>NC_064621.1:500196545-500505451 GCF_023898315.1 Schistocerca nitens
AGTTACTGGATTCATGTATTTCGCAGTCGGCGATTTCGGTACGTGTTACGTTTTGAAGTGATAACTCATGATGAAGTGCATCCATACATATTTTTTACTGTTAAGGGGCTGTCGTCCTCATGTGATCTATATTTACATATTTCAACTCATCTTCATAAGAATAAACAAAATTCCTCATCGTCTGTATAAAAGAAGGGCGTAGTACTTCACAGTTTTATTTCTTTGTCTGTCTATCCTACATCTGACCAGGCATTCCACATGTTTTACATTATGTTCATGAGGACACATAGTAATAGGCATTACAAAATAAGAGTAAAACAGTAGTAGCTATAACACAAAATAACACGCTTTACGTTATTTCATGAAATGCAGAACAACAAATATTACAGTCAGGGAGATTTAAATGAGGCCACCGACAGCAGTGGATATGAGAGGAGCGATGGAAGAGGGAAATAAGACCGAAAGTGATGAATACACAAGCAGAGAAGGAAAGGGAAAGAAAAGTGGCGTGAGTAGTTGAGAAAAGATAAGAGAGAAAAGCGTCACTGGAAAAAGATGGCAGCATCTCCTTTGATATTTGACAGAGAGGAAACTGGCCATTCGTCTTCACGTTTCAGGGCAAAGTTATGGGGTTCACAAAAGCAAGTGACACAGTTTTTTATTAAATGCGATGGATCATTGAAATCTGAACAAAGTTCAGGGTAGTTTGTTCCAAGAGAGGGACAGCAGCAGCAGAGGAGTTTTATGGATGGACGCCGCTAAATTATTAGATAAGGACGACCTCTTGTCGAGATTATGATGATTTCTCATGTGAGGTATTGGACTGCATACACGGTGAGGAGCCTATGAAATACGTTAACTTGGATGGACCTAGACATCCCAATCGGGCATGTGAAGTACTGACATAGTCAAGTAGACCAATGTTGCGTATCTAACTCACACAATCATTCTTGGTTGGTTATAAACGTTTAAATTTTTCCAACTCGTGTCGTGTTTGCATTTTGTGGAAAGATTAGAGGTTTAGCAGAACGTGATTTCACGAATGTACGTTTCGTGTCCAATTTAACGTATTTAGCACTATGCGCGCATCATGTATCACATATGACAATTAAAGCCCCGTGAATATATTGTGTATTACTGGGGGTGGGTCACATCTATAATGATAAGTGCACTACAAATACAATATAATACGTAGGGTACTACATATATGATCGTCTAGCGACACGCAGTACGTTTGCAGGACTTTGGCAACGAGACTGTAGTTTTTACTCTGCATCCGATAGGAAATCATTACGTAAAGTTCTACGTCCTTTTTTACAGGCCACGATGAATCTTGTTTATATTTATGCAGATGAACTAAAATGTGTAAATATGTTTCGATATGAGGTCAAGACTCTCCCTAAAATTAAGGAATATGCCTTGGCGCACTCCTTAGTGAGTTATCACTGGAGAATGTCGTGCATCCCAAGATTGTGATTGTGAAATAAATAAATCCAGTAACATCCGAGGAACAAGTCAGCATTTCCGAAATACTGTAGTACTATTAATGCAAATGAACAGAAAATGTTCTTTCACTTTTCTAAGTGCTTCATTTCATTCCCCCATACGTGCACGGTTCAGTATCAACCATGTGGCTGCACTCACCATACAATAAACTGAAATCTAAAAGTAGATTGTTGTAACTTAAAAAATTATATACGTTGTATAAACTTCGTTGAAAACTTCGGTGACATTTGTTATAATCATGTGGTCTTCACACCATGTCGTTGCAATGTGATATGGGTGATCTAGCAATGTGGCTACTGGTGCTGTTGGTGTGGATTAGGTAACGTATTTTGTAGACTGGGATGTCAACTGTGTGGTTGGTGCTTCAAGGGGTATATATTGGAAGGATGTGGGAGCTCATCTCAAACTGTGGAAACAGGAGATATTGGTGGGACAGATGTATGTTGACCTGCATAGTGGATAACGCAGGCTATGATTAAGTTTGTAAAGAAAGCTGGACAACAGTTCTGGGTCAGGAGGAGAGAGGCCCCCTGATTTACTTTTCGACAGACCATTGAGTATGAACGAGGGGAGGAACCAGTCAGTGGAACGGAGTTGGAAGGTACGATTGAAAAGTCAGTGAAATTTTACATGTTAGGTTTCTAAGAATTTGAGCAAAGAATTGGTAGTGGAATGATGGTGACAGAAGGTAGACAGATGCTGAAGACATGTCAGAGTGCATGACATTCCATGTTCTAAAGAGAATGATAGAATTTATAGGGTACACAAATCAGAGCTTTGGTAGCAAAGCTGACGATAGGTCAAATTGTGATTTGATAGCTGTGTAGAATGGTGGAGGGTTTTGTTTCAGCCCGTTTACTATTTTAGTATTTTTGTCTGATGTGCTCTTTATGTTATGTAGCTCCTCAGATAGTTTGTAGTTCAAGATATTTCAGTATTTTGGTTAGCTGGAAGCTGAGGGAGAAATCAGGGAGATTAGAATAATATGTAATGTATCTTAATATAATAGACTAAGGTTTGATGGGACCCTGATAAGAGCTGAAGTTTTAAAGTAGAAACTGGAGCTGCACGAAGCTCTGAAAGGTCTGGAAAGTTGGATGATAGGCGCCGAATGACTTTATTTTTGTCGTATATGTCTTCGAAAGAGTTAGTTATACAAAAAGACGTTATCCTCAGGACATCTCATGACGTGCTAAATTCTAAAGAATCCTACGTAATCCAGTCTTGTAACCAACAATGAATTCGTTTATACCGCATGTGGTATGAATTTTTATTTCAAGAAGAATGTGACTTAATGTGAGTTTCGTGGAAAATTTCGTTTCACTAGTTCCGACTTGCGTTAGGTTGTGGGACAGGTGCTAGATAATTACGAAGGTCTCAGAATTGGCGTTTGGAGCATGTCATGCTCTTCCACCAGCTAACAAATTTTAGTGTAATTATATACTGTTTGTAAAGAAAATTTCAAGCCATCGTCCATCAAATAAGTAAATTAACGTTTGAAAATAGAATTCACATTCGGTACGTTTCATCTTGCTGACATCGAACAGATAAATTTAACAGACGGTGTATAAAAGTACGTAAACACTTTGGTACGCTGATAATTACTGTGAGATGCTACAGCTACTACAATGAGAACGAATCAAGCACGTAATATTACACTTTCAAGTGAATATCGTGAATGATTTACGTCCTGTAGCTGGTGCTGTGTGATACTGAATATACGATGTGGTGCCTATGGTGATATGGGTAGTTCCTTGCTATTATTAGTCACTCATTGAAACGGCTCCATGACTGCACATTTATAAACCTGATGAAAAACTGTCTTAGTGTCCTACCATATTCCCATATTTGCACAAATACATGAACGGGTATTCTAACTGTTTAATTTGTGTATAACTTTTTTAAAATATAGTATATATCAGGTGTACTCTTGTTGTCGAAACGAACTAAGATCAAATACTGCACTAGTAAAAAGAACATAAGAGAGTAATAACAAGAGTGCTAGCCCAAATAAGGGCTACATCACGTTTTGGCTCAACACCTCTGAAATTGTAAATCATTTGTACATTTCCGGTGCTGAAACTAAAACTTAAATCAAACACATTATACTGTCAGCTTGTGACAATACTGTACAGAATCTTTAAAAAATTTTCTAATATAAGAACACATCACACGCAAATTTCCTTTATCAAAGCAGCAGGTCGCTACTGTGAAATAACGCCGTATAACAAGTCACGTCAGATTTACACCACATGAAAAACAGATTACTCATAGAGCTCAGAAAGACAAATATTCGTCACGTTTACAATTTATTTTAAGAGCAATAAATATAGCGATACCATATTAATATTTTTAGAAATGTCGCAATATATGTTATAAATAAAAAGTTTTAGACTGAAGATGAACAACGCTCGTATTCGTGTCTGGAATGTTGAAACAATAGTTATGTACAAAAAAAATCGGATATATATTTATCACTAAATAGTTGCTTGTCTGTGCTGGATTTGTTCTGCTGGAAAATACTACAGCTTCCGTAACTGTCATTTCACGCTATATACCTACTGAATACGTAGTTTGGTTCGTCTGTGTTGTTAATCTCTGCGGATGAGGTACCTTGACTCTACTAGCTGAAATTCTACTAGACGAAGTAATACAGAGGTATAAAATACTAAATAGACCAAAGAAAGTTGCAAGCCTTCAATTTCCAATTGGATAATAAAAGAAAGAAATGATTCTAGTTTCTTAAGTGAAATGACAAAACACTTCGTTTAAGTCTATTCTGAGACAACCAAAGGACTCAGCAACAAAAAATTGTCCTTGCTATGCTTCATTATTCTACGCCACATTTATGGCGTGAACGGTTAGTGACTACAAGCCACATCCGCAAAGAAATACACCAAAGTGTATATTTGGGGAATAAATTCCTACTACTCTGAATACTTCTGAATCCTATATTAGAAAACTGCTTCCGCTCTTACCGTTATCGTTTTTGACTGGCAAGATTCTGCGATCAGATGTTAATCTACTAATCAGAAAATCGTTCGTGCTGTGCTTGACAAACAAGGAAACAAAAAAATCGTAATTGCATTCGAGAAGCATTTCAAGTAATTTATTAGTTCGCCGATTATAGGTGATAATGCGAAAACTGCAAGAGATTTTTATAAAAGGCAGTAGCGGTAAATCCAATGACTATTTAAAACTGTTGACGAATATTAGTACCGTAGTCAGCAGTACGCAACAAATTTATTGCATGTTTCAAGAAGTCTGCAATTGTTTTGATTTTCCAGCATTGTCCGAATTCCATGTAATGTCCAAAACAGTAAATAAGCGCAGTTATGTACACGAGAACAAATCAAAAACATACTTTTAGTCTTTTAAGTAATTCAGGAGCCTATCATCTATATTTGTTACATAAACTATTCACAAATTCTCTTCATATGAAGTTTATGATCATTTTAACAATTGTTGTTATCGTATTAATATTATGTACAAAACGTCTCTCACCAATGCTCACTTGCCTAAAATTGAACTTGGTAAATTTCTTCCACGTATAAGAGTTGTTGATCTTTTCAAGGCAAATATATAAAAGCATTAAGATGTCTACAAATACTTTGTCACGTTAACATAACATGTCTTCCACGTAAATGTTAAGAATTTAGTCAGTTTTTTAATGTCTTCTTTCAACTTCTTTGTTATAGACTTCCTATTTTAATGTTAGCACTTCTCTTCACTTCTGCATAGTGTTCTGTACATCTGTGTCAAAATTCTCGTTTTATTTTTAAAAAAGATGATCTCAGTATAAAAGCTATATTATTACATCGTGTTGTTCATTAATTCATTTTCACTGTCTTTCACTGAGACGGTAAGGGCAAAAAATTCAGACCTGACATGTAAAAATGTCGAATGGAAACAAAATTGTGGGTCGTTCGGCAGCTGATTTTGCTCGAGAAAAACGATGACCCCAATCGCTGTTCCTGGACCTTCTGCGAACGGGTTTGATAACGATAGAGTTTGTTCCCATGACGAAACAAAAGTTGCAATTAGCATCACGTGTGCGATCAGATGCCTAATTTAGCCACATCTGTCATTAGCGTGCATATTAGTGCTCCAGTGTAATGCACATCCTTTCACTTTCATGGGTACTGAAAGGTACAGAATTTTATCCACTTATTGTCTCAGAGAAATAACTGTGTAAATACTTGTATGTATGTGTGGGTGTGCAAGTGTGCATGTATGTGTGTATGTATGTATGAATGTATATGTGTTTATTTTGTTTAAATTTTATGAATAAAACACCACTACTATATTCAAAAGTACACTGAACAGTCACAGAAAACTTCTTGCGCAATGCATAAGTTCTGATAGGTGGCCTTGACATTTATAGAAAATTTTTATCACATAGGTGGATGTTAAAGATATCAATTACAGAAAATAGAAAATATTTGTAACTGCGGTTGCTATTCTCTTAATATGTTTATTCACTGTAGAACACTTTACGATTTAAATAAAAACGTATGAAAGATGTTATCTAAAGAACTATAAAGTTGGCTTATTTCTTGTTCACCTGTTCGCACCCTTTCCATCGCAGTCCTTAAATATTGAAAGGATCCCAAAGTATTTTCTCCTGAGTCTGTAAACAGGCTGTTAGAGGAATGACGTAAACAGCTGATTTGTGGTTATGACTATCATGTGAGATCTAGACCAGTTTCTGACAATGTCATGTATTTTGTACACGTATTTTCAACTTGTTTTGGAAAATGTTATTCGAGATAGTAGATAAGTTGCTAAAAAGAAAAAAAAATAATCAATTCAGATTGGATCACATGTCCAAAGGAATACACGATAATTATCTAGTCCTTGTCGATTATGGAATCATCTTCAATAACAACATTGAATCAGAAGTTAAAAAAAACTCTGTCGGATGTAGAAAGCAGCTGAGACGGCACATCTAGACGCTTTCTTCGTAAACTGTGAATAGTCTAGCACAGCTCGAGATGGGAAAGCACAAGAACCGGAGACAGGTTGTGAAGTCTGTATATGTTGTTCAAGGACAAGTGGTGCACATTACAAAGTAAGTCCTGCAAAAGAATACGGGACTTTTCACATATTTATTGCCAAATATGTCTTACACTGATCACTAATAAACTACTGAATTCACAGAATTTTGCACATTTTATTCGAATTTCAGATTCGTAGCCATAATTAAATCTACAAGCAGAAAATAAGGATCAAGATATTTGAGGATCAGGGAAACGGGAACCTGAATCTATTACACATAAACGGAAAAACAAGTAAGCTTATTATCGTGTAAGTCAGCGTCAAAGAGGATTCGTAATCGTTAACTGAATTGACAAACACTGCATGTGATATAAGGCTAAAAGTTACAAATTTGGCGTTGGTAGAGAAGCAGATCTTAAAAATCAAATATGTATACTAAATTTCAGAAATCTTAGTCAAAAGTGAGGTTCTTGCACTTCCCGTGTGCTCAACCCCAACGTATAACAATCTACATCCAAGCTGTGCAAATCATTGTGATGTGCGTGACAGGTTTTCTCCTGTTCCATTCACATATAGAGTGTGGGAAGAATGACTGTTTAAATGCCTCTGTGTGTGCTGTAATTTATCTGATCTTGTCCTCACGATCCCTACGAGAGCGACAGGCAGGGGTTTGTGGTATTTACTTACACCCATAATTTAAAGTCGGTTGTTGAAACTTTAGCCGCGCCTTGCCACGGTTCGCGCGGCTCCTCCCGTCGGAGGTTCGAGTCCTCCCTTGGCCATGGGTGTGTGTGTTATCCTTATCGTAAATTAGTTTAAGTTAGATTAAGTGTAAGCCTAGGGACCGATGGCCTCAGCAGTTTGGTCCTGTAGGAACTTACCACCAATTTTGAAACTTTGTAAGTAACTTTCTCGGGGTTATTTACGTCTATCTCCAAATGTCTGCCAGTTCAGTCCTCTCAACGCCTCTTTGACACTCTCCTGCGGGTGGTCCCACACACTTGAGCAATATTCCAGGATGAGTCGCACGAGTGGTTTGTAAGTGATCTCCCTCGTATATTGATTGCAATTCCCTAGTATTCTACCAGTAAACCAAAGAAGTCTGCAACTTTCCCAATAAACCGAAGAAGTCTGCTACCTGCCTTACCCATGTCTGAGCCTATATGATCGCTCAATTCATGTCCCTACATAGTGTCACACCTACATATTTGTATCAGTTGACAGATTCGAACTTCGACTCGTTGAGACTGTAGTCACAGCTGAAACGTCCCCTTTGAATAATTTATACATGACTGTCCTTAAACTGACACACAATATTTTGTTAGCGCAACGCAATCTGACTTTCAAAAAGTCCCTACAAAAGAATGGCCCTGACTAACATTAAACTATACCTTTCACAAATCACTTACCTCACAAAAATCTTCGCTACTCAAGCTACTGCAATACAGCGAGCGCCACTACTGCCAGCTCAATAGTCATAATATATGTAGCAGTTCATGACAAATTTCACAACTCCGCCATCTCTCTCCCCACATCCACCACTGCTGGCGGCTCACCTCCAACTGCGCAACGCTACGCGCTGTTCACAGTCAGCTGCCTAACACTACAATGGCGACTATTACAACAATACAAAGCAGCCACAGACTGCACACAGCACAGCCAGTGATTTTCATACAGAGGTGGCGTTACCAATAAAAAAACCTAAACAGCCTACTTACATAGCCCCCATGCTACCCACAAAAAATTTTACAAATTCTTTTGGGCACTGGCCAATACATATTTGTTAAATTTTTTTTCACAATTACAGTAACAAAGAAATCAAATGCACACACTTATTGATACAATGTTGGTCTAAAGCTAAAATTTTCTCACAGTCCATAAAGACAGTCCTGATCGTTGATCACACTAAAATTGCCGTGTTTTTCTCAAAGTCTGAGCAGTAAAAGAAAATGCACACGAAGTAGTGGATTTCCACGCAGTCTTGAAGGAGTAGTGTTGTCCTTCCAACTAAAAGACAGTGCTGACTCTTGACATGCAGACAAGTAATGGGCCACAACAGAGCAAACCCACAGCAGAGTCAATCGAAGTGTTGAAGAATATCGTTTGGTAGGTCATCACAGAGTAGACCCACTGTAGTCCTGGTAGAGATTACAGTATTGGTGGGCCATCAGAGGTGCAGACCCACTGCAGTCCTGGTAGAGATTGTGGTATTGGTGGGCCTCCAGAGGTGCAGACCCACTGCAGTCCTTGTAGAAATAATGGTATTGGTGGGCCATCGAAGGTGTAGACCCACTGTAGTCCTCGTAGAGATGGCCAGCAGCCATCTGTTGTGACTGTGCAGGTGCACAATCACCATTTAAGAGTCTTGCGGATAATATAGCAAGTCCATAACCACCACTTGTGCACTCACAAAGTTTTTGGAATTGTCCTTAGAACCAGCAATGCTGTTATCCAGTCCCTTGCTGAATAATTAACACACGTGCAAACACTAACAGTCCCTACTTCTCACATATTGTCCATATACTATGACCAACAGAAACGTGTGCAGTGAAATGGAACTTACAAGTTACTTAATTTGATGACCTGGTGTCAATTACAATTTTATAACATAAGAATACAATTACAAAGGTACAAAATACATCATTAAAGAACATAACAATACAGAGAACATTTGTAATACAGGCTTTACAAAAGAATCGAAATAACATATACGTCAGTGTTACAGGAATTCTGGCAGGGTCGCCATATGAAACGTCCCCTTTGAATAATTTATACATGACTGTCCTTAAACTGACACACAATATTTTGTTAGCGCAACGCAATCTGACTTTCAAAAAATCCCTACAAAAGAATGGCCCTGACTAACATTAAACTATACCTTTCACAAATCACTTCTTCTTCTTCTTCACGCGATCAGGCCCAGAGGACCGCGCGCCACCACAGTTAGAGCTCTCCATCCGTCTCTGTCTTCTGCTATCTGTCTCCAGTTTTCCGTGACTCCCAGCTGCAACAGGTCTTCTCTCACTCCATCGATCCATCTCTTTCTAGGTCTTCCCACTGGTCTGCTGCCTGACGGGATCCAGTCCATTGTGATTTTGGGCCATCTTGTTGCCTCCATTCTAACAACATGTCCAGCCCATTGCAGTCTTTTGCTTCTCATCACTCCCAAGATGTTAGGCTCCTTGTACAGCTCTTCTAATTCAGTGTTATGGCGTCTTCGCCATTCTCCAGTAGTCTGATCTCTGACTGGTCCAAATATTTTCCTGAGGACTTTCCTTTCAAATGTTAGCAGTCGCTTAAGGTCTTGTTTTCGAGTGCTCCAGGTTTGAGAACCATAAAGTACTACTGGCATTATTAATGTCTTATACAACCGTAGCTTTAGTTGTTGCGAAACACTTCTACATTTTAATATAGGGTCTAGAGAGTGATAGTACCTGTTTCCCGCCTGCAGTCGTGCTTTTATCTCTGCTTCAGTTGATGTTACTTCTGTAAAAAATGATCCAAGGTATTTGAACTCTTTCACATGTTTATACCTGGTATTGTTCACAATTAAATCTTGAGAGTTCTGGATCTTTCTTCCTATGGTCATATACTCTGTCTTTTGAGAGCTAATTTGTAGACCGATCCTAGCTGCCAATAACTCCAAGGTCTGGATACTTCTCTTCAGATCTTCTTGTGTGCATGCTAATAGTGCAATGTCGTCTGCATAGGCCAGATATGTAATGTGTTCATTACCAATTTGAATGCCCTTGATGTTTTCTTTGTTGAAATCCCGCAATACCCTCTCAAGTGCCAGGTTGAAGAGGATAGGTGATAGCCCATCTCCTTGGCGTAATCCTGTTACAACTTGGAAGCTTTCTGTCATTTGATTGCCTACCTTAACCTTAAGTTTTGTGTCATTTAGGCATACCTCTACCAGTTTGACCAACTTCTTTGGTATACCAAACTCTGTCATAGTTCTAATCAGGCTAGGTCTATGTATACTGTCGTAAGCCTTCTTGAAGTCTACAAACAGGAGATGTATCTCTCGTTCGTATTCGTACATTTTTTCACAGACCTGTTTTAGGACAAAAATCTGGTCCGTGGTTGATCGCCCTGCCTGGAAACCTCCTTGGTATTCTCCAGTTATGTCTGTTGCTATAGGTTTTATTCGTTCTAATAGGCAGTTGGAGAAGATCTTATAACAGGTGTTGAGTAGCGCTATGCCCCTGTAGTTGTCACATACGGATCTGTCTTTCTTTTTATATATGGGGCATATCACAGCTACCTTCCATTCCTCTGGTATTTCATGTTTTACCCAAATTTGCTCGATTAGCTTGTGGATTTTGAAACAGAGGATTTCGTCTCCAGCCTTGAGAAGTTCAGCAGGAATACCGTCCTCACCTGGGCTTTTACCATTCTTAAGGTTTTTAATCTGGTTCCTTATCTCTTCAATGGTGGGTGGAGGATATTCTGGGTCTACTGTTACTGGTTCATCAAACTCAAGTAGTTCGGTTGGTTCATCAGAGTTTAGTAATTCTCTGAAGTATTCCATCCATCTTCTTCCAATTTTTTGATCTTGTGTTAACATTCTTCCATTGGCATCTTTTATGAATCTGTGTTGATGGTATGTCCCTCCTTTAAAACTTTTCTATAAAGTTCTTTATACCTATTTCCATGAAAGTCTTGTTCAGCTTCCTCCATGATACTTTTAACATATTTTCTCTTTGCTTTCCTCAATGTGGCTTGGGTCTGCCGTCGTGTTTCTTCAAACTTCGATTTTTCTTCTTCTTGCATATTGCTTTGTATCCACAGTAGTTTGGCCCGTTGTCTCTCCCTGATAGCTCCCTCGCACTCCTCATTGAACCACACTCTTTTTCCCCTAGTTCGCTTTGGGATTACTTCTTGGGCTGTTTCTTTAATGGTCTCTGCAATCGCCTTCCAGTTCTGATCTACCACAGAATCTCCTTCCTCTTCATTCAAAGCCTCAAAACGGTTTGTTAGTGCTATCTTGAAAGTTCTTCTTATATTATCTTCAGTCAGACTCTCATGGTCATATCGAGTGACTCTTTGCATTCTTTTGTGCTTCCTGGCTCTCCATATTGTTTTCATCCTTCCTCTGACAAGGAAGTGGTCTGATCCACATTCCGCACCTCTTGCCGTTCTAACGTTTTGCATCCACTTCTTTATTCTCTTCTCTACAATTAGGTGGTCAATTTGGTTCACTGTTTTCCCATCTGGAGACACCCAGGTTCCTTTATATATTCTCTTCCTGTCGAAATCAGTACTACTTATAAACAAGCCTTTTGTAGTCGCAAAGCTAACCAGCCTAGTGCCGTTATCACTGCTCACATCATGTAAACTGTGCTTCCCGATGGTCCCCATGAAGGCTGCTTCTTTCCCTATTTTCGCATTAAAATCTCCAAGGATAATTTTGTAATGTTCACTTGGTACATTGTCTAAAACCGTTTCTAATTCCTCGTAGAAAATATCTTTTTTGATGTCATCGCTTTCTTCGGTTGGGGCATGACAATTTATATATGTGAGTTTATGTTTTCCCGTGTCTATGGTTAGGAGTGAGATTCTGGGGTTGATTGATTTAAAATCTATGAGAGTGGTACAGAGTGATTTCTTCACTGCAAAACCAGTTCCTAGTGAGTGGTTTGTTTCTGAGGCTCCATGGAATATGACATAGTTTTCCATTTCTGTAGCTCCGGTTTCTGTCCACCTTGTTTCTTGCAGGGCCAATAGATCAATTTGATACTTATCTGCCTCCCTTACTAGACATTTTGCTGCGCCAGGTTGGTATAGGCTTCTGACATTCCAGGTCCCTAGTTGTATTTCCTTCCGTAGTCCTTGTTCTTGCTTAGGTCGTTTTACAGAGATCAGTCCTATCCGAGGCTCTTCTGTGATGCTAGTACCGGTGATTATTTTTTCCAGGACGGGTTGGTAGCCCGTCGCCAACCCCCAACCTGGAGGACCAGGATTTTTCATTCGGGGTTTTCTCCCGTAGAAAGATTGGCTTCTCCACGCCTATAGAGGTCTTTCTGCCCTTTTGTACATATACCAGGGAATGACAGGAAAAGGAAATGGTGAGGACAGGTTTGGGATAGGAAAGGGGGGCGATAGATCGTTGTGGGACGCACTTTGTCTGGCTCCTCCCCTTTGGCCTGTCCGGCATGGGTGACCCTGCTGGTAGCTACGCTACCGCCGGCATAGCCCTCCGGATCCGGAGCACGCAAACCTCCTCGCCCGCACGGACAGTGCTACGTTAAGGCGGTGTCCCCTGAGGGGTCACAAATCACTTACCTCACAAAAATCTTCGCTACTCAAGCTACTACAATACAGCGAGCGCCACTACTGCCAGCTCAATAGTCATAATATATGTAGCAGTTCATGACAAATTTCAAAACTCCGCCATCTCTCTCCCCACATCCACCACTGCTGGCGGCTCACCTCCAACTGCGCAACGCTACGCGCTGTTCACAGTCAGCTGCCTAACACTACAATGGCGAGTATTACAACAATGCAAAGCAGCCACAGACTGCACACAGCACAGCCAGTGATTTTCATACAGAGGTGGCGTTACCAATAAAAAAACCTAAACAGCCTACTTACACAGCATACTACCTTTTTGTAAAGTGTACAATTTAACGTTTATAAGCATTTAAAGCAAGTTGCCAATCTCCGCAAGTCTTAAATCTTATCAATATCTGACTGAATATTTGTACAGATTTTTCAGACTGTATTTGATTGCAAATAACTGCATCAGCTGCGAAAAGTCTGAAGGTTCTATTAATATTGTCCAGAACGTCATTAATAGAACATGAACATCAAGAGCTCAACAAACTTCCCTGGCGTGCACCCGAGGCTATGGCTACATCTGTCGTTGACTCTCCAGCCAATAACTTACTTCACCCTCCCTAATAGGAACAAAAAATCTTTTCTAGATATCTCATAATGTCTGAGCTCAGAAACTTGCTTCATCAGACCACAGCATTTCTTTGGTTTGAAAAATTTAGGATCTCTTTGACTGTGAATCATATGCCACACACAGAACATCATTTCTTACCTTATCAATCCACCTAGTTTTCAACATCTTTCTGCAGCACCACCCCTTAGCCCCTTCTGTTCTCCTCGTTTCGGTTTTCCCACTGTGCGTGATCCACTTCGATACGATGCTGTGCTACAGAAGCACAGTTTCAACCATTTCTTCGTCAGATTAAGGACTATGTTTCACACTAATCAGTTTCTTTTAGAATGTTGTGACTTTTCCTGTGATAATCTGCTTCTTATAATCTCCTTTCTTCGTCCGTCGTGAGTATTTTTGCTTCCAAGATAGCAGAGTACCTTCACTTCATATACTTGCACTTCCCAGTCCCCCAATTTGGTGTCAAGCTGATCGCTAATCTGATGTCTATCTCTCATTGCTTTCATCTCTCCTTGGTTTACTCTCAAAAGTCCAGCACTGCAAAAAATGTTGCTCCTCGGTCTCACGTCAAGTTATAACTTTTGGCAGCATTAATCGAAAAATGAACTCCAGACACATTAAAAAAATGTGTAAGGCGGTCACTTGGTAGTGAGCGCTCCTGAAACATCGCGCAACTGCGATGGGCGTATGCACTTGTTGATCCACAGTCAGACGTAAGATGTCTCTGTCTGTGCACAGACATACATTACTAGATCGGTAAAGGAGCGCCTGACGTTTGGTGAGGTAAAATGGCGGCGCCAGGGAGATTGTGTACGGTACTACTGAGATTTTCTGAAAGGAAATGACGTTCTTAAGTTTTGTGGGGTGGCCTAAACAAATTCTGCAGTTAAGCAAATATTTGCAGACTCGTTTGAGTTTAACACATACATTGTAGACTCGTGTTATGAGAAGAACATCAAGTTACATATACTCACGTTAAAATCCAACAGTAGTTTTCGTAAGAATACTTAAATGAATAAAGACAGTGACAAATAGCACGTTACACTTACAGGAACATTTTAATAATGAGCATACTATTTGAAGAAAAGCCAAAGTTCATCAAAAATGCTTAAAAACACATCATTAACCTATTTTTGTTAATATTAGATTTATCAAACGCCTTGAAATATACATGAACTATTTCAGCACAGTCGCTATTTCAGATAACACAAACTGTAGTGTAATTCTTTAGACCTACATACTGTACCAAAGCAAAACTACGCAAGAAATTTCTAGTTATGCTTTCACTAAGAAATGTTCCTTTCCTTGTATCTTCCGTCTGCTGTACGAAAAATTACAGTCGTACACGACGCATTTATTGACCATCATGCCAAAACTCTAAAGGTTACGTAGTTATGACAGTTCATCCTCATTTCTTACGACTCTTCTATCAGTAAATAAACTGCTGTTTACACATCCTTTGCACTCACCGCCATATTGATATTCTAAATTGCTGGCTTCAGGCGAGAACGGAAAAGACACAGGGTTTTGCACTATCCCCATCACGTCGTACCAGGTCTAACAGTTTGTTGACCGTCTAAGGCACTGCTGCTTCATTGAAAATTTGCGTACTTATGTGTGAAAAATTTTTCCTCTGAAAATTATATTTATTTGGGATAATTGTACTTGTTTGTGAAAATTATGTGTTGTGTGTTTTTCGTATTGCTGTTCTATACGGTGAAATCAGATAAGCTATGCGTGTATGAAGTGAAATCTGAAGCTTCTACCAGAAGTGTTTGGTGTACTTTACAGTGCAGTAGTAAAAACAAACCCTATATCGTGAATGCTATCAAATGGGCGCCAAATAAATTATGTGAAGTGCACTTATTTTACAAAAAATTGTTCAAATGGCTCTGAGCACTATGCGACTTAACTTCTAAGGTCATCAGTCGCCTAGAACTTAGAACTAATTAAACCTAACTAACCTAAGGACATCACACACATCCATGCCCGAAGCAGGATTCGAACCTGCGACCGTAGCGGTCGCTCGGTTCCAGACTGTAGCGCCCAGAACCGCACGGCCACTACGACCGGCTAATTTTTTTTTTTTACACAGGGTAGCACTCTATGGAAGGTTGTAATTTTTCGTCGTAATGTTTGATGAGGTATTCACACACGGTATATCTAGTGTACGTCAACGGATTATTTGCAGCAAACCTTTTCACATTTTGACTTAGGTGTTTGGTTAAAAAATTATTCTGTTACCAAATGTAGACTTTAGTCACGTAAACTGGGCCTCCTAAAGTTGCTTAAGTGAACCCCTTACATTTCTACATTTAAAGTCTTCCTATATTAGTACACTCTTATTCTCTTGCTGATTCCAAGAGGATAATGGGAAAGATTGATCAAAGAAAGTCGACTCTGTCTAAAATGACTAAAGCTATTGCTGCAGTTCAAAAAAACAGGTGAGTTGGAATGTGGGTGAACGTTATCCTGTTGGAATACACCCTCTGGGATGCTGTTCATGAATGGCAGAACAACAGGTCAAATCAACAGACTAACGTTCAAATTTACAGTCAGTGCGCATGGGATAACCATGGGAGTCCTCCTGCTGTCATACGAAATCGAACCTCCGACCATAACGCCAGGTTTAAGGCCAGTGTGTCTAGCACGCAGACAGGTTGGTTGCAGGATTTCAGCTCGCCTCCTTTTAACCAAGACACGGCTATCACTGGCTCTGAAGCTGAACCAGCTGTCATCAGGAAACACAACAGTCCTCCACCCTGTCCTCCAATGACGCCTCGCTTGACTCCACTGAAGTCGCAAATGGTGGTGGTTTGGAGTCAGTGGAATCCATGGAGTTGTCCTTTAAGCAACTGATTAGTAAAGTTTCGTTTTGTCACTGTGGTGCCAACTGCTGCTACAAATGCAGTACGAGGTGCCAGAGCCATACGCCGAACACGATGGTCTTCCCTCGAGGCTGTGTAGAGCCCGGTCTCCTTGCGATCGTTCATTCCCGTAACCACGCCAGCAATCATATACGGTGGCTACATTCTGCCAAAGTCTTTCTGCTGTGTCGCAGAAGAAACATCCAGCTTCTCGTAGCCCCGTTACGCTGACTCGTTCTAACTCAGTGTGGTGTTGTAAAGATCGTTCACGATCGTTACAGTGCGTATTTCAAACAAGCCTGATTTGTATCCTCATAGTGGCTCTAATAGTGGCAGTCTTATCGGACTGGCGCAAAATTTGAATAGAAATCATCTTTCACATGCATAAACACGCCTATCAACTTTCGTTTATGTCGCACAAGTTCTTCTTGGTGCAGCAACGTGTTTTTTTTCCGTCAGTGTATTTCCCGAGTGCCTATACTTCACCAGTTCGGTATACACTACTGGCCATTAAAATTGCTACACCAAGAAGAAATGCAGATGATAAACGGGTATTCATTGGACAAATATATTATACTAGAACTGACATGTGATTGCACCTTCACGCAATTTGGGTGCATATATCCTGAGAAATCAGTACCCAGAACGACCACCTATGTCCGTAATAACGCCCTTGGTACGCCTGGGCATTGAGTCAAACAGAGCTTGGATGGCGTGTACAGGTACAGCTGCCCATGCAGCTTCAACACGATACCACAGTTTATCAACAGTAGTGACTGGCGTATTGTGACGAGCCAGTTGCTCGGACACCATTGACCAGACTTTTTCAATTGGTGAGATATCTGGAGAATGTGCTGGCTAGGGCAGCAGTCGAACATTTTGTGTATCCAGAAAGGCCAGTACAGGACCTGCAACATAAGGTCGTGCATTATCCTCCTGAAATGTAGGGTTTCGCAGGGATCGAATGAAGGGTAGAGCCACGGGTCGTAACACATCTGAAATGTAACGTCCACTGTTCAAAGTGCCGTCAATGCGAACAAGAGGTGACCGAGACGTGTAACCAATGGCACCTCATACCATCACGCCGGGTGATACGCCAGTATGGCGATGACGAATACACGCTTCCAATGTGCGTTCACCGCGATGTCGCCAAGCACGGATGCGACCATCATGATGCTGTAAACAGTACCTGGATTCATCCTAAAAAATGACGTTTTACCATTCGTGCACCCAGGTTCGTCGTCGAGTACACCATCGCAGGCGCTCCTGTCTGTGCTGCAGCGTCAAGGGTAACCGCAGCCGCGGTCTCCGCGCTGATAGTCCATGCTGCTGCAAACGCCGTCGAACTGTTCGTGCAGATGATTGTTGTCTTGCAAACGTCCCCATCTGTTGACTCAGGGATCGAGACGTGGCTGCACGACCCGATACAGCCATGCGCATAAGATGCCTGTCATCTCGACTGCTAGTGATACGAGACCGTTGGGATCCAGCACGGCGTTCCGTATTACCCTCCTGAACCCACCGATTCCATATTCTGCTAACAGTCATTGGCTCTCGACCAACACGAGCAGCAATGTTGCGATACGATAAACCGCAATCGCGATGGCTACAAGCTGACCATTATCAAAGTCGGAAACGTGATGGTACGCATTTCTCTTCCTTACACGAGGCATCAAACGTTTCACCAGGCAACGCCTGTCAACTGCTGTTTGTGTATGAGAAATCGGTTGGAAACTTTCCTCATGTCAGCACGTTGCAGATATCCCCACCGGCGCCAACCTTGTGTGAATGCTCTGAAAAGATAATCATTTGCATATCACAGCATCTTCTTCCTGTCGGTTAAATTTCGCGTCTGTAGCACGTCATCTTCGTGGTGTAGCAATTTTAATGGCCAGTAGTGTATATCGGTCGGAGGCAGATCGTGACTTCTATACACGTCGCTTTGCATGAACATTCAGTTATGGTTCAGAAGAGAATGGCAGCTGTGTTGCAAACGCAGAAGCATTTGCATTTGATGTTAACCAAACATCGAGAGCGCAGATTTCATTGCAAGATGTTTGACGCACCGTGCATGCTCACTCTCTTTCAGCATTTTGTCTGACTTGTGGCGAGGACATTCCTCGGAACTTCCACCTGGGTTTCTGGCCGTGGTGACGAGATTCACGTGTCGAGGCAGAGCTGTCCTACCCCCTCGGGAGGAGATAGCGCTGCACCTCGTCGCGCCGCGCTCTTTCGCTCCCAATCTCGGTAAGTGGACGCTCTCCTCCCGCTCAGCGGCGGAGGCTTACTGTGCACTTGCCTTGCGAGCCCCCCTCCCCCCGACCCACTCTGTCCACCACTCCTACAGTAGGGCGCAGCGCGCGCTCTCTCGGATAGGACTCTTGCCTCCTGTCCGTGACGTGAGCATCGCAGCGAGCCCATTCAGAGAGAGGCGCATTCTTGAGGTCCAGCCACTACCGTCGTCGCAGCATTGTGCGGCCGGTGTTCAGCACCAGAGGAACTCAGCGAATCTTTCGGTCGTCTTTGTTACACGTGGTCCAACGAGCACACGCAGACAATTGAACCGAAGTAAATTGTAAGTGTAACAAACTAATCTTCGACAGAGGTTAGTGGGAGCAGATGTTACCTAGCAATTTCACGACGATGTGTCGTTTATATTCCTGTCTGCTGAGAGGAGCGTGGGTGTGTTCATATCATTATTATTTCTCTTTCCCTTCCGTGCTGTCTTTATTACTTTATTTATTAACTAGATGTTCCCGCACACGCGTTACGGTGCCACAGGTTCGTTAAATGGAAAAGAAAGAAAACGTAAAGCACACGTTGTTAACATCTAATGAACTTAAATGTGCATTTTAATCTTCTTCTCTCCCCTTCTTTCTATCCATATCCTCCTCACTTCTCTTTGTACATTTCATCCTCATCCACTTATTCCACCCTTTCTATGCCCATCATCTTCTCTCTCTCTCTGCCGGCCGCGGTGGCCGTGCGGTTCTAAGCGCTGCAGTCCGGAACCGCGGGACTGCTACGGTCGCAGGTTCGAATCCTACCTCGTGCATGGATGTGTGTGATGTCCTTAGGTTAGTTAGGTTTAAGTAGTTCTACGTTCTAGGGGACTGATGACCTAAGATGTTAAGTCCCATAGTGCTCAGAGCCTTTTGAACCATTTTTTCTCTCTCTCTCCTTCTTCCGCCCCCTCTCTCTGTCGATCTTGTTCTTCCGCTTTCTGTCTCTATTTCCTTCCACCTCTATGCCCACCTCGTCTTCGATCCTCTCACTGAACTCGAACCTTGTTTAGACCCTGTACTAGTTTTCTAATCATAAGACAATAAGCCATAAATACAACTTCAGTGTTTGCTAACATAACATATAACCTATGTTCGTTCGTCCGAATGTAAGCTGAGTAATGCGTAAAAATTTAAAGTAAATCGGTTGAGAATTTTTTGAGATTTTTGTAATAAGCTTTCCCCTTTATGTATATTACATATTTATGTATACATATATAAATACACACATCAAAAAAAGTTTTGCATAACCTCGGTTCCGAGAGTTTCGGAACCTGTACAGGAAATTGGAATAGAAGTCAACATAAACATCATTTCTGCCCTTTTTATTGCTCATGGAAACCACACATTACATGTTGTACCACCATATAGCGAGACCTTTCAGGTGGTGGTCCTGATCGCTGTACACACCGGTACCTCTGATACCCAGTAGCACGTCCTCTTGTACTGATGCGTGCCTGTATTCGTCGTGGCATACTATCCACAAGTTCATCGAGGCACTGTTGGACCAGATTGTCTCACTTCTCAACGGCGATTCGGCGTAGATCCCCCAGAGTGGTTGGTGGGTCACGTCGTCCATAAAGAGCCCTCTTCAATCTATGCTGCCAGGCATGTTCGACAGGGTTCGTGTCTGGAGAACATGCTGACCACTCTAGTCGAGCGATGTCGTTATCCTGAAGGAAGCCATTCACAAGATGTGCACGATGGGGGCAGGAATTGTCGTCCATGAAGACGAATGCCTCGCCAATATGCTGCCGATATGGATCCACTGTCGGTCGAAGGATGGAATTCACGCATCGTACAGCCGTTACGGCGCCTTCCATGACCACTAGCGGCATTCGTGCCCCACGTAATGCCACCCCAAAACAGCAGGGAAACTCCACCTTGCTGCACTCGCTGGACAGTTTGTTTAAGGCGTTCGTCCTGAGCGGTCCATTCGGCATGTTGTTGGGCTCACCTGTAGCGCGCTGCATGGGGCAGTGGTTGCACAGATGGACCTCGCCATGGACGTCGGGAGTGAAGTTGCGCATCATTCTGCCTACTGCGCACAGTTTGAGCCGTAACACGACGTCCTGTGGCTACACGAAAAGTATTATTCGGACTAAGGTTGGTTTTTTTAAACTCCACCGTCTGAAAAAAAAAACAATGAGTAAGGGAGCGTTGTTGGGCTCACCTGTAGCGCGCTGCATGGGGCAGTGGTTGCACAGATGGACCTCGCCATGGACGTCGGGAGTGAAGTTGCGCATCATTCTGCCTACTGCGCACAGTTTGAGTCGTAACACGACGTCCTGTGGCTACACGAAAAGTATTATTCGGACTAAGGTTGGTTTTTTTAAACTCCACCGTCTGAAAAAGAAAACAATGAGTAAGGGAGCGTTGTTGGGCTCACCTGTAGCGCGCTGCATGGGGCAGTGGTTGCACAGATGGACCTCGCCATGGACGTCGGGAGTGAAGTTGCGCATCATTCTGCCTACTGCGCACAGTTTGAGTCGTAACACGACGTCCTGTGGCTACACGAAAAGTATTATTCGGACTAAGGTTGGTTTTTTTAAACTCCACCGTCTGAAAAAGAAAACAATGAGTAAGGGAGCGTTGACTATAACATAGCATCTCTCGATGAACGTAGGGAAGTACGGTTTTCCTAAACACTGTTTATCTGTATGAAACACGTGATGCAAGGTGACAATGAAGTGAAGAACATGTGAAAAGCAAAGTATATAATTACAACTAACAAAGATAACACGCCAGAGGTTTAGAACAGAACGGATAACATAAGTACAGAATATGTACCACTGATATTATGAGAAGAAGTATACAATAATAATACCTCGTCAAACAAATTCTTTCCACTGCTTACTATATGACAAACTGCAAGCCGTAAACGCAATCAAAACAAAATAATAAATGCCCCTGTTATTGGTTTTACCCTGAAATAGGAAACCAGCCACGAACATTCTATAATGTTTTACAGAAAATAAAACAATAAAACAAAAAAGAAATAAATTGCGATTTCCAAAAGGCAGCGTTTTCTAAATCTAAATTTTATTGCGTTAAGGTATTCTCTCCTCTGTTTTCTCAGTGATTAACATCTAGTTACGTTCTCTTTCTCCCTCCCTTTCTCTCTCTCTCTCTCTCTCTCTCTCTCTCTCTCTCTATCTATCTATCTCTATCTCCTTCTCTCAAAAACACACTCAGGAATTCTTCCGTGGAGTAGGAGTTGACAAGCAAAAACTTTCAGTTTATGTTTGAAATTGATTTTACTGTCTATTAAATAAAATCAGGGAGTAAAATTCCAGCCCGCTATTTTAAAGAAATCGTAACTTCGATTCAGTACATCATTTTACCTTTCCACTCGAAAAGAAAGTGTACAAATTGGTTGCGGAATCAGGCGATGCACTGACATTACCGCTAGATACTCATGTCGTCAGTAGACGCTCCGCTATATGCCCTGCACACTGTCCAGTCACATTAACGTGGCCTCGTGCCAAAAGCCTCGATAATCAGCTTTTGCAGACTGGACCGCTGTTAGACAAGCAGGATGAGAGTCAATGAGGTTCTGGAAGATACCGACAGCGATGTGGAGCCATGCCGACTCCAGTGCAATGGTTAGCTCCGCTAGGATTCTAAGTTGGGGACACATGGCGCATACAACCGATCGAGGTAGTCTCACACATTCTTGATTGGGTTTTAATCCGGGTAGTATGGTGGTCAATGGAGTACGATAAACTCATCCTCGTGCTCTTCGAATCACGCACCCGCACAGCGAGCTTTGTGGCATGTTGCATTGTACTGCTAGTAGATGCCATGGTGCAGAAGAAAAACAAATCCATTTAGGGGTGGACATGGTTCCCAATGTGTTGACCCATTGTGACTTGCAGAATGACGAGATCACACAGGGAATGCCACGAGAACATTCCCCGGATTATAACGCTCCCTCCTCGAGCCTGCCCCTTTCTGACGATTGTTGGAGATTTTTTTGCTTTTAGACGTTGCACCCCGTTCACACCAACGGCCGTCCGTTCGATGATGCATAAAACGTGATTCGTCTGAGAAGGTCACCTGTCTCCTCTCTGTGAACGTTCAGTTGCGGTACTGGCATTCAAATTCCAGCCTTCGTCGCCGATGAACAGCAGTCAGAGCGGTTGTACGAAACAGGCCCATACTCGGCAGTGTCGTCGAAGAGACACTGTTGGTAGCTCCTCGGATTAACCCGGCAGTCAGATGCTCGTCAGTTGCACGTCTATTCGCCCGTACATATCTCTGCAGCCGTAGTTCGCCCCAGTCATCTAAGGACCGTGGTGCACCACATTTGTCTGGGCGCCGGTTTTGGATCTCGCCACTTTGCCATGTACGGCATAGTTTAACCACATCGGCACGCGAACAGTCTACAAACTTACGGAAATTATTCCACCGTTGGCCCGAAATACAATGATCTTTCCCATTTTGGACATCAGACTAAATTGTTTCCGCGTCCCCCCCCCCCCCCTCACGAAATGCTTTGTGTACCCTCCACTGCTAGTGCTGCCATCTGCCGTCTCTGAATTGTTATTTTACGTTGACGTCGAACGCTGGAGGTCGTCACACTAACATGAGTGGACTGTCTAAAAGTACTGCTTCAAGCATCAAAGTAATTTCAAAATTTATTTGTGACTTAAATTACTTTTTTAAAGGAAGACTGATCAACTGCTCAATAAGCCGCAGTAATTCTGCAAGAAGTAATGGAGTGGGGAAGGATAACTGCTTTCATTTAATTACTGTCAGCATGTCGTTAAAGACAGAGAAAAAGGAATTCTCTCATTCTTCGTATTAGAACTAAAGCTTTGAAACTTCAGTCTTTTTTATCCCCTGACTTTCTCTAATGGATGTAATGGTGGCTGTTCATTCGATTAGAGATCTCACAAAAACAATTACTTATTTATGTAAATCTAGGAGATAAGATGTTATTTTTTGTCATGTTTAAATAGTTAACTACTAACATCTGGAATTAAAATAAAACTAATTACATTCCTACTGTCCACTAGAGAAACGCAAATAGTATCTACGCACAGTTTCGTGAAAGCTATCAAAACATTACTCTGCGTAACTATATTCATAGGCATTGATTATATAAAATCTGAATAACGTCTTTTACAACAACAAACAAATATTTAAACGTGTGAACTCACTTGCATAGACATCAGCACTCTTTGCCAGATACAGATTCACTCTCCGTATCATTTACATGATCAGACTAAGTACGGATCGAGACAAAAAATCTCTTTCAAATTATAACTCTCAATATTATTACAGGCAATGGATACTAACACCTTTAAACAAAAGCTAAAGTTCTGAGTCAACATTATTTTGATTTCCATGGCTTATCGTAAGCTCCTTACAGCACAATAGCTCCCATTTGGCGGTGAGGTGGTGTAAGTAATTCGACTGGTTTCTGTGGGCGTCATTCAGGGCAACGCACCTCTCTCTGCATTATGCAAAATAGAAGCAGAAGAAAATAAAAGATGTTAGTACCGTCTTAAGGGCTTATATAATTTTACACATTAACAGCAAAATCTACTACTACTACCACAACTACATAAATAAAAATGTAAATGTTGGCTTGTACAAAATCAAAAATCTTCGAAAGTTCTTCACAGATTGCTTTGAAATTTTAACACAACGTTGCATGTTGCATCCGAATACGCGTGTGTTTTTATATACCTGATGGAGTGATATCCTGATATTCAAACTCCACTCGTGAAATGGTCGTACGGAAAAATCCCCCAGTTTATTGATACCTCGGAGATGCTTTGTCCCAATGCTAGAGCGCCGACTATAGCACCACGTTCAAACTCACTTAAATCGTGATAACCTGCCACTGTAGGAACAATATCCGATCTAACAACTTACGGGACTCGGTAAGATTGTCTGCCGCGAGTAATGAGTGTCTTATGTAGGCGTTGCCGACCGCAGAGCCGTCTTCTGCCTGTTTACATATCTCTGTAGTTGAATACGCATTCCTATACCAGTTCCTTTGGCGCTTCAGTGTATATATATATATATATATATATATATATATATATATATATATATATATATATATATATATATATATATATAACGTTACCGCTGGATATATTTCGTAAACCACATCAAATACTGACGAACCGATTCCACAGACCGAACGTGAGGAGAGGGGCTAGTGTATTTGTTTAATACAAACTATACAAAAATGCACGGAAGTATGTTTTTTAATACAAACCTACGTTTTTTTAAATGGAACCACGTTAGTTTTGTTAGCACATCTGAACATATAAACAAATACGTAATCAGTGCCGTTTGTTGCACTGTAAAATGTTAATTACATCCGGAGATATTGTAACTTGAAGTTGACGCTTGAAAGCTCCGACGTTCAATTGCGTGTTGTAACAAACACGGGCCCCGGTCGGCGAGCAGCATCTGCAGGGACATGTTTACGATGACGACCGTGTTTACGAGTGTGGCTGTAGTGCACTGTTGTGGTTTGGTCTAGCTGTCGCAGTGTCCGCATGTAGCGCTTGCTGCTATTGTTATTCTGCATTCGTCTCCGCACGCAGACCAACTGTAGTACACCGTGTTACCAGACGTCTGTGATAGTGTAGTGTTGTAGGAGCTGTGACCATGGTGTATTCGAACTCTGAAAAAGCGGAGATGATACTCATCTATGGCGAGTGTCGACGAAATGCACCTGAAGCCTGCAGGGAGTATGCAGAACGGTACCCGGACAGAGAGCACCCAACGTGCCGCACATTGCAAAACATCTACCGCCAACTGTATGCAACAGGTATGGTCGTAGCACGCAAACAGGCCCGTCACAGGAGAAGCGATACACACGATCGAACAGCGGAGGAGTGGTACTCAAGCGTCAACTTTAGATTACAATATCTCCGAATGTAATTACCATTTTACAATGCAACAAACGGCACTGATTACGTATTTGTTTATATGTTCAGATGTGCTAACAAAACTAACGTGGTTCCATTTAAAAAAACGTAGGTTTGTGTTAAAAACATACTTCCGTGCATTTTTTTATGGTTTGTATTAACCAATTACACTAGCCCCTCTCCTCACGTTCGGTCTGTGGAATCGATTCGTCAGTATTTGATGTGGTTTTCGAAATATATCCAGCGGTAATGTTAGGTGACTCACCATATATATATATATATATATATATATATATATATATATATATATATATATATACAATAAAAATAAGCGTGTATTCGAATTCAATCTTGCGTCAAAATTTCAAAGGAATCGGTTGATAACGTATGCACACTAACGACCTTACACAAACTAAAATTCACAGCTATATAAATAAAAATGTAAACATACATGTGTTCATAATTTTAAACCTTCAGAAGTGTCCATTGATTGCTCTGAAATTTAGACACAAAGCTGCATTCGAATATGCGCGCTTTTTTATATACCTACTACAGCGTCATGTATAATATACAAATATATAGTTAATAATTATAGGGGAAGTTTGTACAAAAACATAAATGGTCCTTTGCTCAAAATATTGAATCAGTGAAAGTTCTTCAGCGATTGCTTTTAAAGCATGACATAACGTTGCATTCAAATACGGGTTTGTTTTTATATTCCTATTCTTCAAATATATACAAACATAAAAAAACTTTTGCATCACCTCGGTTCGCAGAACCCTGAAGAAAGATGTTGACTGTGGATGCTGTATCACAGGCACATTCCCTTTGACTGTTCAGAGATATCACAAAACCCGTCCAAAGATGTAAACAACCATGCATGAGCAGCGCCTATTAGTGGGAGGGGGTCCGACAGCCGATCAGTTCCAGACATACCACCAAGAAGGATGTACATGGCTCATGTTGTCTGTCGTTCAACCATGACTAGACGGTCCATACCGCGGTTTATTGGCGTACGCATTGTTACTTTGTGCCAGGAAGAGCTCTCAACAAGGGAAGCGTCCAGGCGTCTCAGAGTGAACCAAAGCGATGCTGTTCGGACATGAAGGAGATACAGAAAGACAGGAACTGTCGATGACATGTATGAAAGAACAGATACCATCTTCATATAGTTAAGGCTAAACGGCCATTGAACTTCTTCTGTGCTGGATGCACATGCATTGGCCGAACTCTTACGGGACTCGGTAAGATTATCTGCCGCAAGTAATGAGTGTAATGGGGAGGGGCACTACGAATGTAGTGTGTGGACATTAAGTTGGGAATGTGGGTCTCATGGGGAGAGTACAAGGGATAAATCCCTGCAGTGGCACAATCCTCTGTGCCCTCGGTGGCTCAGATGGATAGAGCGTCTGTCATGTAAGCAGGAGATTCCGGGTTCGAGTCTCAGTCGGAGCACACATTTTCAACTGACCTCGTTGATGTATATCAACGCCTGTCGACAGCTTAGGGTCTTGATTTAATTATCATTTCATTCTAACAGAGCTGCATGGTCACCGATGATATCTGTCTTTTGGACATGTGTGAAAGAATAGATACCATCTTCATACAGTAAGGAGAGGTGGGCTACCGAGTGATTCAGCAACTGTCACCATAGGTAAGCTGGACAGGAACAAAATGAATGTGAATAATTTAACACAGCAAACAGAAGATTCAAAAATGCCTCTGAGCACTATTGGACTTAACAGCGATAGTCATCAGTCCCCTAGAACTTAGAACTACTTAAACCTAACTAACCCAAGGACAGCATACAACACCCAGTCATCACGAGGCAGAGAAAATCCCTGACTCCGCCGGGAATCGAACCCGGGAACCCGGGCGTGGGAAGCGAGAACGCTACCGCACGACCACGAGCTGCGGACAACAGAAGATTTACTTAGCTTGTATTTCTCCAAGTTTACGAAGACTCATTACAAATATTGCAGCAAGAAATAAAGTCCAGCTTTCAATTTTAACAAGGAAGAAGCTCTCTGTACTAAAGCATGAACAAAGGTGTCGTAGCTGCAACTAGACAGTGTCTGCACAGCAAAGTGGCACCGAGCGCGAGTGGGGCAGCAGCAGAGGGCACTCGCAGTACTGAGCCACTGGAGGTGTGCCTCAGTTGGTGTGCGCCATTGGATCCGCCGGATCCTGCAAGACCGCTATCGGCGTCTGGTGAAAATTTATAATTTCATTGCCAGCTTTAATACACCGGTAAGTTGGTACAGATATGTGATACCATAGTACATGGCAGAGTGTAAAACTGCTTCTTAATCACTTCCCTGTTCCACTAGTGGGAGAAACGAGTGCCTTTATGCTTCATTATGAGCCCCCTCCTCTCTTGTCTTGTGTTAGTCGTTCTTAATGCGCACTGTACATTGGTGGTAGCAGATTCGTTCTACAGTCTGTCGAAAATTTCGGTTGTGTAAACATTAAGGGGGGACATTCATGAAATTAACCGAAAATGTGAATTTATATTTATTTTTCATTTAATAATAGAACTCACGAACAAAACATTCACAAAGTTTCAATAATGAAATTGCATTAAAAATGCCTGAAAGCTAATGACAGGTGCGACGCAGCCTTGCTGCCACACCCATTTTTTGAAGCAAAACTTCAATACTAACTCGGTAAACAGTGATTCCATGGTTTACTTTCAAGCAAACTTGCCCAATTAAATGTGTGAAGCGCCAACCTTTTGAAGCAACACTTCAATAGTAGCTCGGGGAACAATGATTCTGGTTTGGTCCTATAGTCCTTACCACAAATTTCCAACAATGATTTTGTAGATTACTTTCAAGCAAATTTGTATGGGATGCATCTAGAAGGCTGTGATTTTGGTTTTATATATCTGTGACTCTGTTCCATACCATAGAAACAAATCCCAGAATCCAAATGGGTCTATAAATATGGAAACTGTGCCCTAAAACCACATTTTGATTTGCTACAGTTGTCAGAATTGCATATTGTGATGCAGTTTTTATATTTAAAGATGGGAATGCAGAGAGGATGAAAGGTATCAGAGAGAACTTGCTTTCAGATAGGGAATTTTGTTGAAGACATCTTGAGAAAAATAGATTTACAGCGACTCTCTGCAAGAAAAAAGTCAGTTGCAGACCTGATAAAGCAAGAAGTCAAAAGACAAGAAACCAGAAGAGAAGCTTGAAGGGAAAGAGAACCCTCAGTACAAATCTGATGCCTTCTGAAGAGGTGATATTTAAAAAAGGGTAACATTTGAAAACAAAATCATTTCATTATATATTTATTTTTTTATTTAAATCATTACATTGGTTTAATTAAATTAAATTTAAAAAAAAATATGAAATGTGAATTGATTTAGCAAAATGTACGGGGGGGGGGGGGGGGAGGGGGGGGGTTGTAAATGTTACTTTTTAAATTGTTTTTTTTTATTTGCTCTTTCTTTCAGTCAGTACGAACTTTGTTGTAGAACCCCTTATTTACGTGTGGTAATAAAATTTCATTTAGATAGAATTAAGTACATTTAAAATTACGTGAACTTAGTCAACCCTCTCATGCTGATAAATTCATATTAACTGATTAAGAATATTTAGTTGAGAATTAAATCTTTTACATAATTCGGCCTTGGCGCACATTTTCTAAATGCAGTGGGTTTTTTTTAAATATTTACTGAATTCTTTCCCGGCGTTAGCTATGGAACACAAGACTGTCTCTATTAGCAAAAAATGGTTAAATATTGCCAAGCCGACCTGAACGTTTAACTATCATTGATAAAACACACTTCACTATACATTTAAGTTATTTGAAAGAACCAACAAATTGTTAAATTTCAACGTTAACTATCCGCCTATGAATGCACAAATGTGAAACTAGTAATAAATTCCGTCAGTCTCAGGATCGCTGTAAAAGAAAAACATTTTCTTAATTCACTGCTAATTTTTATCTGCTCCCGATTTACGGGTTTGGTTAATTTCTCTTAGCGGAACAATTTTTTAAATGTGCCGCCGCTGCAAATCGTTCGGTCGCGGCATAGCCCAACAATACCGCTAAAAAATGCTGAAAATTCTTTAAAGAAATATTATAGATGACATGGGCAAGCTAATTTATTTTAGTAATACACACTTTTGATAAATTATAATGTATTTAGACCACAACAATAATTCAACTTACATTAGTTTGTAATTTCTCCTCTACTGGCGGCTAAATCTAGATACAGACAGATGAAGTCTACTCATTCACAAAATGCTACGTCACGGGTTCCTCTCTCTCTCAGCTCTCGAGGAAGACGACAAAGAATGCACACTATGTATTCCTATTTATATCACTATCAACCGTTAATGTCTCTTTGCAATCTGCGGCTGTGTTTTACATTTTTGTCATCGCAGATATTGACACATTTCGTAATTACATTATGAGTATAGAAATATTACAATCATAAATACATCGAGAATATTACTACAGAAAATATTACAATAATAACGAATGTCCTTTACACAAAATTAAATAATATTTTTTGTTAAATAATTACAGTATATACAATTTGCTTCATAGCGGCGTACATAGTACAATTAAATTTTAGTTTATTAATAGTGTGTGTGTTGCCAGGGAACGTTACATCGCCCCCTGCAGCATTTGGCAAAGAGTTTCTATGCTTTGACACAATGGTGCCAGTAACGTTCTTTACAATTCTGTATTTTTTTATGGAATGGCTCTTTTAATTAGTCCCAGGGTTACATATGTTCATGGCTCCCCCATTTGGGCGAAGGCAGACAGGAAACCTGGGCAAAACTGTGCCGGAGCCCAGCCATCCCAGTTGGTTCATGATTAATCTTGTCTCTTTAACAGTCATTCTTTTGAATTGATTTAGCAGTTTGTCATCTACAGTTACATAATATCACAGTCACATACAGCTCAACGAAAGTTTGTTGTGTGTGATTAACAACTCGTAATTAAAAAAAATGGTTCAAATGGCTCTGAGCACTATGGGACTCAACTGCTGTGGTCATAAGTCCCCTAGAACTTAGAACTACTTAAACCTAACTAACCTAAGGACATCACACACATCCATGCCCGAGGCAGGATTCGAACCTGCGACCGTAGCGGTCGCACGGTTCCGGACTGCGCGCCTAGAACCGCGAGACCACCGCGGCCGTCTCCGTAATTATTTTTGCGATATACTGCAAGGTCACTTGTCCTAGGATATATCACTTAGTTTTTTGAAATCTGAAGTGTTGGCAGAAGAGCCAACACCGTGTTGCTAGAGGAGGCCGAAATGCACGCGTTTAATTACACGCAGACTGGCGTGAGGTCTGGAACAGGACAATGTCTTGAGAATTGCAAATAAAGTACGTAGATGATGTAATACTTAACTTTAATCCATAATTGTAGAACATCGCTCTTGATGATACATGCTTCACAATAATAAATATCAATTGAATACGGCGCCTTGCTAGGTCGTAGCAAATGACGTAGCTGAAGGCTATGCTAACTATCGTCTCGGCAAATGAGAGCGTAATTTGTCAGTGAACCACTGCTATGAACGTCGGCTGTACAACTGGGGCGAGTGCTAAAAGTCTCTCTAGACCTGCCGTGTGGTGGCGCTCGGTCTGCGATCACTGACAGTGGGGACACGCGGGTCCGACGTATACTAGCGGACCGCGGCCGATTTAAAGGCTACCACCTAGCAAGTGTGGTGTCTGGCGGTGACACCACAAAATAATTTAGCACAACGTCACTTTTCATAATGTTCCCACTACCTACGTGTTACAAATCTTGTTAGTGTTCATTTTCTCTTGTCAATTTACGGGTATACATAATAAATGTTCAATGTTTATCAAAAATCGAGTTCATTGACATGTTATGCAGTTTGTGTAAATATTTTGGAATATGTCAATAATGCTGTAGTTGGTGAGCGGTGCGGAGTGATTGTTGAGCGGCGCTCGGCGCGGCGCGTCGGCTCCGTGTAGGTCACCGCCCCCGGTGTTGACAGCTACGGCGCGGAGAGGCGTGTGGCTGTCTGGTCTGCTACGGGCTGCTGCGGCCGCTGCATGGCTGAGGTAGCCGGATGCGCGTTGTATATCAGCTCGCCCGTGAGACATCTTCATGCCATGCTCCAGCAAACATGTAACCCTTATGGGCACTTTTCCTGCTGTGGGAAAGAACGCACACAGTTATTGGCAGTTATTATTCAGTAGGCCTTCACTAGTCTGGTTTGCACAATGTTTCGTTGTCACAGTAACACGTTTTATGGGCACGCAATATTTTTTCACCATGTCATGACTTGTCATTAGTCACACGCAAGTTTTCACCTTAGGACAAAATGTATCTCTGTAGTCAATGCGCTTTTCTGGTGTCCCTTGGCACACAAAGAGTTATAGTTTGACACTAACTTGGTCCACCGTCTGTTATCGGCTCATTGTTCGTGTCGTGCTAGTTCCTTGTCCACTTGCATACACGGCGATGATACAGTTTCTTATTGCTTGTTCAAAACAACCTCGTGACGTATTGCTGCAGGTTTAACAGTCACTGTCTGTCTCTGCCACACAATACTACACTTTTGTTTTAAGTTTTTTCAGTTACAATGTCCGTTGTGCAATTTTTTGTAACAGCACATTCGTAACTTCTTATTTCGCTCTTTACCAAGTTGTGTGATAATTGCGTACATGGTAACAAATATTAAAATTTCGTATTAGTTTGCCCAAAAATCATCTATATTTATGTTCGAGTAGATTTTATTTGTGCATTCCAGCCGGATTCAGGCATATTGTTCAATAACTCCTTTGAAATCATGTCTCACTTTACTTGCAAGTGCCTACGTAACTACAGTGTAGTCTCTGTAGGCTAAAATTGACTTGGACTGTATCAGGCTAGCTCTTTTAACTGATTGGATCTGCACATGCTTCAATTGAAGCTTCTTTGTGCGTAATTTTGCGTTACTTAAATTTGCAATAAGTTTGCCTCCCATGGTGCCCTCAGGTCACTACTGGGTGCATTATTCTCTTTGATAACACTGGTTTGAAAATAAAGTTCTCAGGGTCTCACATTATTGATATTATTCTGGGTTCGAATCTGTCAATCTGACAGCTACACACACACACACACACACACACACACACACACACACACACACACATATATATATATATATATATATATATATATATATATATATATATATATATATATATATATATATATATATAATAGGAAAGATTGTACCAAGAAATATTTCAAGTTTGACACACATATAGAATATTATGTAGTACACAAACTAATCACTACTAAAATGTTCCTCCTGACTGATCTCTGTCACAATTTAACACTATAAATAATTGAATAATCAGGTTATCTGTCCAGACATTTAGAGCATGTTTAAGCTAACACTAATTAAAAAAAGACAGAATACAAATATTCATAAACAAAAGAGAAAGTCAATCATATTCTTATAACTAAATACTTTTACACTAGTACACTATCTTTACAGATCACACACCATCAATGTTGATTCATTTTCAAAAGAATGGTGTCCCTTTTTTACACATAACACATAGGACTATTAGTCATTTACTGTAGGAATATTTTCACATTCTTACGCGGATACAGTCCCCGTACTCTCCCTGATTGGGGATCTACTAAGAGATAGCTACACTCATGTGGCACACTTACTATTCTAAAAGGTCCGTTGTACACCAATTGCCACTTGCTATTCTGTTTCAAGGATGCCGAGGACTTAGGATGATTGCGTAAGAGCACCATGTCCCCAACACTAAGTTTTTGATTATTCGTCACATGTCGATTATATTTTTCTTTCCTTTTCTGAGCGCACCTGGTAAGGTTGCACCCTGCTTTCCTTATCCTCTCTTCCTTAGGCTCAGGAATGACGGGGACCTTAGGCAATGGTGTCAGCCACTCACTCAGTACTTTATTATTATTCATTATAATCTCGTTTGGTGGATACCCCGTAGAGGCATGCGGGGTTGCGTTGTGAACTTCCAAAAATTTAGGTATCAGATCTGGCCATCTTGTGTGCTTACATGCAATGTATAACCTGAAAAATTTATTCAACTCTCCAAATGTTCTTTCTGCTAAACGCCGGCCGCGGTGGTCTAGCGGTTCTAGGCGCGCAGTCCGGAACCGCGTGACTGCTACGGTCGCAGGTTCGAATCCTGCCTCGGGCATGGATGTGTGTGATGTCCTTAGGTTAGTTAGGTTTAAGTAGTTCTAAGTTCTAGGGGACTGATGACCACAGTAGTTAAGTCCCATAGTGCTCAGAGCCATTTGAACCATTTTTTCTGCTAAACTTGCTTGTGGGTGAAAACGGGATATTAGTATGTGCTTTATACCTTGTTCATGTAAATAGTTCTTCCAGGTATGACCTGTAAAATAGGAAGCATTATCCGATATTATCGCTTCAGGCTTACCCACCTGTGTAAAATATTCTTTCCCTAACCATTTAACTATTCCATGAGCGGTGGCTGATTTAAGGCAGTATATTTTTAAGTATTTAGAGAAAAGGTCATATACCGCTAAAATGTACTTTAATCCACCCCTGGCTCGAGGGTAGGGTCCTGCTATGTCTATAGATACTAACTGAAGTGGCCGCTGAGGCACTATAGGATGCAGTTCAAACCTTGTGGACTTATTTTGAAACTTAGCTTTTTGACACAGAGGACAAGTCCTGATAATGGTGCGAGTCTGCTGGCTTATTCCCTTAAAGTAACAGTATCTGGATAAAATCCTTATTGTTTTGCCTATCCCAGCGTGACCCCATGCTAAATGCGTGTGCCACACTACAACTGGGATAGCCTGTTGCGGTATACACACGACTCCATGGTCATTTGACACACCTGTTTTATAATACAGAATATTATCTACTATTTTGAAGTTCTGAACACTTTTAAGATTGGTTCCTTCTTTAATTTTGCTAATGACATCTCGCCAAATCGGATCAGTTTCCAGCAATGTAGACATATTCTTACAGATATGTAAAAAGTCCCTCCTATGTACCTTATCTTGTACTAAGAGTATTCGGTATTCCTCCGATTGTTCCAAAATCTTTGACACTGAGGATTGCCCTAGTGAGAACCTCGACAAGGCGTCAGCTGCAACATTATCTTTTCCTTTTATGTACATAATCTTAATTTTATATTCCTGCAATGCTAACCTCCATCTTAGCAAGCGGGTATGGTATAATTTGCAAGACATTAAATAGCTCAGAGCCTGGTGGTCACTGAATACTTTGATTTCTTTGCCATGGAAGTAATAATTGAATTTCTTTACCGCCCAAACCACAGCAAGAGCCTCTAACTCGGTATCGGAATATGCTCTCTCACAGCTGTTTAGTGTGCGGCTGGCAAATCCGATTACATTGATTGTTGTGGGGTCGTTGCTCCTGTCCCACTGAAACAAACAAGCGCCCAGACCGTATGAACACGAATCTGTCGCTATGCAAATATCTTTTGTCATGTCTGGGTGTCGCAGTATGTTTGCGTTCACCAAGGCGTTTTTGATAGCGTCAAATGCGTGTTGACATTCTTCTGTCCACACCCAGTGCGCATTTTTACGCAACATGATCAATAACGACTCGTTAATCATTAATTGGTTTGGAACAAACCGTCTAAAAAAGGATGCAAGACCTATAAACGCTTTGAGTTGTCTCTTAGTTCTCGGGCTAGGAAACTCAAGAATTGCGTCAAGTTTTTTGCTGTCAAGTTTGATGCCTTGTGGTGTTATTATGTGACCTAGAAATTTAATCTGATTACGTCCAAATTTGGATTTCTCAAGATTCGCTGTTACTCCCGCTTGCTTAAACCTTTCGAAGACTCCACCCAGTAGTTCTACGTGCTCCTCCCAGGTGGCAGTAGCAATCACCAGATCGTCTACATACACTGTTACCCTTTGCAGCAAATCCGGACCTAAAACCGCGTCGAGGGCTGTTATGAAAACTCCTGCACTTACATTTAGGCCAAAAGGTAGTACCCTAAATTGGTAGCTCCTTCCCCCAAATATAAATGCAGTATATTTCCTCGACTCAGGTGTGAGCAGGATTTGCCAGAATGAACTTTTCATATCAACAGATGTGAAATATTGCACTCCATGGAATTTTTGAATTTGCTCATCTAAGTTTTCCGAATGAGTCCTGACAGGTACAATAATTTCGTTTATGTCTCTCGCATCTAATACTAACCGTACCTGTCCGTCTGCTTTTGCCACCGCCACCAAAGGACTACTATAAGGGGACAAAGACGGTTCTATTATTCCCCACTCCATCAGTTTTCTAATTTCTTTAGCTACTATTTCCTTCTTGGACCAAGGAATGGAGTATGAGGCTCGACAGTAGGTTTTGTGGGGCTTCACCTCGATAGTGTATTGATATCCCTTAACAATACCTGGTCGTTCTGAAAATACATCTGCATAGTTAGATAATAACTGTACCAAATCCTGCTGTTGCATTGAGTTCAAATTTTCGGACTGTGATACTTTGTTCACAAGTGCGTCCACATTTGCTTTTAATTGATCACTTTGTACGTCTGGATAATAGAGATTTTGCCCTAGAGAATGATTGTCTAAATGTAGTATCCACTGATTCCTACATTTTATGTCAATAGCGTTACAATTAGGCACAGGTACCTCTTCAGATCTGAGCATGGACAATTCTATCCTCCTACCCGCGTTCATCAAACTTAATTTTCCCCGAGAAAGGTCGATTACTGCGTCCCTTTCTCTCAAAAAATCGACCCCCAAAATGCAGGCTACCTTTAAACCCCTTACTACCAGGAACGATCACGCTATGGCTTCTCCCCCTATATGCATCTCTACCCGCACTTGGAGTTTAATTATTTGTCGCTGTGCACTGATGGCTCCAGTGACTTTGCAATTGTTCACAGGAAAAGTCAGCATACGCTTTTCTTTCCCCAGTACTCTGAATAAGTCCATACTCATGACACTGACAGTAGCACCAGTATCTACGATTGCTTGCACATCAATATTGTTAATTTTGATCTCTATTATCGCTTGTACTTTGTCTTTGTGCTCCTTTATGCCCGTCATTATACCTGAGGATACAGATTCTCGATGTTTTGTTCTGTGTCGGGCTGCTCTCACTCCAAACCTCAGCCGACAATGGAGAGCGTTGTTGTTGTTGTGGTCTTCAGTCCTGAGACTGGTTTGATGCAGCTCTCCATGCTACTCTATCCTGTGCAGGCTTCTTCATCTCCCAGTACCTACTGCAACCTACATCCTTCTGAATCTGCTTAGTGTATACATCTCTTGGTCTCCCTCTACGATTTTTACCCTCCACGCTGCCCTCCAATGCTAAATCTGTGATCCCTTGATGCCTCAAAACATGTCCTACCAACCGATCCCTTCTTCTAGTCAAGTTGTGCCACAAACTTCTCTTCTCCCCAATCCTATTCAGTACCTCCTCATTAGTTACGTGATCTACCCACCTTATTTTCAGCATTCTTCTGTAGCACCACATTTCGAAAGCTTCTATTCTCTTCTTGTCCAAACTAGTTATCGTTCATGTTTCACTTCCATACATGGCTACGCTCCATACAAATACTTTCAGAAACGACTTCCTGACACTTAAATCTATACTCGACGTTAACAAATTTCTCTTCTTCAGAAACGATTTCCTTGCCATTGTCAGTCTACATTTTATATCCTCTCTACTTCGACCATCATCAGTTATTTTACTCCCTAAATAGCAAAACTCCTTTACTACTTTAAGTGTCTCATTTCCTAATTTAATTCCCTCAGCATCACCTGATTTAATTTGACTACATTCCATTATCCTCGTTTTGCTTTTGTTGATGTTCATCTTATATCCTCCTTTCAAGACACTGTCCATTCCGTTCAACTGCTCTTCTAAGTCCTTTGCTGTCTCTGACAGAATTACAATGTCATCCGCGAACCTCAAAGTTTTTATTGCTTCTCCATGAATTTTAATACCTACTCCAAATTTTTCTTTTGTTTCCTTTACTGCTTGCTCAATATACAGATTGAATAACATCGGGGAGAGGCTACAACCCTGTCTCACTCCTTTCCCAACCACTGCTTCCCTTTCATGCCCCTCGACTCTTATAACTGCCACCTGGTTTCTGTACAAATTGTAAATAGCCTTTCGCTCCCTGTATTTTACCCCTGCCACCTTCAGAATGTGAAAGAGAGTATTCCAGTTAACATTATCAAAAGCTTTCTCTAAGTCTACAAATGCTAGAAACGTAGGTTTGCCTTTTCTTAATCTTTCTGCTAAGATAAGTCGTAAGGTTAGTATTGCCGCACGTGTTCCAACATTTCTACGGAATCCAAACTGATCTTCCCCGAGGTCCGCTTCTACCAGTTTTTCCATCCGTCTGTAAAGAATTCGCGTTAGTATTTTGCAGCTGTGACATGAAACTGATAGTTCGGTAATTTTCACATCTGTCAACACCTGCTTTCTTTGGGATTGGAATTATTATATTCTTCTTGAAGTCTGAGGGTATTTCGCCTGTCTCATACATCTTGCTCACCAGATGGTAGAGTTTTGTCATGACTGGCTCTCCTAAGGCCATCAGTAGTTCTAATGGAATGTTGTCTACTCCCGGGGCCTTGTTTCGACTCAGGTCTTTCAGTGCTCTGTCAAACTCTTCACGCAGTATCTTATCTCCCATTTCGTCTTCATCTACATCCTCTTCCATTTCCATAATATTGTTCTCAAGTACATCGCCCTTGTATAAACCCTCTATATACTCCTTCCACCCTTCTGCCTTCCCTTCTTTGCTTAGAACTGGGTTGCCATCTGAGCTCTTGATATTCATACAAGTGGTTCTCTTCTCTCCAAAGGTCTCTTTAATTTTCCTGTAGGCAGTATCTATCTTACCCCTAGTGAGACAAGCCTCTACATCCTTACATTTGTCCTCTAGCCATCCCTGCTTAGCCATTTTGCACTTCCTGTCAATCTCATTTTTGAGACGTTTGTATTCCTTTTTGCCTGCCTCATTTACTGCATTTTAATATTTTCTCCTTTCATCAATTAAATTCAATATTTCTTCTGTTACCCAAGGATTTCTATTACCCCTCGTCTTTTTACCAACTTGATCGTCTGCTGCCTTCACTACTTCATCCCTCAGAGCTACCCATTCTTCTTCTACTGTATTTCTTTCCCCCATTCCTGTCAATTGTTCCCTTATGCTCTCCCTGAAACTCTCTACAACCTCTGGTTCTTTCAGTTTATCCAGGTCCCATCTCCTTAAATTCCCACCTTTTTGCAGTTTCTTCAGTTTCAATCTACAGCTCATAACCAATAGATTGTGGTCAGAGTCCACATCTGCCCATGGAAATGTCTTACAATTTAAAACCTGGTTCCTAAATCTCTGTCTTACCATTATATAATCTATCTGATACCTTTTAGTATCTCCAGGATTCTTCCAGGTATACAACCTTCCTTTATGATTCTTGAACCAGGTGTTAGCTATGATTAAGTCATGCTCTGTGCAAAATTCTACAAGGCGGCTTCCTCTTTCATTTCTTAGTCCCAATCCATAATCACCTACTATGTTTCCTTCTCTCCCTTTTCCTACTGATGAATTCCAGTCACCCATGACTATTAAATTTTCGTCTCCCTTCACTACCTGAATAATTTCTTTTATCTCGTCATACATTTCATCTATTTCTTCATCATCTGCAGAGCTAGTTGGCATATAAACTTGTACTACTGTAGTAGGCATGGGCTTTGTGTCTATCTTGGCCACAATAATGCGTTCACTATGCTGTTTGTAGTAGCTAACCCGCACTCCTATTTTTTTATTCATTATTAAACCTACTCCTGCATTACCCCTATTTGATTTTGTATTTATAACCCTGTATTCACCTGACCAAAAGTCTTGTTCCTCCTGCCGCCGAACTTGACTAATTCACACTATATCTAACTTTAACCCATCCATTTCCCTTTTTAAATTTTCTAACCTACCTGCCCGATTACGGGATCTGACATTCCACGCTCCGATCCGTAGAACGCCAGTTTTCTTTCTCTTGATAACGACGTCCTCTTGAGTAGTCCCCGCCCGGAGATCCGAATGGGGGACTATTTTCCCTCCGGAATATTTTACCCAAGACGACGCCATCATCATTTAATCATACAGTAAAGCTGCGTTCTCGGCTGAATCTAGTTCGTTGGATTATTACTGGTGGATGGGTGTGGCTGCTCTGTGTCGCTGACCTCCACTATGTGTAAGTTGTGTTGCGTCGGCCGCCACGTTTGCGCAATTGGCGCATTTTGTGGTGGCGGTCGGTTATTGTCATATCTTTCACTGTTTTGCCGGTCCGGACTGGGCCTCTGGTTCTGTGGCCAAGTTCGGTTTGCATCGTTATAGGTATTAGCGTTCCACGGCCCCCTGGCATTTTTCCATCTACTATTGCTTGGTGGGCCTGTTTCATATCGGTCATCAGACCTCCTTTTCCGGTCATTATTCACCGGCGGACTATTGCCGTTCCGGTCTCTACCTCTATTCCCGTTTTGTACATAATCTTGTCTCCTATTGTTACCTCCACCGTTTCCATTATTTGGTGGAGGCATGTTATTTCGACCATTTCTGTAACCGTTTCCTTTACTTCTAGCCTATTCAGAGGCTGCCTTAACATCCTCCTGAATCAGGTCAATTGAGTCTAGAACAGACAAGAAATGTTCCATGTCGTTCTCCGGTACGTGTATAAGTTTTTCCTTTACGTGTATCGGCAAGTGTGATTTCAAAAGTCTGATCAAATCCCGGGATGAAATCTGCTCGTCCCAGTAACGGGTCTTATTAATTTATTTCTCAAAATATTTTCGCAAATTGCCTAATCGTGGAGAATACGGCTCTGGATTATATACCTCTTTCCGTAATCTCTCCTGAATACATGTTGACCAATATTTGGCCAAGAATGCCTTTGCAAATTGCTCATATGTGTCGCAACTGTCAGCTGCTTCGGTTGCCCATAATGCAGCATCTCCTTGTATGTAAGACATAACGAACTGTATTTTCTGTGTATGACTCCAAACGCTAGGCAAAATGTTTCTAAATCCCTTGATAAATACTACAGGGTGAACAGGTTACTTCTCCGTTGTAAAGATCTGAAACTGTCGGTTTCTAATCAGGCTTTCTTCAATCACTATTTTGGAGTGACCTTTGTTTCGCTAACATTGGTTGCCTGTTCTGTCTCGCAGTCGCAATTTTTCACTGCTGTATTTACATGCCTATCATTGTTGGACTTGGCTGGCGTGACACATGCCTGTGCGTCGCCGTGCAGCAAGCTGTTTTTCAGCTCCGCAAGACGACGGTTGATATTCCGCTGCCACAGCGGAATTACGCCTGTGCGTCGCCGTGCTGTTTTCCAGTTGGGCAAGACGACGGTTGACATTCCGCTGCCACAGCGGAATGTCAGTGTGCACCGCCCTTTTTAGGTCCTGCACTTCCGCATTGGAGCCCACGTCTTTGGCCTCAATCGCGGCGTGCACCTTCTCGTCTATTTTTTTTATAAATTGGTTTTCAATTTTGTGCACTTGTTCGGACATTTTCTGCTCAATTACTTGACGTTTGTCAATTTCTAATTGTTCCACCCTGTTAGCCAGTACACTGATTTCATCTACGATACTGGCGTTAGCCACCTGGATATTATCTACTCTTTCGCTCAGTTCTTGCACCGCTTTGGGTATGGTTTCATAGTTTTGTCTCAAACTAACAATCTCACTTTGCATAGCTTCCAAAGATTGCATTAACTGCAAGTCTCTCTCATGCTGGTATCGATCACGCTCTGCTTGCTTAGCATCACGTTCTCTTTCTCGTTCTGCATGCATAGCATCACGTTCTCTATCGCGTTCTGCTTGCATACGTGCAAATTCAGCTACCAATCTCTGGTCACGCTCTGCTTGTTCATGCACAAACGTAGCTTGGAAATTGAGCATGCGCTCGAACATAACTCTTAATGATTGCACTTCTGACATCTCACCGCTCTCTGGTCCGTGTCTAGTGCTTGTAGGTGGCACAGTATTTCTACTTTCAACTGAATCACTGGCTGGCAGTGGCAACATTTCTTGCCCTTCTGCCCCCAGATTCTCACATTGTACTTCCTGAACTACGTCACTAACATTACTTTGTGTCCCACTTTCTAACTCGGTATCACTACTTACTGACTGTTGCTCATTATCCATATTGATATCTTTCTGACTACGCAGTCTAACCATAGTAAACACAAGAAATAAAATCTGAACTAAATATCCTAACACTCAGGTTTCACTGACATAACCACACAAGAAATGGACATTTGTTGAAACATACTTATTATATACTACGATGACTAACTACTCAAATGTCCTGTTATTTTAAAAAAAAAGAACATTAACAACAAGCACACCACTAATGATCCGAGAACACCGCACTGAGGCTACTTTACTACCCACAGGACAACTACACTGTAGCTTTACCTTTTGGTGATCTATCTTGGGTGCAGCTGCCTCCTGGTATTGTGGTAGGTAATTAATTTTTTGATATTATGAGCTCTCTTCTTCAGCTTGCCTCTGGGTATATAGTGTTCTCATGCAAAAAATCATATACAGGTATTACCACACAATATTGGTTAGGCAATACATACAATACAAAAAAAATTATTAATTGTTCTCCAACAAAGTTCGACTACAATAATTCCCTAGTTATCTCATGGGTATTTTGTGGCCACTGCATATTCGAGCCCCACGTTGGGCGCCAATTTAATGAAATTAAATTTAAAAAAATATATATGAAATGTGAATTGATTTTGCAAAATGTACGGGTGGGGGGGGGGGGGGGTTGTTAATGTTACATTTTAAATTCTTTTTTATTTTATTTGCTCTTTCTTTCAGTCAGTACGAACTTTGTTGAAGAACCCATTATTTACGTGTGGTAATAAAATTTCATTTACATAGAATTAAGTACATTTAAAATTACGTGAACTTAGTCAACCCTCTCAGGCTGATAAATTCATATAAACTGATAAGAATATTTAGTTGAGAATTAAATCTTTTACATAATTCGGCCTTGGCACACATTTTCTAAATGCAGTGGTTTTTTTTTAAATATTTACTGAATTCTTTCCCGGCGTTAGCTATGGAACACAAGACTGTCTCTCTTAGCAGAAAATGGTTAAATATTGCCAAGCCGCAGAGAGGATGAAGGTATCAGAGAGAACTGGCTTTAAGATAGGGAATTTTGCTGAAGACATCTTGAGAAAAATAGATTTACAGCGACTCTTTGCAAGTAAAAAGTCAGTTGCAGACCTGATAAAGCAAGAAGTCAAAAGACAAGAAAATTAGAAGAGAAGCTTGAAGGGAAAGAGAACTCTCAGTACAAATCTGGTGCCTTCTGAAGAGGTGACATAAGGAAAAACGTTAGACTCGACTTTAAATTACATTTCCTAAAAACTGTGTTTTTTAAAGTTTTTGTACCTTTTTCTCAGAATCTATGAAGGTTATAACTATGAAGTTTTCACACTTATTTCTATAAACCCAATAAATATTGTCTCATGAGTAAATTTTGATTCAAATTCAAATGTGTGTGAAATTCAAATGTGTGTGAAATCTTATGGGACTTAACTGCTAACGGCATCAGTCCCTAAGCTAACACCCTACTTAACCTAAATTATCCTAAGGACAAACACATACACCCATGCTCGAGGGAGGACTCGAACCTCCGCCGGGACCAGCCGCACAATCCATGACTGCAGCGCCCCAGACCGCTCGGCTAATCCCGCGCGGCTAAATTCTGATATCCTGAGTGTAAGGTGAGATATGGGGTAAAGTGCTTGGAAATGTGCATGTATTTCATATTATACTTACACAACTACAATTAAAATCTATTAAAATTTTCCTATTCCATATATTCAGAAACAGTCCTGAGAGAAGCTTACTATATGCAAGGAGTTTAAACAGAAAAAAGTTGTAGAAATCTCTTGAATTGTTTCTGAGAAAAACGTACATATACTATTTTTTGAAAATAAAATTTTTAATTCCATAAAAAAGTTAAAAACATTTAATCCTAGGAACTTAACAGTAAATGCGTTAATTTCGTATAAAGCATGGCACAAAATTTCATAGTCGTATCTTCAAAATTGTGGATTTGATGCACCTTTTAAATAATGTTTGTTTTTCGTGAATGGCCCTCCTTAAATGTGTTGCGCAAAAAGAACGTCTTCTTCCCTCTGTGGATGCCCGTTTGAATTTATAAGGTGCTGATTAAAACTATAGGTAATTAATTTAGCTTTTGGAATATCTTCCTTTAATCCGACTTGGTGTGGATCCCAAACATTGGAGCAGCCCTCTACAATGTGGCGTACAAATGATTTGTACGCAGTCTTTTTTACAGATGATCTACACTTTCCTAGATTTCTAGCAATAAGTCGAAGTTGACTATTCGCTTTCCCTGCAACGGATCTGAATGCTTCAAATGGCTCTGAGCACTATGGGACTCAACTACTGTGGTCATTAGTCCCCTAGAACTTAGAACTACTTAAACCTAACTAACCTAAGGACATCACACACATCCATGCCCGAGGCAGGATTCGAACCTGCGACCGTAGCAGTCGCACGGTTCCTGACTGCGCGCCTAGAACCGCGAGACCACCGCGGCCGGCTCAACGGATCTGACGTGCTCGTTTCATTTCATGTCGCTTTGCAACGTTACACCTAGATATTTAACTCGTGACACTGCGTCGGGCAGCACGACATCAGTACTATGTTCTACTATTACAGAACTATATAGTTGCTACTCATTTGCATAAATTTACATTTTTTTTCACATGGCTGGCTTACACTGAGGTAACAAAAGTCATGAGATAGCTCCCAAAATTGTATCGGACCCCCTTTCATCCGGCATAGTGCATCAGCTCGACTTGGCGTGGACTCAGCAAATCGCCGGAAGTCCACTGCACAAATATTGAGCCATGCTGCCTACATAGCCGTCCATAACAGCGAAAGTGTTCCCGATGCAGGATTTTGGGCATGAGCTGACTTCTCGATTATATCCCATAAATTTTCGATGGGACAAATGTCGGGAGATATGGGCGGCCAAATCACTCGCTCGAATTGTCCAGAATACTCTCCAAACCAATCGCGAGCAATTGTGGCCTAGTAACGTGGTGCATTCCTATCCACAGAAATACCATCGTTGTTTGGCAACTTGAAGTCCACGAGTGGCTACAAACGGTCTCCAAGCAGCCGAACACATCCCTTTCCATTCAACGATCAATTCAGTTGGACCAGTGGACCCAGTCCATTCCATGTAAACGCAGCCCACATCATTATGGAGCCACCACCAGCCCGCACAGTGCCTTGTTGAGAACTTGGGTCACAGCTTCGTGGGGTCTGCAACACACTTTAACCATCCCATCAGCTCTTGCCAACTGATATGGGGAATCATCTGATCAGGCCACGGTTTTCCAGTCGTCTATGGTCCAGTGGTCCAGCCGATAGGGTCACGAGCCCAGGAGAGGTGCTGTTACCAAAGGCACTCGGATTGGTCGAATGCTGGCATAGGCCATTAAGGCCACATTTTGCCGCACTGTTCTAAAGGATACATTCGTCGTACGTCCGACATTGATTTCTGTCATTTCACGTAGTTTTGCTTGTTTGTTAGCACTGACAACTCTATGCAAACGCCGCTGCCCTCAGTCGTTCAGTGAAGGCCGTCGGTCACTGGATGTCCGTGTTGAGAGGTAATGCCTGAAACTTGGTATTCTCGGCACACTCTGGACACTATGAATTGCGGAATATCGAATTGCCTAACGATTTCTGCCTAGAGCCAACTACCACTCTACGTTCAAAGTCTCTTAATTCCTATCGAGCGGCCACAATCACGTCAGACACTTTCTCACACGATTCACTTGAGTACAAAGAACAGTTCTGTCAATGCCTGCCGGCCGCGGTGGTCTAGCGGTTCTAGGCGCTCAGTCCGGAGCCGCGCGATTGCTACGGTAGCAGGTTCGAATCCTGCCTCGGGCATGGATGTGTGTGATGTCCTTAGGTTGGTTAGGTTTAAGTAGTTCTAAGTTCTAGGGGACTTATGACCTCAGCAGTTGAGTCCCATAGTGCTCAGAGCCATTTGAACCATTTTTTTGTCAATGCCTTGTCCTGTCATACCTTTTGTACACGATTCTACCGCCGCCTGTATACGTGCATGTCGCTGTCCCATGACTTTGTCACCTTAGTGAATTGTCGAGAAATTTTTTTGTTTACGGATATGAGGCTGACATTTAAGCGTATTCATTCATTCTTCTCAATCGTTACCATACGTGCTACGATAGTCTTGCGTCTGCAGGTACGTGTGAGTCCAAGCATTGCGGAAAAATTACGTCCCGTGATATCCTCAGAGCGACGAGAGATGAGAGGCTGGGCCAGCAGTGCCCTCTCTGCCCTAGCTGGCTCGCCTCGCCGTGATATTAGCCAGCTGCCGGCGCAGTCTCTTTGAGGAAGTGGCGACGAGGCCGGCCTTCTGTTATCGAGGAAGCCGCCCTGCCGCTAGCGGAGTGCGGAGTGCGTCCCTTCTTAATGAAAAAAGGAGCCAGCTTTCAGCCGGGCTTCAAAGGGAGGCGGAGGCGAGTCACTCCTTCCGCAGACCAACTACCAATAACGAAACAAACAGCAAAAAGGAAGGAAGGGGACGTATGTCACCCAGTTCGAAAATTTAGATCACTTTCTTCTCCATCTTGATGTGTTGCTCCCTGCAGACGCGCAAATACAAGGTGCGTCAAAAAAATGTATACACACTTTGAACTGTCATACACAATTTATTTCCCGTTCACGAAGGTTAATATCTGCGAGAAAATAATGTTATGTTTCTTCAACAGGTGGCAGCAGTGGCAAGGAAGTAACTGCAACATGGCGGACGTGCGTTTGATCTTTGAAGCGCGGAAGCAGATGCTTAAGTGGTACTGGAAGTTTGAGAATGTAATTGCGGTTCGAAGACAGTGGAGAAGTGTGTATGGTACAGAACCACCTTCAAGGTTAACAATTACACGTCTACGAGACAAATTCGAAATTCATGCAACAGTGTGTGATGTGCATAAGGGTCGATCATGCGGACCTCGTACAGCTACAAGTGATGATTCCACAAATGAGGCCTTGGAACTGTTTCAACGTTCGTCTCAAAAATCTTCAAGGCAAGCGGCACGTGAGAGTAATGTAAGTGCTGGTAGTGTCCTGCGCATTCTGAAGAAAGGCAAGTTTCATGTTTACATTCCAAGGCTGGTGCAACAGCTAAGTGATGACGATCCAGATCGAAGGTTAGAATTTTGTGAATGGGTTCAGGAGATGGTGAGACATGAACCGGGATTTATGGGTATCATAATTTGGTCGGATGAAGCCCAATTCAAACTCAATGGAGCTGTCAATAGGCACAATTGTGTGTACTGAGCTGAACATAATTCTCACATTACAGTTGAAAAAGCTGTGAATTTGCCTGGTGTAAATGTGTGGTGTTGTTTGTCTGCAAGGGGAGTCATTGGGCCTTTCCGCTTTGAAGGTACTGTTACTGGAGAAACGTACCTAACAATGCTTGCTGACTCCATATTCCCTACCATTTGTGCATTATACGGTAATCATGAGTTTTATTTCCAACAAGATGGCGCCCCACCGCACTATCATACGGACGTACGAGCATACCTGGATCACAATGCGCCACGCCAGTGGATGGGACGCCGGGGACCAATCGAGTTTCCTGCACGCTCTCCAGACCTCACACCGTTGGATTTCTTCTTATGGGGCACAGTAAAAGATGAGATGTACAAGCGTAAACCACATAAACTGGACACACTTTGGAATGAGATTCAGGCGGTGTGCGCAAAAATCTCACTGGACACTTTGGTACGATATACGGAATCAGTGGTGACTCGTACTCAGAAATGTATTCATGCTGAAGGCCACCAGTTTGAACATTAATCACATTTGCAAAGTACATTTATTTTTCCAATTGGACTTTAAGCTTTCCATTTCCAGAAATTTAACATTGTAGAACGGGAAATTAATTTTCTATGACGCTTCAAAGTGTGTATAAATTTTTTTCATGCACCCTGTATATGCTGGGTGCTTTACTGGAGAAGGTGCGTTCCAAGCCATTGTCTATGGCACATACACAGATGGAAACAAAAACGGATTTTATATTATCTTTATAGAAAACTAGCTGTTACCCGTGACTGTGCTCGCGTAGGATAATGTAAGGCTAAATGAATCATTTCAACTTTTTTTTACTCCAAAGAGGTGATAAATATTTTACCACCCGTTTTAAATTGTAATGGTGAATAGATCGTAGTTACATAGGATGACAGTTATTGAACTATATGAAATAAAATCGTCATAACTTCTGAACGGTTTGCGTTAGGACGTTCAAACTGCACGGTTCCCATGATGGGAATTTGTTTGGTTTAGTGACGAAGCCCATTTCATTTGGATGGGTTCGTCAATAAGCAAAATTGGTGCATTTGGGGGACTGAGAACCCGCATTTCGCGGTCGAGAAGCCTCTTCACCCTCAAGGTTGACTGTGTGGTGTGCAATGTCCAGTCACGGAATGTTGTTGTTGTCTTCAGTCCTGAGACTGGTTTGATGCAGCTCTCCATGCTACCCTCTCCTGTGCAAGCTTCTTCATCTCCAAGTAACTACTGCAACGTACATCCTTCTGAATCTGCTTAGCATATTCATCTCTTGCTCTCCCTCTACGATTTTTACCCCCCATGCTGCCCTCAAATACTAAATTGGTGATCCCTTGATGCCTCAGAACATGTCCTACCAACCGATCCCTTCTTCTGGTCAAGTTGTGCCACAGATTCCTCTTCTCCGTATTTCTATTCAGTACCTCCCCATTAGCTACGTGCTCTATCCATCTAATCTTCAGCATTCTTCTGTAGCACCACGTTTTGAAAACTTCTATTCGCTCTTTGTCTAAACTATTTATCGTCCATGTTTCACATCCATACATGGCTACACTCCATACAAATACTTTTAGAAAAGACTTCCTGACACTTAAATCTATACCCAATGATAAGTTTTCTTCTTCAGAAATGCTTTCCTTGCCATTGCCAGTCTACATTTTATATCCTCTCTCCTTCGACCATCATCAGCAATTTGGCTCCCAAATAGCAAAACTCATCTACTATTTTAAGTGTCTCATTTCCTAATCTAATTCCCTCGGCATCACCTGATTTAATTAGACTGCATTCCATTATCCTCGTTTTGCTTTTGTTGCTGTAAATCTTATATTATCCTTGCAAGACACTGTAATTCCATTCAACTGCTCTTCTAGCTGCTTTGCTGTCCCCGAGAGAATTACAATGTCATTGGCAAGTCTCAAAGTTTTTATTTCTTCTCCCTGAATTCCTGCTCCAAATTTTTCTGTTGTTTTCTTTACTACTTGCTCGATGTACAGATTGAATAACATTGGCGATAGACTACAAACCTGTCTCACACCCTTCCCAACCACTGCTTCCCTTTCATGCCCCTCGACTCTTATAACTGCCATCTGGTTTCTGTACAAATTGTAAATAGCCTTTCGCTCCCTGTATTTTACCCCAGCCACCTTCAGAATTTGAAAGAGAGTATTCCAGTCAACATTGTCAAAAGTTTTCTCTAAGTCTACAAATTCTAGAAACATAGGTTTGCCTTTCCTTAATCTATCTTCTAAGATAAGTCATAGAATGTCGATGCGATATTCCTTGAGGGCACGGTGGCTACCGAACGGTACGTGATGGTTTTGGAAGATGACTTCATCCCCATTATCCAAATTGACCATGATTTCGACTAGATGTGATTCATGCAAGACGGAGCTCCACCCCACCGAAGCAGGAGAGTGTGTGATGTCCTGGAGGAGCACTTTGGGGACCACAGTCTGGTTCTGGGGTACCCAGACGCCACTGTCTCGCTTGGCCGCCATTATCTCCGGATCTGAACACATGCGACTCCTTTTTGTGGGGTTATATTAAAGACGAGCTGCACAGCAATAACCCCAAAACCATTTCTGAGCTGAAAACATCCATTCAGGAGATCATCGACAGCATTGATCTTCCGATACTTCAGCGGGTCATATATGTTGTTGTTGTTGTGGTCTTCAGTCCTGAGAATGGTTTGATGCAGCTCTCCATGCTACTCTATCCTGTGCAAGCTTCTTCATCTCCCAATACCTACTGCAACCTACATCCTTCTGAATCTGCTTAGTGTATTCATCTCTTGGTCTCCCTCTACGATTTTTACCCTCCACGCTGCCCTCCAATGCTAAATTTGTGATCCATTGATGCCTCAAAACATGTCCTACCAACCGATCCCTTCTTCTAGTCAAGTTGTGCCACAAACTTCTCTTCTCCCCAATCCTATTCAATACCTCCTCATTAGTTACGTGATCTACCCACCTTATCTTCAGCATTCTTCTGTAGCACCACATTTCGAAAGCTTCTATTCTCTTCTTGTCCAAACTAGTTATCGTCCATGTTTCACTTCCATACATGGCTACACTCCATACAAATACTTTCAGAAACGACTTCCTGACACTTAAATCTATACTCGACGTTAACAAATTTCTCTTCTTCAGAAACGATTTCCTTGCCATTGCCAGTCTACATTTTATATCCTCTCTACTTCGACCATCATCAGTTATTTTACTCCCTAAATAGCAAAACTCCTTTACTACTTTAAGTGTCTCATTTCCTAATCTAATTCCCTCAGCATCACCCGATTTAATTTGACTACATTCCATTATCCTCGTTTTCCTTTTGTTGATGTCCATCTTATATCCTCCTTTCAAGACACTGTCCATTCCGTTCAACTGCTCTTCCAAGTCCTTTGCTGTCTCTGACATAATTACAATGTCATCGGCGAACCTCAAAGTTTTTACTTCTTCTCCATGAATTTTAATACCTACTCCGATTTTTCTTTTGTTTCCTTTACTGCTTGCTCAATATACAGATTGAATAACATCGGGGAGAGGCTACAACCCTGTCTCACTCCTTTCCCAACCACTACTCCCCTTTTATGCCCCTTGACTCTTATAACTGCCACCTGGTTTCTGTACAAATTGAAAATAGCCTTTCGCTCCCTGTATTTTACCCCTTCCACCTTCAGAATTTGAAAGAGAGTATTCCAGTTAACATTGTCAAAAGCTTTCTCTAAGTCTACAAATGCTAGAAACGTAGGTTTGCCTTTTCTTAATCTTTCTGCTAAGATAAGTCGTAAGGTTAGTATTGCCTCACGTGTTCCAACCTTTCTATGGAATCCAAACTGATCTTCCCCGAGGTCCGCTTCTACCAGTTTTTCCATTCGTCTGTAAAGAATTCGCGTTGGTATTTTGCAGCTGTGACTTATTAAACTGATAGTTCGGTAATTTTCACATCTGTCAACACCTGCTTTCTTTGGGATTGGAATTATTATATTCTTCTTGAAGTCTGAGGGTATTTCGCCTGTCTCACACATCTTGCTCACCAGATGGTAGAGTTTTGTCATGACTGGCTCTCCCAAGGCCATCAGTAGATCTAATGGAATGTTGTCTACTCCCGGGGCCTTGTTTCGATTCAGGTCTTTCAGTGCTCTGTCAAACTCTTCACGCAGTATCTTATCTCCCATTTCGTCTTCATCTACATCCTCTTCCATTTCCATAATATTGTCCTCAAGCACATCGCCCTTGTATAAACCCTCTATATACTCCTTCCACCTTTCTGCCTTCCCTTCTTTGCTTAGAACTGGGTTGCCATCTGAGTTCTTGATATTCATACAAGTGGTTCTCTTCTCTCCAAAGGTCTCTTTAATTTTCCTGTAGGCAGTATCTATCTTACCCCTAGTGAGACAAGCCTCTACATCCTTACATTTGTCCTCTAGCCACCCCTGCTTAGCCATTTTGCACTTCCTGTCGATCTCATTTTTGAGACGTTTGTATTCCTTTTTGCCTGCTTCATTTACTGCATTTTTATATTTTCTCCTTTCATCAATTAAATTCAATATTTCTTCTGTTACCCAAGGATTTCTATTACCCCTCGTCTTTTTACCTACTTGATCGTCTGCTGCCTTCACTACTTCATCCCTCAGAGCTACCCATTCTTCTTCTACTGTATTTCTTTCCCCCATTCCTGTCAATTGTTCCCTTATGCTCTCCCTGAAACTCTCTACAACCTCTGGTTCTTTCAGTTTATCCAGGTCCCATCTCCTTAAATTCCCTCCTTTTTGCAGTTTCTTCAGTTTCAATCTGCAGTTCATAACCAATAGATTGTGGTCAGAATCCACATCTGCCCCTGGAAATGTCTTGCAATTTAAAACCTGGTTCCTAAATCTCTGTCTTACCATTATATAATCTATCTGATACTTCTTAGTATCTCCAGGATTCTTCCAGGTATACAACCTTCTTTTATGATTCTTGAACCAAGTGTTAGCTATGATTAAGTCAAAGTCTGTGCAAAATTCTACAAGGCGGCTTCCTCTTTCATTTCTTCCCCCCAATCCATATTCACCTACTACGTTTCCTTCTCTCCCTTTTCCTACTGACGAAATCCAGTCACCCATGACTATTAAATTTTCGTCTCCCTTCACTACCAGAATAATTTCTTTTATCTCGTCATACATTTCATCTATTTCTTCATCATCTGCAGAGCTAGTTGGCATATAAACTTGTACTACTGTAGTAGGCATGGGCTTTGTGTCTATCTTGGCCACAATAATGCGTTCATTATGCTGTTTGTAGTAGCTAACGCGCACTCCTATTTTTTTATTCATTATTAAACCTACTCCTGCATTACCCCTATTTGATTTTGTATTTATAACCCTGTAATCACCTGACCAAAAGTCTTGTTCCTCCTGCCACCGAACTTCACTAATTCCCACTATATCTAACTTTAACCTATCCATTTCCCTTTTTAAATTTTCTAACCTACCTGCCCGATTAAGGGATCTGACATTCCACGCTCCGATCCGTAGAACACCAGTTTTCTTTCTCCTGATAACGACGTCCTCTGTAGTAGTCCCCGCCCGGAGATCCGAATGGGGGACTATTTTACCTCCGGAATATTTTACCAAAGAGGACGCCATTATCATTTAATCATACAGTAAAGCTGCATTTCCTCGGGAAAAATTACGGCTGTAGTTTCCCCTTGCTTTCAGCCGTTCGCAGTACCAGCACAGCAAGGCCGTTTTGGTTAATGTTACAAGGCCAGATCAGTCAATCATCCAGACTGTTGCCCCTGCAACTACTGAAAAGGCTGCTGCCCCTCTTCAGGAACCACATGTTTGTCTGGCCTCTCAACAGATACCCCTCCGTTGTGGTTGCACCTACGGTATGGCCATCTGTATCGCTGAGGCACGCAAGCCTCCCCACCAACGGCAAGGTCCATGGTTCAATGGGGATAGGATTTCGCTATTCGTCTGCGCCACTTCATCGGCAATGATGGCAGGCATATCGAACATGTCATAATCTAAATCGTAACATCTGTACTGACGTTCACATACTGCATAAGGTGCGTGCACGCCGTAGTTTGTAATTAATTTACGTTTTTTTTCGCGTAGTTCAACAACTGTCACCCTGTCAGTGTCATAAAGGTACACTGCTTCAACATATATTCTTCTTCACTGTAAACAAAATTTAAATAGTGAAACAAGGGAAAAACTGAAAATTTGCAGAGTTATATGAATTGTAAGTGGAGCTATATGAATCACTGTAAACTCACATACAATTATACACAACAGGGAAGACTACACTTTTAAATAGTTCCAGTAGTTCTGCTTACATGTAGTTCCTACAGCAGAACTGGCTACAACCAACAGACCCCGCACAAATTTCGTGAAACCACACCTTGCGCTTTCACATCTGATGTAGCCCTCTTTCTGCGTAGGTCTAGGGGTGTAATATTTGAAATTAAGAAACCACAAGATGTGTGTTATTCCGTCTTACCTCTTCTGTTTCTTTCTGGATGATCACGGTCAGTGTAAATACATATGGAAAAAACTTCTTGATGCTTTTGCACGACTTGTCTGGCAACCGTCCTATAACATAATGGCGCCCAAGCTGTGCACATAGGCTGGGCAGTAGAATATTTTCTTATTTCTACCCACACAGCTCCATGATTCAGAAAGTCCCGGCTGGTCCCGGCGGAGGTTCGAGTCCTCCCTCGGGCACGGGTGTGTGTGTTTGTCCTTAGGATAATTTAGGTTAAGTAGTGTGTAAGCTTAGGGACTGATGACCTTAGCAGTTGAGCCCCATAAGATTTCACACACGTTTGAACATTCAGAAAGTACCACCTCACTGTATCAGTAATTTTGTTATGAAGAGAGATGGTGAGTAAGTAAGCTAGTAATTTAGAAACATCTGGGTATATAGTGGTCTAGATATGTATGTGCTTATATATAAATGTATATAATGCGGGTATATAGATACATAACGGATGTGTTTCTATTATTTTGTCATACAACGAATCGTAACTAAAAATACAAAAAACTGTAAATTTTTCTTTCTTGTCAATAATTTATTGCACAATCTTAGCACAGTTTTATAAACGATATGTTTGGTCTTAACTTCATTTGCAAGGGTGTGTCAATTTTGTGGGTTGGATACACGTGAGCACGTCACATAATTGTTCCCAGATACGGTTTTTCTAAATGCAAACTGGCAATCTTGACTGTTTGCCTTGGGCTTAATTTATGGTCATTCCAAAAGCAGTTTTTAGTGAGAACTGCCATGTCTTAAATTTAAAAGACAAATCCATTGGCATAATTGGGAATCATGTAATCTTAACACTTTCTCCTAATTTTCTCTAATTATAATGTCCCTAACAATAATTCGGCGCAGATATAAAATTGTTAGCGTGTGCCGTTACACAATCTGGTCACATCAAGATTTGTGGCTATATTAGCAAAACTAAATTAAATACGAAATTCAGAATTACAAATTATCTATTACCTACTACAAAATGGATGCCTGTTTCAAGGACTCAAGCTCAACACAAAAATAAAATGAATTTTCCAAAATTAAAAAATTTATTATAATGACAGCAAAATAATAATTTGTAGTTCGGTGTAGCGCAAATTTTATAATATTTGTACATGCAATAACGTCAGCTGTCCTCACGTGTCTGCCTGTTTGGGTAGGCATAGCTTGTTATGTGCACACCTCCTCCCCCCCCCCCTGCCCAAATTGCCTCTACACAGAACAATGTGTCATTGTCGAGCAGTTCGTGCAGAAGAGTGTGGGCAGGAGCACGCATCTACGCGTCGTGCTATTGAAGTAGCTACATGTCATCAAAGTGTACATCATACAATTATGCAACAAATTTAAAAAAAAAATTGTTATGGTTTATGTTCGGTGACGATAAAAGAAGTTCCATTCCCAACTTCACCCTAAAGGCATCAATGTTTTTGAGGAGCCTATTTTCTTTCCCAGGTTTCCAGCCATCACTACACCAGTTAACACCAAAATCGGTTCAGCACTTCGGTAGTGAGAATGTAACAGACAGACTAACTTTCACCTTTAGAATATTAGCATGGATACGAGGGTTATACCGAAGTAACTTTCATTAAGGTATAAATGCACAGAAGAGCCAAACTGGTACACCTGCCTAATAACATGTAGGGTCCTCGCGAGCAAGCAGAAGTGCCGCAACACGATGTGGCATGTACTCGACTAATGTTTGAAGTAGTGAATCCTGCAGAACTGTCCATAAATCCGTAAGAGTGCGAGGGGGTGGAGTTCTCTTCTGAACAGCACATTGCAAAGCATGCCAGATACGCTCAATAACATTCGTGTCAGGGGAGTTGAGTGACCAGTGGAAGTGTTTAAACTCAGAAGAATGTTCCTGGAGCCACTCTGAAGCAATTCTGGACGCGTGGGGTGTCGCATTGTTCTACTGGAATTGCCCAAGTCCGTCGGAATGCACAATGGACATAAATGGATGCAGGTTATCAGACAGGAATCCTACGTACGTGTCACCTATCAGAGTCGTATCTAGACGCATCAGGGGTCCCATATCACTCCAACTGCACACGCCCCACACCCTTACAGAGCCTCCGTCAGCTTTAACAGTCTCCTGCTGACGTGAAGGGTCCATGGATTCACGTCCATGAGCTCGATACAACTTGAAACAAGACTCGTCCGACCAAGCAACGTGTTTCCAGTCATCAACAGTCCAATGTCGGTGTTGACGGGCCCAGGCGAGGCGTAAAGATTTGTGTCGTGCAGTCGTCTATGGTACACGAATGGGCCTTCCGCTCCGAAAGCCCATTTCGATTATGTTTCGCTGAATGATTCGCACGCTGACACTTGTTGATGGCCCAGCATTGAAATCTGCAGCAATTTGCAGAAGGGTTGCACTTCTGTCACGTTGAACAATTCTCTTCAGTCATCGTTGGTGCCGTTCTTGCAGGATCTTTTCCCGGTCGCAGTTATGTCAGAGATTTGATGTTCTACCGGATTCTTGATATCGTCGTACGGCAAAATCCCCACTTCATCTCTACCTAGGAGATGCTGTGTCCCGTCGTTCGCGCGATTATATCACCACGTTCAGAGCCACTTAAATCTTAATAACCTGCCTTTGTAGCAACAGTAACCGATCCAACAACTGCGCCAGACACTTTTTGCCTTATATAGGCATTGCCGATCGCAGTACAGTATTCTGCCTGTTCACATATCTCTGTATTGAATACACATCCCTATATCAGTTTCTCTGGTACTTCAGTGTAAAAAACAGGTGTAATTAAAGCAAATTTATTAGAAAAATCTAAAACCTACACCCATAGACACCTGAAGTTACATCTATACTTCACAGACCATTTAATGGTGCGTTGTGGAGGGTACTTTGTGTACGACTGTCACTTCATACCCTTTCTGTTACAGTCACGAATGGTACACAGGATGAAGGCTCTATGATCAGCTTCATGATGTTTTCACTCTTCCTAAACGAGTTTGTGACGAAATGCTCTGCTCTTCTTTGGATCTCCTCTATTTTCTCTATCATTCCTACCTGATATGGATCACAGACTGACGAGCAACACTTGCGTATTAATATTAATTTTATAAGATATCTCCTAAGTGGATGGACTACGCTTCCTGAGGATTGTTCCGCATATGGCATGATTGAAGAACACGAGGTTCTTCAGGAAATTTGTGAATATCACGCTAGTAAAAATTTCCCCTTTTTCTACGAACCATTCATCAAGCCATTTTTTCACATTTCGTACGAAGCAAAGCGCTGGTCACCAAATGCGTGATCCATCGATGCAAACAAGTGGTAATCGGAAGTAGCCAAGCCTGGTGAGTAAAGCATATGGGGTAGAACTTCCCAGCCGAGTGCTTCCTACGTGCCGCGCACCGGTTTTTCCGTATGTGAAGAAGCATTGACTTTGTGTTACCTCTTTCGGTATTGTGGCCTTTTATCAAGCAGCGAACGGTTCAAATCGCTCAACTGTTGTTTGTAATGTTTAGTATTAACCGTTTCCCCGGGTTTTAACAGCTCAGACCACGACTCTCTGATCCCGTCAGACACAGAGCATCGTCTTTCTCCCAAAGAGATTTGGTCTCGCGGTCGAAGCGGACGATTTGCCTTGGTCTACCCATGATTTTTTGCGCTTGGTATTCTCAAAATAAATCCACTCTTCATCCCCTGTAACTATCCGATGCAAAATGGCTTCCTTTTGTACCGAGCGAACAAAACCTCACGTGTGTTTTTGCTCTTTTCCATTTGCCTATCGTTCAACTCATGTGATACTCACCTACCGGTCCTCTAGTCCACCCTGATAGCTGAGTGGCCAGTGCAACGGACTGTCATGCCAAAGAGGCCCGGGTTCGATTCCCGGTTGGGTCAGAGATTGTCTCCGCTCACGGACTGGGTGTTGTGTTTTCTTTGTCATCATCATCTCATCTCCATCGACGCGCAAGACGCTGAAGTGGCATCAGCTCAAAAGACTTGCACCAGGCGATAGGTCTACCCGACGGGAGGCCCTCGCCACGCGACATTTCACTTCACTGCCGGTCTTCTAAATCTTTCCCTCTCTCGTAGCCGATTGTAAACAGCTTGTTGACTAACGCCAAATTGTTCGGTGAGTTATTTTTGCGTTTGCAAATCATCTTCGTTCAACAATGCTTCCAAATAAACATCTTTGTATGTTTCGGCGGTCTTTCACGCTCCTTCTCTGCATCATCGAAGTCATCATTTTTGAAAGGCCGGAACCAGCGTTCATACGCATCTTGCGATGGAGTATATTCACCGTAAGGTTCTCCGAAGTAATCAGTGTAATTCAGCAGCTGTTTTCTTCAAATCAAAATAAAAAATTGATGGTGTCCGGCAAAGCTCTCTGTTCGGTATTAATTTCGACATGTTGAACACAGCAACACAGTACTATGCGCACACCTTTCCAATTTATCACTAGTGCGCGTCTGACACTTGTTGAAGACACAAAAAATGGCGCCGTGTCAAATCTTTATAGCACATACTGCACTGGTGCGACATCTGTTGTCTGAAATTCGCATTTCATACTTGTACACTTGGTATATCAGTCTGAAGTAGAACGTATTACTATATAGGGACGAACAAAAGAGATAAAGAGAAATACCTTGCAACAGAAACGATGATGCTTATGATATATGTGTGCCAGATATATTCAAGAAAGTGACAGGATGGATAGAGGAAAGTGTAGGTCGGGAAGAGTGAAATAATACCGTTGTAGAGAACAATATGTAGTTCAGGGCACTGGTTTCTTCAGGTTCCCGGCATCCACAGGGTGAAACAGAACTCCAACGACGAAATTTCCGTGTTTGAAGGGTGCGTATTATGGTACGAAATTGAGCTGGGTGGTTACAGAGTTCGTTTGATTCCTCACGTTTATCTTTGTATTGTGCTGTACTGCAAGCATCGGCAACAACAGCGCAGATGATGACGTCATGTGCTGTGTTTCATGTTCGGAGACATAGGTCTCCCACTCACTCACGGCAGTTGCTGTTAACAACTCAACTCTTCACTCCCCAGATTGCATTCAGTACTACTCAGTTTTATTTCGGATTTCAATTTCCTCCAGTACCCGCCAGGTTAACCGAGAGCAGTAATGCGCTGCTTCATGGACTCGGGTAGGCTCGCCGTCCCCGTATCGAATCCGCCAGGCAGATTAACGACGGCAGCCGGTGTGACGGCCAGCCAGGATGTGGCTTTTAGGTGGTTTTCCACATCCCACTAGTTGAATAACAGACTGGTCCCCACGTCCTGCCTCAGTTACACGGCTCTCGCAGACATCTGACCACTATCGCGATATTCCATGGATGCGCTAGTCGCCGACAGTTGGGGTACACTACCTCTGTCCCAGGACATATGGGGTGACAGCAGGAAGGGCATCTGGCCACCCCTTAAACTAACCTCGCCACATCCAATTAACCACGTCAACCCTGCGTATCTGCAGGAAAAAGGCAGAAGTGATAGAATTTCCTCCAGCGTTATTTATATGTTAACAATGGTACAAAGCAGTGTTGAGAGATTTACTGTGGAGAGTTGTGCGATATGCACCTCGCACATGTGTTCACTGAATGCAATGGAAGTACGAACATCGACACTATGCTGAGCTCTTCCTGCAGCGATGGCAACGCTTCACAGCACTTTTCACATGCACAGGTGTTGTACATTTTGGTGATTGCATATTACAGGCTTGTTCACTATTGTGAAGGTATTTTCACGGAAACAACGGTAACTGGGGTAAGTAACCAAATATCCATAATCATGTTATTATTGTGAATCGATCCATTGGAGACGAGGAATCTGTTTTACTAAAATACTCAGAAAATATCCTTGTACAACCTGCGAAACCTTGTGGGTGCAATTCGGCTCAACCATTGTGGTGAACATACAGACAGGAGTTTCAACACTGACGTGCAGGGAAAACAATCAACACGACACGGTATACACGCGGGAGTACCCCGGGGAAGCATCCTAGGGCCCCTACTGTTTAACCTCTACGTAAACGATCTTCCAACCACACACAACACAATGATGGCAATCTACGCGGATGACACAGCCATCCTTGCGCAAGATTGGAAACCATCAAACATTACGTCACGCCTACAGACTGCACTCAGAGTGGCCGAGCCTTGGTTGGAGAAATGGCGTGTTAGAGTAAACGTCGACAAGTGCGAAGCCGTTCTGTTCACTAAAAGACCGAAGCAACTGCGCAAACACCGCTACTGCAGACCAATAACTCTACATGCACGGCCAATACGTTTCCGCGAGAAAGTCAAATACCTCGGTGTCTGGCTGGACCGGAAATTACTCTGGGGGGACCACATACAACACATGACCAACCGAGCTAGCGCGAGGCTCAAACAGCTCTATCCTATGCTCAACAGGCGTAGCACACTGAACAGACGGGTGTCGAGGTCCATGTACATGACACTTATCCGACCCCTGATTACGTACGCAGCTCCCGTCTGGGGATAGGCTGCGCCTACACGCCTGCGCCGTCTGCAGCTCATACAAAACAAAGTACTCAAAATCATAAGCAATGCTCCACGATACACACGCATCGCGGACCTTCACCGGGAATACCGACTTGAGACTCTCACGGAGGTAATCCACAAACTCACCACAAGACTACACAGAAACTCCAGACATTCGCAGAACCCGTTTATTCTGAATCTGGGGAACTACGACCACAACCATAGATGGAAACATAAAAGACCAAAAGACATACTTGCAAGGACATAACATCTATGGCCAAGCATACGCAAACATAACGGCACAGGCGAGCCCCTGTTAATCAGACGCATTTACTGGATTTCCAGCTGAAATACACTGCCGAATAACTGGCACCACACAGGGAAGCCGTACCGTACACTGCATGCAAACAAGCTCCACACATCCCCCACACAGTGAGACGATCTATGGCCGATCTCCCACTACTGTATAACGATCTTGATTGTTCCAGGAATGTAGCAGCTGCAGCAACTGGGACACATCGCCATCGCTTGTCACGGTAATGATGCATGATACCTATACTAACAAATCCAACCTTGCATGAGCTATCGCAGCTAGTAAGCCACTACTGCTCTTACTACCCATCCCACTGTCGCAGAGGTTTTTTTCCCACGGCACGAGCCATGGCACTTTTTTCCCTCTGCTCTTCAAATCGCTACCCTCACTCGCGTTTCGTCCACTATCTATCACCTGATGGACCGTGTTAATGCGTAGCCTTACCCAGACGCACGAATAACATCACAGCCCAGCATCCTGTGATCCACTTACTAGATAACTAACACGTTTACGGAGGTGACAGTAGAACTTTTGGTTTGGTCACCACGTTGGTGCGGGCGTGGAGGGGCCCCATCTCTATTATTTGTGTATTAATGACCGCTTATGTAGCGTAGCAGGTTGATGTTATCACTCTTCCCCCATTGACAAATTCTGATGATTATTTCTTCCACTACCATACTCTGACTACTTGCATGTCTCCAGTGTACGTTGGCGACTTTGAAGACTCACCTCAGACACTGTGTGAATCCATGGTTCACAATCGTCATTTTACAGCAAGCAGTACACGGTATGTAATACAAAATACCATGGTTACAACAATAAATAACTGCTTTGTAGACGTCGTGACCAACAACCAAAGGTAAACACTCTTTGACGCAGATTACAAGCACACACTGGCTTTAAAGATGTTTACGTTACGGCCGGCAAAGCAGTACCGGTGACTTCCTGAGGGTGACTGCCTCGGGGGCTTATCAGATGTTACACCTCAGTCAGTGTGATGAGAATTCCGCTTATCTATGCAGTTCAGCTGCAGAACTGATGATGAGTTCATTTCTACAGATAGCTAATGAGATTAGTTGCCAACATTTGACTAGTAACATGACTGTCAGAGACAATAAGTGGACAACTAGTAGCTTGCAAATCAAAATAAATAGATTTGTAACAGGCTGACTGCACAACTTATAACACTACCGTCTGCTACTGCTATACCATAACCTCGAACTGGAGGCAGTTTGCAAACAGAATTTTTATGTTAAAGTAATTGTGGTATAACGCAACAGAGCAGTGTTACCCTCTGAGAGGAATTTTGTTATGTTGACCGTGTTGTACCTAACAGAGGTGGCTTATCGGAAATGAACGTCAGACTTACGTAAATATTTGAAAAGTACGAACAAAATTTTGCCTATCTGTACTGTTCAACTGATAAAGAAAACGGTCGCCAGCCTAACTAGGCAAGAGAATGATTAACATTCTGGTTTAAGAAAATAGTTATTAGTAATTTTAACGAATAAACACAACCTATACTTAGTCACAAGCGAGTGCAATGAACTCTGACACATACATATGTTTACGGTAAGATTGAAACTAACAGTTAGAGCAGCAGAAACTATTTGCAAAATTATAACAGATACCGAAACACACTATTACTTTCACGCCTTGTTCAAACTGAATGGTATTTATATCATTACTATTAACATTCACTGCAATCCACTCACAGGTTGCTTCTCATTATCATTTGAATAAATAAATTATGGTTTTTATAATTAGTGGTCTTCCCATTACTTGTTACCCAGCATTAATCCAATAGACAAACTATGGATCCTGTTATATTATTAATATGCACTTCCTATACACAAAAGAGACATACACTTAACAAACATAAGTATATAACGTTTCACAACTGCAGTTTTCCACTTTTACTACAGCGAAACACAATGTTGGCAAAATTGCAAGAAACTAACTCACCTTTTAGAATTTACTACAGACAGCAATGTGATCATTTACTAAGTAAAACTTTATAAGCCTCAGTCTTGAGAAATTTTAATTTGAAGTTGGCAACAACAGCAATTTTACTTGGAAATTTATTTTCAGCAAGCCACATTAACTTTAACTTTCTTTTTACTATGTTCAAGAGGAATCAATTAGCAAAACACTGGGATTTATTGTTATTTCAGTAGGGACACTCGGTAATCACTTTAGTTCAAACGGAGAGGAACCTAAGAGGTGTTATGATAAGGAGAAAAATCAAGGTAGGTACATAAATTCAGGTATAAATTACCTTATATTTGAGCACAATAACACATCCATTAAGCTGATCCTTCACTGTACATCATTATAGCATTCCGATGCAATGATTGCGCAATGTGGTGGCAACTGCATGTTGGTAGGTGGAATTGCAGGTAGAATTGCTGGACTCAGTCATTTCTTGGTGGCGATGATAGATACAAATTCCAGAATAGTTCCAGCTATTTATCCATCCATCCGAGGCATTGGAAAGTAGCAGAAAAAGCCTCTCTCGAAACCAGCATTATGCAACTTTTGCATGGCAGTTCACAGTTTGGTAGTTAGTCCCCGACTCGTAGCTCGTCCCCGACTGACTATCAGTTCCACCTTTTCCACCTAGGCCAACCACAATTTGCGCGCGCTACACAGTTCCGTTCCCGAGGGGAACCACTACACCTTTTACATACAAACTAACTAAGAACCGTAAGTGAGGATCAGCAGTTTACATAACAGTAAACAAATGCATTAAATAAAACAAAACATTTACACATATTGACATCTCTACAAAAAATTATTCACACAAAATTACAATTATATACAGTAAGTTTTGTTCCCTCCAAATGGGACAAAGCATTTAAACGACTGCATAGAACCAAACCATGACATCAAAGTTTGTGCAAAGAAAGAAATATACAGTTTTATGTTATTGATTCAATCACACACATTTACAGAAGCTCAGCGATGTAACATTAAATGAAACAAAGGCGAAATAAATCAGTGCAACATTGGAGCTATGGTGTTACAAACTCAATGCAAAAACTAACATGAACTTATCCTAAAGAACGGTGATGATTTTGATACTCAGTTTCCATGGCCAACGAACAGTGAGAATCCCTGTATAGTATAAGGAGCAATCAAGAAGTTTCCATTCGAAGGCCGTAAAGTCCACAATTGGTATGCCAGGCAGGCAAATTCGCCGTGAGCACTGAGGTAATCATTCCACTGACGCATCAGGTTGAAGATACCTTTTTGGTAAAACACCGTCTCCTGATGTGTGAAGAAGTCCTTAACTGCATGATGCATATCCTCGTCCGACAGGAGTCGTCGACCCCTCTAGGCTTTGTTTAAAGGACAGGCGTATAACTGCATGGGGAGAGATCAGGAATATAAGGCGAATGCTCGAGTGTTGCCCACTTGAGTTGGCGTAACTTCTGCTGGCCCCCCAGATCGACATGCGTCTTGTGCTGAATCGTGACCAACAGGAAACTTTGCACACCATTTCACAAAGGTGCTTTTCGAAAGACAAGCTTCACTCTCTGATGGATGTCTACTGATTTTTGTCCTTCGGCAGCCAAGAAAAGAATAATAGCATGTTGGTCCTGTCCGCACGCGCGTCGGAGAGAAATGAATGCCACACTAATACCTTGTCTACACGTAGGTGTATACACATCCGCATCGTAGGCGCGCTTCGTTGCACATGCGCTGCAACAACGCCTCAACGGAAACTTTTTGATCGCCCGTTATAGCTTGCTTAAGGGTTCAGCAGGGTAGATGACAAATTATCTTCTTCGTGAAATCATTCTACGGTCCATAGAGACCTTAATACGTGTGGCTGATTGAGGCAGATTGATTGTTTCCAAAACATACTTTCCAGCCTACACTGAACTATTCAATTAGACAATGAATTTGACAACCAAGACACTTAAAGATGCAAAACGACTAATTTTCACATCACGAGAGTACACATTTGATGGCTCACATCAAACTTTTTCTGTTGTTTTGAACTCTCTCAAAGTAGGTAACTAATACGGAGATTTATTAAATGAGAATTTCAACTGGGTTTCTGTGTTATACGAGGGTCGTCCACAAAATAAGTTCCGTTTCTGTTTCTATTCGAGGCAGCGCTATGATCGCAGTTCCGAGCATGCGCGGCAGTTACTCTGACTCAAGGAGAAGACTACTACGCCATTTTCAGATCCCTGCTGCCGACGTGTGCTTTGTAGTGCTTCTTTATAATGGCAGCCGTAACTGAAAATGCTGCCGCGTGTGAAATCAGATCTGTGATTCGTTTTCTAAATGCAAAGAAAGATAAAACAAAGGAAATTCATCGGCAAATCCGGTTTACAGACAAAATGCTATGAGTGATTTAATAGTTAGAAGATAGGTCAGACTGTTCAATAAAGGACGTGATCAAGTGCACGATGAAGAACGAAGTGGACGCCGGTCTGTGGTTACTGATAAACTGGTTCACACAACTGAAGAGAAGATTAAGCACAACCATAAGTTTACACTTAGTGCCCATGCTACGGAAGTTCCTCAAATCTCACGATCACTACTTCATGAGATTGTTACTGAAAAACTGAAATTTCGAAAACTTTGTTCACGTTGGGTACCCAAAATTCTTACTGAACAACACAAAAAACAACGGATGGGCAGTGCACTTCAGTTTTTACCACGCTACAGTGAAGAAGGCGATGGTTTTCTTTCTCGGATAGTCACGGGGAATGAAGCTTGGGTATCGTACCAACCCCTGAAACAAAACGGCAATCAGTGGAATGGATGCACGCTTTATCCCCAACGAAGGTTAAGCCTAAGCAAATCTAGACACCTCGAAAAGTCATGTGCACCGTTTTTTGGCAAAGAAAAGCATTTTGCTGATTGGTTTCTTACCACGAGGCCAAACAATCAGAGCACATGGTTACTGAGAGACCATTAAGAAATTGCGGCGCGCAGTATAGAACAAGCGCCGAAAGAGTGTTGTTTTTTCCAAGATAATGCCTGACCTTACACGGCGAATGTGACCAAACAACTCTTACGGGAATTTCACTGGGACGCGTTTGTTCATCCTCCGTACAGCCCGGACCTCGCTCCTAGCGACTTTCATCTCTTCTTACACATAAACTCTGTCCTTGGTGGTCAACACTTCAACAATGATGACGAGCTGAAAGAACATGTTACCACATGGTTGAATACACAGGCGGCAACCTTCTATGAAGAAGGTTCAGAAATCAAATGGCTCTGAGCACTATGGGACTTAACATCGGTGGTCATCAGTCCCCTAGAACTCAGAACTACTTAAATCTAACTAACCTAAGGACATCACACACATCCATACCCGAGGCAGGATTCGAACCTGCGACCGTAGCAGTCCCGCGGTTCCGGACTGAGCGCCTAGAACCGCGAGACCACAGCGGCCGGCTATGAAGAAGGCATACAAAAAACTTGTGCCACACTATGACAAGTGCCTATAAAATTTCGGAAGCTATGTAGAAAAGTAGTTCATCAATTGTAGATTTTTGTACAATAAATACTTTTTCTGTATCTGTACACGTTTGTTTTATATAACCAAACGGAACTTACTTTGTGGACGACCCTCACATATTCAAAAAAAAAAGCTTCGCCACCAACACCTATTTAAAGCATATCAAAATGGTGACATTCGTTTCTCAGGAAAGACATGCACCAAAGTAACATGAATTCGATGGAAACCTCTTCTACTCTCAACAAACTTCGACTTAGAGTTCGATAGCGACATAAACAGGATTAGTTTTCCCTCAACGCAACAAATCTATTGATAGGGATTGTGGTTGTAAAGATGTAAACATTGACTGGGAGCAATTACGTCACATCATGATTATGGATGGCGGAAAGGGAAAATTAAAATCTTGTCGAAAGCACAACGTAATTACTCGCAAATTGAAAACAAATGAAGTTACCCGCTAAACGATGACCAAAGTAATTACATTGAAACTGTGAACGCAGTAATAGCAATCATTTATGCGGTAAAAGTCCATCAGTAGCACATTTGTCAAGATACAGCGTACACCACAAATAGTGAAGCGGTAATTTTAAAGGTATGTTTCTGCTTCTAGATAAAAGAATTCGTAAACGGCTTTCAGTTCATCACACTGCATCGTCCTGACAGAGTGGATGTGATAACGCGACAATATTTCGTGCATAATAAATTCCAAAAAGCAAACTTATCTTGTTCTGCGTTACATCCATCCTTTCAAGAAGCAGCCCAAGGCAACCCGGCATTCGTTACGCTTCAAGGATAGAAATAAGAACAGGCAAAAGCACGGGCCGTCGTGTACGATTGCTCACTCGAATAGGCTGATCAATAAATTAGCAATACCTTGCAAGTACTGACGTCCTATGTACAGCGTATCTGGGTAACAAGTGGCCTCTTTTAAACAGTTTTTACGATCCTACAAAGCTTTTTGCTAATAAACCATTGCAGACTTTTGGTGTTCATTTCCGCAAATTTCTCTACACGAATGATTAACAATAATACACTCCTGGAAACGGAAAAAAGAACACATTGACACCGGTGTGTCAGACCCACCATACTTGCTCCGGACACTGCGAGAGGGCTGTACAAGCAATGATCACACGCACGGCACAGCGGACACACCAGGAACCGCGGTGTTGGCCGTCGAATGGCGCTAGCTGCGCAGCATTTGTGCACCGCCACCGTCAGTGTCAGCCAGTTTGCCGTGGCATACGGAGCTCCATCGCAGTCTTTAACACTGGTAGCATGCCGCGACAGCGTGGACGTGAACCGTATGTGCAGTTGACGGACTTTGAGCGAGGGCGTATAGTGGGCATGCGGGAGGCCGGGTGGACGTACCGCCGAATTGCTCAACACGTGGGGCGTGAGGTCTCCACAGTACATTGATGTTGTCGCCAGTGGTCGGCGGAAGGTGCACGTGCCCGTCGACCTGGGACCGGACCGCAGCGACGCACGGATGCACGCCAAGACCGTAGGATCCTACGCAGTGCCGTAGGGGACCGCACCGCCACTTCCCAGCAAATTAGGGACACTGTTGCTCCTGGGGTATCGGCGAGGACCATTCGCAACCGTCTCCATGAAGCTGGGCTACGGTCCCGCACACCGTTAGGCCGTCTTCCGCTCACGCCCCAACATCGTGCAGCCCGCCTCCAGTGGTGTCGCGACAGGCGTGAATGGAGGGACGAATGGAGACGTGTCGTCTTCAGCGATGAGAGTCGCTTCTGCCTTGGTGCCAATGATGGTCGTATGCGTGTTTGGCGCCGTGCAGGTGAGCGCCACAATCAGGACTGCATACGACCGAGGCACACAGGGCCAACACCCGGCATCATGGTGTGGGGAGCGATCTCCTACACTGGCCGTACACCACTGGTACACCACTGGTGATAGTCGAGGGGACACTGAATAGTGCACGGTACATCCAAACCGTCATCGAACCCATCGTTCTACCATTCCTAGACCGGCAAGGGAACTTGCTGTTCCAACAGGACAATGCACGTCCGCATGTATCCCGTGCCACCCAACGTGCTCTAGAAGGTGTAAGTCAACTACCCTGGCCAGCAAGATCTCCGGATCTGTCCCCCATTGAGCATGTTTGGGACTGGATGAAGCGTCGTCTCACGCGGTCTGCACGTCCAGCACGAACGCTGGTCCAACTGAGGCGACAGGTTTAAGTGGCATGGCAAGCCGTTCCACAGGACTACATCCAGCATCTCTACGATCGTCTCCATGGGAGAATAGCAGCCTGCATTGCTGCGAAAGGTGGATATACACTGTACTAGTGCCGACATTGTGCATGCTCTGTTGCCTGTGTCTATGTGCCTGTGGTTCTGTCAGTGTGATCATGTGATGTATCTGACCCCAGGAATGTGTCAATAAAGTTTCCCCTTCCTGGGACAATGAATTCACGGTGTTCTTATTTCAATTTCCAGGAGTGTAGTATGATGAGACAGAAAGCGCGGTACGTTAAACCTTCACTATCTGTTTCTAAAGTGATTTAGAGTAGGCTTACCCATATGTCCATTTCGATCATAACTGACTTGGTGAGAAACTGAGTATTTTGTGTGGTCATGCGCCTGACGATGAGTTCTGGAAGGTTTTTTGACAAATAGCAGCTGATAACAGATAAAATATGGGAAGAACACATTCGAGCAGAAAGCTTCATAAAACACAGAAAATAATTTCTTTAGGGGACTGGTTTATGAAGACAGGGGGAAATCTTGAAAAACTGGTCGGTTTTCTATATAGTATAGCTCAAAGAATAAGAGCTGCTAGCCTATGTAATGCTTAACATTTTTTAACAGATCATTTTGGAATATTTTAATGTATGACCCACAGCTTTTGATCTCACACTTTCTTCTGAATTGTATTTTGTGTTGCAAGTGAAATAAAGCATGTTAATTATTTATGTACGGCGTAAGTTCACGTATCTCGAAATAAAAACGACTTGATTTTTTTCTGGGAGTTCTTTAAACTATTGTCTATAAAGCGAAGATTTAAAAAGATGTTGTTTTCACAAATTATGGTTAAAAAATTCTTAATAATGACTATCAAAAACATCAGTAAATAACTCATAGTTTTTCTCTGTAAAAGTCTTTAATTTTCTAATGTAAGTCAAAATAGTCTAGTTTTTAGGTGAGTATGTTTTAAGACAGTACACAAAATTTCACCCCTCTGTCTTTAATAGTTTTTATAGAATGTTTACCAGCACATCAAAAAAAGTGAACTATCGGGAAATTCGGGTTAATTTAAGGCTTTTTTCTCTATCTAACCCACATAAAAGCAATGTATCCCATCTCCATTCATCTCGTTTCTGGTGTTGCTCTTCTTCCCATTTCTTTTTAGACATCTTCTTTTTATCCTTGCGTCTTTGGTGGCTTTCGACACTGTTCCTCTGCTTCGAAGAGTCGCCTGCGATCAATGGTAATTAAAACTCTTTACATACTTAGTCCACCAGACACATTCACCATAAATGAAACATGGCAGAGCATCCCTCACACCTATTGTCGAAGTATTTAGTCCTACCAGAACAGTCTTTGGTATCCGCTCCCATATACAGTTGTTAAACTTTCATTTGAGTTTCGACTCCTACCATGGAAACACCTCTCTAATAATGTTGTGTCACTAAGATACCTAAATTTAGGTTTCACGACTTCCATTATAGCAAAAGGTAAATAATGTTTACAGTGAGAACAAAATTCTAACACAGCTGTCTGCGTGACATGTATGCGCCCACTTTTAAATTCCTCTAATTTTGAGGCTTTTCTCGAAGTACACTTTTCTTGTTCAGAAAACTACAAAGAATTTTTAAGACAAAAATTTAAAAATGGATTTTTTGAGACTTACTCACGTACTAGTCCCCTTTGCTTTGGTACTTCAAAAACTTTTCTGTAGTCAAGCTGTTCTCCCCATGTTAAATCTCTGGCTTTTGTTTCCTTTTTTCCATATATATTGAGGAGTCAATACCTGTATTTGCCATTCTTTAAGCCCTTAATTTCAGAAACGATACTGGGCAGTAAGCTTGAGGACAAAGATTGGGTTGAGACTGGATGTTATTCAGGCAGCAAACTATATTTCTGTACAAGTGAACTTAGTTGTTACTGCTTTCAGTAAAATTCTGATGAATTTTGCTTCAAAATTTATTATTACTATGGTATTATTGTTATTGTTATTATTATTATTATTTACTCACTGAGACCTTCTAAAGGAAACTTGTTGACTTCAGTTCTCCATATTCTGTTCTCTGTTCCTCCTTTCCATCCAATATTCCTTTATCTTTTCACTGTGTCTCGTTTTTCCTCCGATCGTCCCCCTCCGAACTGGTTTTCCTTTTCTTCTTGCCTTGAGTGATGTAATTGTTGTAATTGATCTTTTAATAACATAGAGGTAATCAATTTTGCTTCTTTAACTAGTTTGTAATTTAATGTGAAATTTTGCCTGTTATGGTATGTAGTTCCTGAAGTGTGTTATATTTGTGTATATGCCCACTTGCTTCCATAGCACCAACAACATATGTAACGGATTTTAAAACAATAGACATGTGTTATAGAATGTTTTAAACTCAGAAGAATGTATTTAATGATATAATAAAATTACTTATGTTTTTCTCCATAATAATTTGTGATTGTTTGTATTATGTCCAGGTCTCCAAAATGTTGACATAATTTATCAAACAAAGGCTTCAGATTTTTTCTATTATACATAAACACTTCATGTAATAAAAACTATTGGTGTTCTGTTACCTGATAGTAGTGTGTGTATATTACAAATCTTTTCAGCGAAAGCTTTAATGGTGAATTAATGGGCCTTACTTAAAATTTTAATAACCTTGATTTTGTTTGCCAATTCATGATGAAATTAGTATTATAGCATGTATTTCAAATTTTTGATTCAGTTACAAAATTACAGTAACTGATTTACTGAAAATTATATATTTTATATTCCAAGCAGCAAATTCTCTCAATTTTGCTTGCATCATTATCTGTTATACATATAAAGCAGAATGTATGTGTATAAGTATGTATGTCTGTGATGTCCTCCGAAACCCCTGCATCTATTTCAACCAAATTTGACTCAGAAACAGCTGGCCTCACAAGTATCAGCACCATGGGCTTTACAACCTTCTGGTTCAAATATGAACAGATATTTGTGCAAAAACGTGTTCTTCCAGTCCCTAGTGCACAGGATGCCCTGCACAATGGGCATATTGTGTGGGAACAGTATCGGCCTTCCACATCAACCTGCTTGCTGGACAGCCTACATGGCATGGGCAAGAAACGTTTTTCCGAAATCTAGGTTGCCCTACATAACAGGTGTGTTCTGTTGGAGTTGTATCAGCCTGCTTTATCATCCTACGTTGCATGGCACCATGTACGTCAGGAGCAAATAAATGATTTTCAAGCCGCTGTATGACAGGAATGTTGTGGAAGTGGTATTAGCCTGAATTACTGAACTGTATTACAGGGCTACGTGTGCCAATGAGCATGGTTGGGAACAGGTTGATATGGACAGAGGAGAGGATGGTCAGGGCAAAGGGGCAGAAGGCAATGCACAGAGAGAGGGAAGAAGGGAGAGATGTGTGAGGCAGGTGGAAGGTGTAGAGGGACAGTGGGTAGATGGAAAAAGAATAGGGAGAGGTGGAGAGAGAGAGGGAGAGAAGGATATGGTCAGAGGAAAGGGGAGGAAGATATGGTCAGAAAGGGGTGGAGGAAACGAACACGGAGAGGGGGGAGAAGGAGATGAAGAAACAGAGAGAGTAGGGAGGAGGGGAGAGATAGAGGTGGGAGGATGAGATGAACAGATAGAGGGAGGAAGCGGTGACCATGGCGGCGAAGGAGATATGTTCAATATATATATATATATATATATATATATATATATATATATATATATATATATATATATATATATATATATAATTTATTTCCCGTTCTACAATGTTAAATTTCTGGAAATGGAAAGCTTAAAGTCCAATTGGAAAAATAAATGTGCTTTGCAAATGTGATTAATGTTCCAACTGGTGGCCTTCAGCATCAATACATTTCTGAGTACGAGTCACCACTGATTCTGTACATTGTACAAAAGTGTCCAATGAGATTTCTGCGCACACCACCTGAATCTCATTCCAAAGTGTGTCCAGGTTACATGGTTTACTTTTGTGCACCTCATCTTTTACTTTGCCCCATAAAAAGAAATCCAGCGGCGTGAGGTCTGGAGAGCGTGCAGGAAACTCTATTGGTCCCCTGTGTACTATCCACTGGCATGGCACATTGTGATCCAGGTATGCTCGTAAGTCTTGTTGGAAATAAAACTCATCATTACCGTGTAATGCACGAATGGCCGGGAATATGGAGTCAGCAAGCATTGTTAGGTACGTTTCTCCAGTAACAGTACCTTCAAAGCAGAAAGGCCTAATGAGTCCCCTTGCAGACAAACAACACCACACATTTACACCAGGCAAATTCACAGCTTTTTCAACTGTAATGTGAGAATTATCTTCAGCCCAGTACACACAATTGTGTCTATTGACAGTTCCATTGCGTTTGAATTGGGCTTCATCCAACCAAATTATGCTACCCATAAATCCCGGTTCACATCTCACCATCTCCTGAACCCATTCACAAAATTCTAACCTTCGATCTGGACCGTCGTCACTTAGCTGTTGCACCAGCCTTGGAATGTACAAACGAAACTTGCCTTTCTTCAGAATGCATAGCACACTACTACCACTTACATTACTCTAACGTGCCGCTTGCCTTGAAGATTTTTGAGGCGAACGTTGGAACAGTTCCAAGACCGCAGTTGTGGAATTATCACTTGTAGCTGTACGAGGTCCCCATGATCGACCTTTATGCACATCACACACTGTTGCATGAATTTCGAATTTGTCTCGTAGACGTGTAATTGTTAACCTTGAAGGTGGTTCTGTACCATACTCACTTCTCCACTGTCTTCGAACCGGAGCTGCATTCTCAAACTTCCAGTACCACTTAATTATCTGCTTCCGCGCTTCAAAGATCAAACGCACGTTCGCCATGTTTCAGTTACTTCCTTGCCACTGTTGCCACCTGTTGAAGAAACATAACATTACTTTCTCACAGATATTTAACCTTGTAGAACGGGAAATAAATTGTCTATGACAGTTCAAAGTGTGTATACATTTTTTTACGCACCCTATATACCTTACCGCTGGATATATTTCGTAAACCACATCAAATACTGACGAACCGATTCCACAGACCGAACGTGAGGAGAGGGGCTAGTGTAATTGTTTAATACAAACCATACAAAAATACACGGAAGTATGTTTTTTAAAACAAACCTACGTTTCTTTAAATGGAACTACGTTAGTTTTGTTAGCACATCTGAACATATAAACAAATACGTAATCAGTGCCGTTTGTTGCACTGTAAAATGTTAATTACATCCGGAGATATTGTAACCTAAAGTTGACGCTTGAAACCTCCGACGTTCAGTTGCGTGTTGTAACAAACACGGGTCACGGTCGGCGGGCAGCATCTCCAGGGACATGTTTACGATGACGACCGTGTTTACGAGTGTGGATGTAGTGCACTGTTGTGGTTTGGTCTAGCTGTCGCAGTGTCCGCATGTAGCGCTTGCTGCTATTGTTATTCTGCATTCGTCTCCGCACACAGACCAACTGTAGTACACCGTGTTACCAGACGTCTGTGATAGTGTAGTGTTGTAGGAACTGTGACCATGGTGCATTCGAACTCTGAAAAGGCGGAGATGATACTCATCTATGGCGAGTGTCGACGAAATGCAGCTGAAGCCTGCAGGGTGTATGCAGAACGGTACCCGGACAGAGAGCATCCAACGTGCCGCACATTGCAAAACATCTACCGCCAGCTGTATGCAACAGGTATGGTCGTAGCACGCAAACGGGTCCGTAACAGGCCCGTCACAGGAGAAGCGGATGCAGTTGGTGTGTTAGCTGCTGTTGCCATGAACCCACACATGAGTACACGGGACATTGCGAGAGCCGGTGGACTGAGTCAAAGTAGTGTCATGCGCATACTGCATCGTCACCGCTTTCACCCGTTTCATGTGTCGCTACATCAGCAATTACATGGTGATGACTTTAATCATCGAGTGCAATTCTGTCAATGGGCATTAACAGAGAATGCGTTGCAGTTATACCTGTTTACCGGTGAAGCGGGTTTCACAAACCACGGGGCAGTGAATCTACGGAACATGCATTACTGGTCCGTGGACAATCCTCGCTGGCTCAGACAGGTAGAGCGACAGCGACAGTCGACTGTAAATGTATGGTGCGGAATCATTGGCGACCACCTCACTGGTCCTCACTTCATTGCAGGGGCCCAAACAGCTGCAACATACATCGCGTTTCTACAGAATGATCTGCCAACGTTGCTCGAAAGTGTCCCACTGGAAACGCATCGACGTATGTGGTATCAGCATGATGGTGCACCTGCACATTCCGCAATTAACACTAGGCTGACCCTTGACAGGATGTTCGACGGGCGTTTCATAGGAAGTGGAGAACGCATAAATTGGCCAGCACGTTCTCCTGATCTTACACCTCTGGACTTCTTTCTGTTGGTTACGTTAAAGGAGAATGTGTACCGTGATGTGCCTACGACCCCAGAGGATATGAAACAACGTATTGTGGCAGCCTGCGGCGACATTACACCAGATGTACTGCGGCGTGTACGACATTCATTACGCCAGAGATTGCAATTGCGTGCAGCAAATGATGGGCACCACATTGAACATCTATTGGCCTGACATGTCGGGACACACTCTATTCCACTCCGTAATTGAAAGCGGAAACCACATGTGTACGTGTACGTCACCCCTCATGGTAATGTACATGTGCGTCAGTGAAAAATACCAATAAAAAGGTGTTAGCATGTGGACGTAATGTGCTGTTCCAGTCTCTTCTGTACCTAAGGTCCATCACCGTTCCCTTTGGATCCCTACGTAATTCGGTGCTCTCCGATACACACGATCGAACAGCGGAGGAGTGGTACTCAAGCGTCAACTTTAGGTTACAATATCTCCGAATGTAGTTACCATTTTACAATGTAACAAACGGCACTGATTACGTATTTGTTTATATGTTCAGATGTGCTAACAAAACTAACGGGGTTCTATTTAAAAAAAAAACGTAGGTTTGTGTTAAAAAACATACTTCCGTGCATTTTTTTATGGTTTGTATTAACCAATTACACTACCTCCTCTCCTCACGTTCGGTCTGCGAAGTCGATTCGTCAGTATTTGATGTGGTTTGCGAAATATATCCAGCGGTAATGTTAGGTGACTCACCCTGTATATATATATATATATATATATATATATATATATATATATATATATATATATATATATATATAGTGTGTGTGTGTGTGTGTGTGTGTGTCTAGTACGTATACGTGGGTGAAGCTAAGGCAAAAATCAAAAAGTCTATTAGTATGTTTTGATGTAACATGTGGAGTGTGAGTGGTGTGTTGGACAGCGGAGTAGGAAGGGCTCTTCAGCCATAGCAAGTTGTGATTTGAGCCACGCAATTTCTCTATTGGACGATTGGACCTCAGTATCCCACTGGCGGCCGGCCACGTGTCCAAGAATAAGTTTTCATCTTGGCGGCTCCGGAGGATACAAGACCGCCGAAGTTATTCCTACTGCGGATGTCTGAGGTTGTGATACCTTGGTTAAGATGGAAGCACGGCAGCTTAGAACTACGGTGACGTAGCTTACTTCTCTTGAGTGTATTTGGGGACACTGTGAGTTAGCAGAACGTTCCTTTCTATTGTCTCCCTCAGCACGTCGCCGTCTGCTTATGCGCCTTACCCGCCTCAAGGCTATTAGAACTCTAAAAATAACGGTTCAATCTTCGTGTTTGCTTAAGGCTCAGTCGTGGGCACACTGAATTCGAGTTCAAGAGGCCTGAACGTGTTTCTACCACCTGCTTATTGGAACACCAGTAAATTTTTGTTTTCCTGTAATTAAGACATAGTGTGTTTTTACCTTTTTTTACATGAGTTACCTCATTTATTGCTGTGAATGGCTTTTATGGTTGCTAGTTAACTTGTTATTTCTGGGAGAAAAGGATTCGTTCCAATTGCTTGGTATCTACGTACTGTCTGCTAACGTAATGCATGGGGGCTTAATTAAAATAGAATGCAAATAATTTTAATTTTTTGCTTTAGTAGCTGTCTGTTCGGTTACGAAGTCTCGTAACGGTTGGCCCTGACTAGTATTATTACGCTATCTGACTGCATAGAACAATAACAAAGAATGAAATGGAAATTTTCATTAACACAATTAATTAATTAAGTCCCCAGCAACTATAAAACCTACGAAACCAAAGCACAAGTATAACTGTTCTGTGTGTGGAAGTATGACTCAACGTACGCATCTGGCACGGTTCTTCTTCAACAACACAAGAAATTTTAAATATCATTTATACTGAATTAATTAAAGAAAATAAAAGTACCATAATTACTCAAGAGAACCAGAATTACACTCTAATCCAAGAACACAAGCCAGATGCTTTGTTGACTGAACCTGTAATGACGCATTATTTAAAACATGGAAAAAATGAAAAATAAATCAAGTTTCGTTACCTTCATATATTGACCAAAATCACTCTAATCATTACACTATATCTCCACACCGACTCGCTATTACCACATCTCAACAAGAACTTTTCAGTATCACATCTCAGCAAGCACTCCCTACTAGCACATCTGAACACGAACTGACTACTACGAGTCCTCGACAAGCACTGCCCACTACGAGTTCTCAATAATCACTGCCAGTGGAGGCGGCGGAACAATGCAGTTGACAGTTCCAGCAGTAGCACCCAGCAATGGTCAACAGGTGCAAAAACCAACAAGTAACATCTTTTCAGTAGAAGCAGTCCATCAGTGGCACCCAGCAATGTTGAGCAGGTGCAGACACCAACAAGTAACACCATTTCAGTATAAGAAGTTCCATTAGTGGCACCAGCAATGTTGAGCAGATGCACACAGCAACAGGTGACATCTTTTCAGTAGAAGCAGTCCATCAGTGGCACCCAGCAATGTTGAGCAGGTGCAGACACCAACAAGTAACACCATTTCAGTAGAAGCAGTCCATCAGTGGCACCCAGCAATGTTGAGCAGGTGCAGACACCAACAAGTAACACCATTTCAGTAGAAGCAGTCCATCAGTGGCACCCAGTAATGTTGACCAGGTGCAGACAGCAAGAAGCAACATCATTTCAGTAGAAGCAGTCCATCAGTGGTACCCAGCAATGTTGAGCAGGTACACACAGCAACAAGTCACATTTCTCAGCAGAAGCAGTTCCATAAAATTCAGTATCACTGATCACACTGTTCATCAGAGTTTATAAGCAGAAATTAAACATGTCCTAGTGGCACCAATCATGTAGAAAAGGTACAAGTAACAGTCCATAATTTTTACAATCACTGATCACACAGTTCATCAGCAGAAATTAAACATGACTAAATGTCACACATCATGTTGAAAAGTGCAGCACCATCACTAATCAGACAGTTCGGGCATGAACAATAGTTTGAATACACATACAATGCTTTTACACTAAACATACAAATCATAACAAACACACAAATGATATCAGATAATTTTCCTATTAACTATTACAATACACAAATACCAGTAAACCTATAACATTTATGGGTGTCAGTGCAAGCCACTACCAACAAATAAAATAATATTTAGGAGATAGGTGGGTAGGATTAGGAAAGGAAAACACACAAAACACACTCACTCATCTTTCATCCACATTAAGTACTACTGTGTAATTGAATAGTGTTAACTGTGTAAATGTAGCTCTGTCCAAGATTTGATGTTCATCATGTGTACCAAGTAGTAGTGGCAGCAATGTATAACAGTCAATAATAGTTAAGTCAACGTCATAGTCATCATGTCAAGACCAATGTTTGCCAAGCCAGATCAAAATGTACGGTTGCTGAACAACTGTCAGTGTACCAAGATATGCAAATGCTTCCTCTCTCAAAAAAAAAGTATATACTGCTTAGTGATTTGACAAAGTGTGTGTGTAGACAATCTTCCTTCTACTTGAGTGTTCTAGTCTACCATCTTCATCCTCCTTGTTCCATATGGACCAACAAAAAAAATATGCTCCTCACTTACTTTACCTCTTATCCATCAAAACTCCAATAATCATCAGCATAATCTCAATACTTCACTAATACCTCTTCAATACGTCGATACATATAAACCTTATCATCAATATCATTTACCTTACCTCTTGTCCACGAAAACTCCAATAATCATCACTTAATCTTAATACTTCAATAATACCTCTTCACTACGTCGATATATATAAACCTCAGCACCAATATCATTTTACTTCCATAACAACTCCTTCCTCTAGTCAGTCTCCTCGAACAAGTACAGACAAAATTCTAGTGCAAACTTCAATTCATCATCTCATACAATCCGAAGACACAATGTCAACACACAACCTCTCGTGTAATCCATCTGATCCAAATCTGCTACTCATTATAAATTATAAGATACATTTTGGTTCCTTGTCCATCATTAAATAAAAGAAATGCATACATGAGCTCCAACAGACTTAGTTCGAATAACTCTCAGTAATTAAGTACGATTACGGAGTGTGAATGATCATAATATTACACAGTGTGTACACCACTTCAAGAATCATAGCAGAAGCAAACATGTGGAGTATTTTTTGTGTCAAGTGTCACTTCCTATTTCAATTGCTCACGAAAAATGCAGTGTAATACTGTCAATGGTCTAAACCTAGTTTTGGTATGTCATGTCGTTAGCTTCCTTCCTATTAGCATAAATTTATACAGCTTCCATAAAACCTCAGCTCATGTGACTTCTATGACTTTCTTGTACTAATGTCGTTCGTCGAATTATAGCAGTTCATTTTCTTATCTTAAAAATATAAGGCACTGAGCATAAGCAAAACATGCAATAGCGAGTAAATATACCAGTAGAGAACAGAATGTCAACAAGTGGATGCAGCACAATTCTTATAACGAGGCTCTGCCAAGCGAACAATCTATAATTAATACCACAGTGTAACCTAAACTCTATGTTCGTACACTGTACATCATCATTGCTATATTCTAAATTGAAGAGTAGTTATGACAACAAAACAGAAATGTGTAAATATGCAATCCATACAAAAAGCAGCAAACATATATCTTACGTGATAAACAAGTCATTAGCATCATATCAGCATAAGCAAATAAATGTTCGTATGTAATCTTAATAAGTAAACATGAAGGCGCAAGCAGATAAATCACAAAGTATAACTTACATACATAACCACATCAGCACAATTAATCAGGTGACAATTATAATTTAAAAAAATAAGCACAGCGGGCACATAATTAAAAAATATGACATCAGTGAAAAAGCATAGCAGCCAAGCGATGCATAATATATACAAATAACAAGCCTGTTCATTAATCAATCATTGTCAAAATCAGTTAATGTGCGCAAGCACGTCGTTTCATAAGTAAATTCATAGAACATGAAATTTAGCACAAAGAATGAATCACGTAATCGCGAGCAGCAAATTACGTCTAAAGTACGTACCTAAGTGGAATTATGTTACCTGAAAAATAAACTCAATTAATAGTTACCCATTTTAATTTATTACTTTTTTTTTCGAAATTCCATTCTTCCTGAAATTTTCTCCATAGCAAGTCGTCTTAACGTCGGACACGCACAGAATTTACCTGAAGGTCTTAAATATTTTACACAACCGTATCCTGAAGAATACTGAACGTTAATAACATAATTTATGAAGTCACCATAGCTTTATACAGAATTTAGTCGGAAAAATTAGACTGTGTATTTATTTACGGCTGTCAGTGCATTCACACTGTGCGCTCGATCAGCTGTAGGCGCGTGACGTATGAAGTAATTGTTTGCGGTCAGCAACTGCCTTTTGCGGTGCGCAGACTTCACTGTTGCTTTGAGTATCTGCCGCCGCCGTAACACGGCGCGGTATCCTTGCATTCTCCACCTGTTTACGTATAACTGTTGGTTTCTCAAAAGTATGTCATTCCACAAAAATTTTTACGTTCGATATATGATGTATTCCCTTAGAGCGTCGAGATTTAAGAGTTTCTACTTCGACAGTGTTATCATGAATAATTTTGCGAACTCTATATGGACCGTTATAAAGCAGAAAAAATTTGCGACACAAGCCTTTTCCTTTGTGAGACAAACGATGAGACTTAATTAACACCTTCTGACCAACTGACAAGATTTTTAAACGACCAGGACGTTTAGCTGATTTCTCTCTTCTAGCAGCCGCAGATGCAATATTTCGTAGAGCCAGGTTGACAACTTCAGAATGCCGCAGTTTCCGTGTAGGCGGAAAAGGAACTATTTCAGAAATGCGATTTGACGGTGCTTTGTTTTTTTAATATCAATAGAGGCGGTAAAGAAGTGAGTCATTAGGAAGTTCATTCAGAATGTTTTGAAAAATATGAAGATACTGATCCCAAGTTCTGTGATTCTGATGACAATAAAGACGGCACAATTTATTGATTTCCTACATCCATCTCTCTGAAGCGTTAGACTGAGGGTGAAAAAGTGAAATGACGCCGTAGAGTACGAAGCCAAATTTTAGAGCGAAACTGTGATCCATTATCTGATATAACCTTATCAACATGACCCACTTCTTTAAGAAAATGTTTGATGAAAGCATTAGATACTGAACGAGCTGTTGCTTTGCGTAAAGGTGTAAAACACACATATTTTGATGTCAATTCCAATGCTACGAAAATGTACGCAAAACCATTAGTAGAACGAACCACTGGACCGAACAAATCGACTGCAGCCATGTCCTTTAATTTCGCTGGAATGATAGGAAACAACGGTGCTCTGTGAGAAACAGTTGGCGGCTTAGCCTGTTGACATAATTTGCATTTGGCAAGAACAGAACGAATACGTTTTTCCATATTACTGAAGTAACAATTTTCTCGTAATTTACGAAAGCATTTTCTGGGACCAAAGTGCGCATAACTAAAATGTGTGTACCAAATCAATTTATTGACCCACTCATCAGGAATACAAACTAACCAAACAGAGTTGTCGATCGATTTTCGTTTGAAAAGAATGTCATTGCGAACTAAATAATACTGTCTGATCGCTACGCTTTCCTTTCTCCTCCACTTCTCCTTAATGTCCTTCCAGATTGGATCCTTGTTTTGCTCCTTAGCGATGTCCTGGAGCGAAGACGAAATAAAATTCTCAAACGCAACACCTTGAATGTACATCAAACAATAATGGTTTTCTTTGCAGTCCTCTTCAGCACTTTGTTTCAAACCCATAGGTGCAAGTGATAAAGCATCAGCAACAATATTTGAAGATCCCTGTATGTAAACAATACTAAAATCAAATTCCTGTAGATACAGCGCCCATCGTGACAATCTGCCATGAGTTAATTTTGTCGACATAAGAAATTCCAAAGCTCGATGATCAGTGTAAACCTTAGTATGTCTACCAAACAAAAATGTGCGAAATTTTGTGAAAGCCCAAACAACAGCCAAAGCTTCAAGTTCCGTAATCGAATAATTCTTTTCGGATTTAGAGAGAACACGACTTCCAAATGCAATAGTCTTCTGTAATACAACGCCGTTTTCTTCTATCTCTTGAAATAAATGTGCACCTAGGCCTTTGTATGATGAGTCCGTCGCCAAACAAAAATCTTTAGATAAATCCGGGTGTGAAAGAAGTGGAGCAGCAACTAAAGCGTCACGAAGTTGTTCAAATTCTGATTGAGCTTCCTCATCCCAACACCAATTAGAATTCTTTCCAGATAGTTCACATAAACGAGGTGTGGCCAAATTGTCCAATCTAACAAAGCGTCTAAGAAAATTACAGACACCAAGGAAACTACGAACATCACGTTTTGTGGTAGGAACAGCATAATTACGAATAGCGTCTAGTTTTTCTGGATCAGGAAGAATACCTTCTGTAGAAATAATGTGACCGAGAAATTTCACCTGAGAACGACCAAATTCAGATGTTTCTAAGTTCACTATTATGCCAACTCTTGCAAAAATACGTAATAAGTAATCCAAAATTTTGTTGTGCTCACTCCAGGAACGTTTAGCAATAAGAATGTCGTCAACATATGAAGTAATATTGTCACGAAGATAAACAGGTAAAATTTCATTTAAGCTACGAATTAATGCTGCAGAAAATATAGTAAGTCCAAACGGTAATTTCCAAAGTCACTTTTGGGTAAAACAGTCAAATCCGGTTATTGTTTACCTACTGTCTAGATAGATTGATAGTAGAAGAGTTGTTTTTTTTAGATGCAAAGAATAGTGAAAGAGTAGGCAGCGGCGCAGAAAACTAAAAGAGAAATAGCACCACTACAGCTCGGGGCCCTGTGAGCGCTACGACACATATTCACTTAGTGTAGTGAATCCCCTGAGGACATTAATAGCTGCACATAATTTCCAGTTTGTGACTCAGTGGCAAATCTGGCGGAAGTGCGCACGTAAATCGATCCAACCATGAACATGGACGTATGTCATTTCTAGAATTGCAAAAGATCTTAAATTTCCGAACAGTCAAGAAGTGTTTACAGTCAAAGCTTCCGCCTCGCGGCGACAAAGACCTACCGCGTCTGTCCCAGTCCCAATGTCGATTATTGTCAAGTTCCCGCGCCTGACGCTCTCTTGTTACATCCCGTAAATGAAACAAATTACTTTCTTCAAAGCCCTCTGCTATCTGTGATACTAAATTTCGTCTGCTGTCTTTTCCTGCGATTTCGCTTTCAATATATTTGTCTTGCTTTTGTAATGCCTCAGATTCCCTTTTGACGCGTTCATTAACTTTTCCCTGATTTTCAACATACTTATTTATGTTCTGGTACTCTTCGGTTTCTGCAAATGGCAATGGTGCTGTATCATCTGAATCTCTGTCCCCATTTAAGTTAAGACTTGTCAATTTATCTGGAATCTCCTTAACTCTTTCCGATAAGTTTACGTCTTCCGTCAGTGTCGCAACTCGGGTTTCGGTATTGTCACATTTAGTAGTTGACTGTTCACACTGTTGCGTTAAGTCATTTGTTACGGATTCCTCGATTCTCACAAATATTTCTTCCTTATCATGTGCAAGTTGTAAATTTAACTCTGAAAATTTTTGTACTATCACGCGATCTCTTTCCTCCTGTTCTCTATCCTGTTCCCTTTGTCTAATCTCTACTGCAATTAATCTATTATTGTGAGCATTCAAAATCGGTTGTACTTCTTCTCTGATTTCTTTCTTTAATTCATCTTTCATATTTTTGAAACATGTCCCTATTCGTGAATCTAACCGTGTTTCCATTGTTCCCATCTCAGTTTTAATTGTTCCTATTTCTGTTTTAAATTCAGATCGAAACTGCTCCATTGTTCCCATACCAGTTGTAATTATTCCTATTTGTGATCCCTGTGAGTCTAACCGTGTTGCTAAAGTTCCTATCTCTGTTTTAATTGTTTCCATTCGTGCTCCCAAATTTAATATAGCACTCATCAACTGCTCCTTAATAGCCGGTTCGAAATTCTTTTCGCCCCCAACATTTCCCGCGAAACCAACTTCTTTCGTCATGGCTGTAAAGCTATCTGTGTTCGATACTATTTCAGAATCTTCTGTCGTTAATCTCGGATTCTGTGAATTTTCTGATTGAGAAAAATTTTGAAATGGTTCCGGACTATTTTCCCGATTTATTACATTGTTTTCCACTTCATTATCCATCATATTGTTTTCCTCTGTTGGCGAGTTCGCCATGTTAACAATTTCGTCATTCTCACTATCCATCATTTTCGCCTTTTTCATTGATCGCGTAATCATTTACAAAACATACAAAACTCGTCACTGTACGGAAATTATACACAATGACTCTTTATCTCCAACAATACCATTCACTCGAAATGTTTCCCTCAAACACGATTAACGAACAATTGAAATAATTGCACTAAATCGTCAAACGCGTATACAAGACAACAAATCAAATTCAGAGAAAAAAAATACCATTAGAAGAATGACAATTACCAAATCTACACATGCAAAATAGACTACAATTACTAAACTACAAATTACTACAACAATACTACTGTCTACTATTTTTACAATCAGAAGAATTCCAAGGGACGATCCGAAGCAGCGGTCGCCACGTGCATGGGGGCTTAATTAAAATAGAATGCAAATAATTTTAATTTTTTGCTTTAGTAGCTGTCTGTTCGGTTACGAAGTCTCGTAACGGTTGGCCCTGACTAGTATTATTACGCTATCTGACTGCATAGAACAATAACAAAGAATGAAATGGAAATTTTCATTAACACAATTAATTAATTAAGTCCCCAGCAACTATAAAACCTACGAAACCAAAGCACAAGTATAACTGTTCTGTGTGTGGAAGTATGACTCAACGTACGCATCTGGCACGGTTCTTCTTCAACAACACAAGAAATTTTAAATATCATTTATACTGAATTAATTAAAGAAAATAAAAATACCATAATTACTCAAGAGAACCAGAATTACACTCTAATCCAAGAACACAAGCCAGATGCTTTGTTGACTGAACCTGTAATGACGCATTATTTAAAACATGGAAAAAATGAAAAATAAATCAAGTTTCGTTACCTTCATATATTGACCAAAATCACTCTAATCATTACAATATATCTCCACACCGACTCGCTATTACCACATCTCAACAAGAACTTTTCAGTATCACATCTCAGCAAGCACTCCCTACTAGCACATCTGAACACGAACTGACTACTACGAGTCCTCGACAAGCACTGCCCACTACGAGTTCTCAATAATCACTGCCAGTGGAGGCGGCGGAACAATGCTCTCTAGCGATCTCTGGCGCTGTGGCTCAGTGTAGCCACCTTTCAGTAATCGAAGTTCATTTGCCAACTGTGTGTTGTTTTGAAACTGAATTGTGGTTGGCGGACGAACCTTCTTATCTCCTCGTTGAAATTTTGGTTTGTGTTCAGTAATAATGCTCGATTGTATTTTTGCTATTAAGACTAGAGCTTGGTTTCCACCCCTTCACTGATACGTCAATGTGTAATTGCGCTCTTATCCATATTGCGTTCATGTGCATTTCAACTTTTTGCGGTATAAAGAACAGTCCATTGAATTTCATGGACGTAGCAGCGCAAATAAAATTTGTTCTACTGGTATTTCAGCCAGACATTGTCCAGCCACTCTCGGAGTAAATCGCAATTTTTTTTAATCTTTCATTCCTTCACCGGAAGGGTGGGGCGGACTCATGGAGGGCTTAATACCGCTTTGGAGGCTTAGCTTATTCTTACGTTATTCTGTTGTGGCACTTTTTATTTGTTAAATTGGGTAGGAAGGTACTTATTCTCTATGTCCTATAATTGTTTTTCTTGATTTTTATTTCTTTTGTGTTCTTTTCTTGTATCTTCTTTTATTTTTGCTGCCATGGGGGATATACACAACCCTGACATTTGTCTTACAGGCCGGCTTTGGTGGCCGTGCGGTTCTAGGCGCTCCAGTCCGGAGCCGCGCTGCTGCTATGGTCGCAGGTTCGAATCCTGCCTCGGGCATGGGTGTGTGTGATGTCCTTAGGTTAGTTAGGTTTAAGTAGTTCTAAGTTCTAGGGGACTGATGACCACAGCAGTTGAGTCCCATAGTGCTCAGAGCCATTTGTCTTACAGCAGAGGGAAACCCCATGAAACCTCAGCCAGGGTTGGGTGTCTTTCCTGTTTCTATCTCTTCGTTAGTCGTGTGTGTTGTTAGTTTGTAGGTCCTCCGGTAGTTGTTTTCTTCTTGTGATTGCCTCTAACTCCTTGTGTTTTCCGGGATGCACTTTCCTTGTTGCTATTGCTGTGATTTGCGGTGGGTATGGATATTTGTACGTGGTAGATTTAGGTGGAAATGTGGTTTGATGATTAGGTCCTTGATGTTTTCGTTCCTCGTCAGTCTGTTGTCCCCGTTGTGCGGCTATCTGCTTTATTAGGCGTTCTTCCATGGAGTCCGTTTCGAGAGTAGTGTGTAATGTTGTCGTTCTTTCGCGTGGTTTCTTCGCTGTTGTTCGTAACACCCTTCTGCCGGTGGATTTAATTCGGTTACAATGCGTTAGGCTTCTGCTCCCTGCTATTGCTGCCGGCCAGTGTTGCCGAGCAGTTCTAGGCGCTTCAGTCTGGAACCGCACAACCGCTACGGTCGCAGGTTCGAATCCTGCTTCAGGCATGGATGTGTGTGATGTCCTTAGGTCAGTTAGGTGTAAGTAGTTCTAAGTTCTAGGGGGCTGATGACCATAGATGTTAAGTCCCATAGTGTTCAGAGCCATTTGAACTATTTGCCATACTACAGTTGGTCTGCGTGCGGAGACGAATGCAGAATAACAATAGCAGCAAGCGCTACATGCGGACACTGCGACAGCTAGACCAAACCACAACAGTGCACTACAGCCACACTCGTAAACACGGTTGTCATCGTAAACATGTCCCTGCAGATGCTGCCCGCCGACCGTGGCCCGTGTATGTTACAACACGCAACTGACCGTCGGAGGTTTCAAGCGTCAACTTTAGGTTACAATATCTCCGGATGTAATTAACATTTTACAATGCAACAAACGGCACTGATTACGTATTTGTTTATATGTTCAGATGTGCTAACAAAACTAACGTGGTTCCATTTAAAAAAACGTAGGTTTGTGTTAAAAAACATTCTTCCGTGCATTTTTGTATGATTTGTATTAAACAATTACACTAGCCCCTCTCCTCACGTTCGGATTGTGGAATCGGTTCGTCAGTATTTGATGTGGTTTACGAAATATATCCAGCGGTAACGTTAGGTGACTCACCCTATCTGCTTTATTAGGCGTTCTTCCATGGAGCCCGTTTCGAGAGTAGTGTGTAATGTTGCCGTTCTATCGCGTGGTTTCTTCGCTGTTGTTTGTAACACCCTTCTGCCGGTGGATTAAATTCGGTTACAATGCGTTAGGCTTCTGCTCCCTGCTATTGCTGCCGGCCGGTGTGGCCGAGCGGTTCTAGGCGCTTCAGTCTGGAACCGCGCAACCACTACCGTCGCAGGTTCGAATCCTGCTTCAGGCATGGATTTGTGTGATGTACTTAGGTCAGTTAGGTGTAAGTAGTTCTAAGTTCCAGGGGACTGATGGCCTCAGATGTTAAGTCCCATAGTGCTCAGAGCCATTTGAACCATTTTGTTATTGCTGCATATTCTAGACTCGGCCTTATAGCACTATTGGTGTCGCAACTCATCAGTTTCTGTGTTGTAGTAATTTAACTTCAGCCAATTTTGTACTTGCAATACCTATTGTTTGTGTTGTATTTGTTTTCCAGCTTAGGAGGTTGTCAAACGCTAGACCTAAGTATTTAGCTGTCTTTTTTGGTTCAACTCTTTGTCCCCAAAGTGTTATTTCCACATTTTCGGGGCTTTGGTGTTTGTGTTGGGTGGTTGGGTGAGGTACCTGTGATGTATAATTAGTAGTTGTGTATTACAAGGGGGCCGGCTGGGGTGGCCGTGCGGTTCTAGGCGCTACAGTCTGGAACCGCAGGACCGCGTCGGTCGCAGGTTCGAATCCTGCCTCGGGCATGGATGTGTGTGATGTCCTTACGTTAGTTAGGTTTAAGTAGTTCTAAGTTCTAGGGGACTGATGACCTTAGAAGTCAAGTCCCATAGTGCTCAGAGCCATTTGAACTATTTATTACAAGGGGAGGCCGCCAATTGTGAAATTCAGATTCGATTCATACTGCGCATAATAAAAGCTCATGGCCAGAGGTGTAATGTGGCGAAGCACCAAGATGCACTTCTCAGCCGTTGTCGAGAAAATCGACACTTAGAAGAAACCGTTGCGGTGAAATACTCTCTACGATTAATAATTTTCTACAGCGTCGTGGCGCTGCGGTAAGCACTCGGGTTCGTAATCCGAAGGTCGCCGAATAGGGCGCAACATTTTTTTTTATTATTAGTTTTTTGTAATTCAAATATATATATATATATATATATATATATATATATATATATATATATACTATTAATGAATTGCTTATGCATGTTGGTGAAGGCGGATCGCTCTCCAATTGTACCGCCTCCATTTTTCCGTTTGTTTAACAGGGTGTACCAAAGCTCTCACGTCCGCACTGATTTTCGACGATGTTATAAGTTGCGCTATGGACCGCATCTACCTTCTTTCGAAGTTAGCAGGCAACTACGCTGTTATGTGGCGGCTCGTTTCGGCCCATTCAACATCTGTCCTTCAAGTGTAACGAGCGAGTAACGGAGTTTATATTTCACACCTGCCACAGCAAATTTGTGTTCGTGGGGTTTCTATTCTAATTCGAACGTTTGGCTTACGCTATACGTATTCGTTTCGGAATATCGTTTCTACGTGTTCCGTTAACTATATGTGGTTAACATTATGAAAACAATTAATAACAGTTGTGAAATATAACAGTTGCGGAAAACATAATGATGTTCGAAGTCGCCAGTTTTTCCACGACAAACGACTTTCAGCAACTTATTATATGCATAATTGTTGCAACTGATTGCCGGGAATTATATATATATATATATATATATATATATATATATATATATATATATATATATATATATGTGGGTGTGGGTGTGGGTGTGGGTATGTGTGTGTGTGTGTGTGTGTGTGTGTGTGTGTGTGTGTGTGTGTGTGTGTGTCGTGTGTGTGTGTGTGTATACACACATTTGAATTACAAAAAACAAATACTAAAAAAAAAAAGGTTGCATGGCGCGAGATTCGATCCGCCGACCTTCGGATTACGAACCCGAGCGCTTACCGCAGCGCCACGACGCTGTAGAAAATTATTAATCGTAGAGAGTATTTCACCGCAACGGTTTATTTTAACTGTCGATTTTCTCGACAACGGCTGAGAAGTGCATCTTGATGCTTTGTGACATTACACCTCTGGCCACGAGCTTTTATTATGCGCAGTATGAATCGAATCTGAATTTCACAATTGGCGGCCTCCCCTTGTTAGCCGGGTTTGGTCGGATTCTCCATGTGGACATCCAATTTTCTAATGATTTTATGAATCTGTTGGTTTTTCCCGAGATCAGTTCCGTTGCTGGGACGTGGCACCAGAAGGCCATGTCATCGGCGTATAGGGCGAGTTCTTCGTTCAGACCAGATGGTTTTGGTATATTTGATGTATATATATTGTAGATTGTCCCTTGTTGTACTCCTACTTGTGGTCTGAATGTCTCTGAAAATATGTCGCCAACTTTTACCTTTATGTTTCTTTCTGTGATAGTATTTTGTATTAATTTTACTGTCTCTACTGCGATAACGTTTTTGAGTAGTTTATTTGTGAGCCCCAGATGCCAAACATTATCGAAAGCTCTTTCGATATCGAGTAGCAGCGCTGCTACCACGTTTCCAGTGTTGATTGCTTTGTGCTATTACTGGTTAAGCGAAAAATCAAATTCGAAGGGCTCCAAGCACTATGGGACTTAACATCTGAGGTCATCAGCCCCCTAGACTTAGAACTACTTAAACCTAACTAACCTAAGACAGCACATACACCCATGCCCGAGGCAGGATTCGAACCTGCAACCGTAGCAGCAGCGCGGTTCCGGACTGAATCGCCTAGAACCGCTCGGCCACCACGGCCGGTGGTTAAGCGAAAAATAGGGTCTACTCTCCATCTATTTTTCCTGAATCCGCTTTGTTCTTCAGCCAGTATTTGGCGTTTGTCTGGGAACTTTTGTAGTCGACTAGTAAGTATTGCTTCGAACGTTTTGCCTTTTACTGGTAGTAGTGATATCGGACGGTATGATCTCGGGTCCTGTTTGTGGCTTCGGCAGCGTCTTGTGCGTCTTTCCATTGCTGTGGCGTTCTTTGCAGTTTGAGCGCGGCGTTGAAGTGGTTTTTCAGTGGTGGTATTATGATCTGTTGTGGTATCAGCCTCAGGTAGTGATGTGTAATTCCGTCTGAGCCGGGTGCTGTTACCTTCCCGCATGCTATTGCAATTTCTGTCTCGCCTGCTGAGATATCTTTGACGAGTGCGGTTTGGTCTTCGTCGCATACTGTGTGTCGCGGTTCCTCTAGTACTTTCTTGGTGTCCGTTTCTATTTCTTTTCCTATTTCGTCGTTAAATTTCTCGTCCCGAGGGTGGGTGTATACTTCTTTCAGTACTCTCATGAACTCATTGGCCTTTTTCTCCTCGCATGTTGTGATATCTCCTTTGGTGATGAGTGGTGGCTCTTGATTTTGGTTTTCGTGTGTAATTCGTTTAAATTTTCTCCAGAAGTCCGCTGGATTTTTTGAATCTAAATTCTATATTTTGCTGTTGAGTGTTCGAGCTCTGTGTTGTCTTAGGAGGTATCTGATCTGATGATTTAACCGGTTCCATTGGCCTTTATTGGATCGCGGCTTTGTTTGAACTGTACATATCCTTTTCTTTTTTGTTTTGTGAGTCCGAGTATGTTTGCTCGAATTCTTTGAACTCCCTCCGTCATTCGTCTTGTTGGGGCACTAGCTTCGATAGCATCGTAGATCACTGTCGTGATGTGTTCGTTTAATTCCTCCATTTCCTCCTGGTCTGTAATCTCTTCCGTTGGTGCCGTTAGGTTTGCATCGTTGGTGCCGTTAGGTTTTCCTTGATGTAGGCGAAGTATTTGTTTTTATCTATGTTTTTCCTATCCTTACATGTTTTTGTTACCGGTTTTGTCCGTTCTGGGTTTATTGCAGTGGTAGTTGTGAGGAGCGGAAGGTGGTCGCTTCCTATGCTGCCTCCTATTTCTACATTTCCTATGTGCCTTGCTAGGTCCGCTGTGTGTAGTATATGGTCCGGTGACGAGTATCCTGTATGATTTATAAAGGTGGGTTTGGTGTTGGGCATTCTCAGAATGTGTGTGTTTTCCTCCAGTATTTCTTCCAATTGTCTGCCGTTTCTGTTTGTCCGTTTGTCTCCGAAATTTATTGACCTCGCATTAAAGTCTCCGAGGATGATGCTTGGTCCTAGATTGAAGATATGTTTATCTGTAGGGGGGACGTACATGACGGCGATGTGAATTGTTCTGAATGACTTTGTTGCTACTTTTATTGCTAGTACTTTATGTTTGTCAAAGCACTGTGGAAGTTCGATTTGAACGGTCGCTAGTTTTTTGTGGTGTAGTATAGCTGTTCGGCCATTGCGTCTTGCCTCGATTACGACAGCACGTGTAATCCAATATGTTTATCGCAGCTTGCCCCACCCTGATTTCCGTCATTCCTAGGATTTGAATCTCTTGCCTCTTCGGCCGGCCGTAGTGGCCGAGCGGTTCTAGGCGCTTCAGTCTGGAACCGCGCGACCGCTACGGTCGCAGGTTCGAATCCTGCCTCGGGCATGGATGTGTGTGATGTCCTTAGGTTAGTTAGGTTTAAGTTGTTCTAAGTTCTAGGGGACTGATGACCTCAGATGTTAAGTCCCATAGTGCTCAGAGCCATTTGAACCATTTTTTTTCTTGCCTCTTCATTATTTGTTCAATTAGAGGTTTTTTTATATTGCAGCCATTCGCATTAACGAATTCCATTTTTGTGCCCATCATATTTATACTAGTGAATTGGCTGTTTTTTCGTTTTCTTTCGTGACTTTCCCTATATTATTTTGGTAGCTGGCTGTACGGGAGATCCGCTGCAACCAAAATAACATAGGGATAGATGTGAAGAAAACGATAAAACAGGAAGTTCACTAGTATTATACTGACGACAACGTACCAAGCACGGCCTTATATGCTCCACAGCGGTGGTACGAGCCCGCGAGTCGCAGACGTCGATCGACAACAAAGAGATACGCTTACAGACGCAACGCCTACGGCGAAGGCGTACAGACATTCGATTCACTTATCGATGTATTTCCGATGGCGATGACACCATGACGACTTCTGCGCAGCAGAGATGCCGTCATTGTGTTATCACCGCCGAACATACATCGATAAGCGAATCGAATGTCTGTACGCCTTCGCCACAGTCGGCACATGTGAAGCAAGAGTATCTCCTTGCTGCCGACCAGCATCTGTAACTCGCGGGCGCGCTACGCCGAGGTGGAGGATATAACGCAGCGCTTGGCCCCTATTGTGTTCAGTTTTACAATTGAAAGATTAAAGATGATTCATGATTTAACTAATAAATGAACTTCCGTGTCCTTTTGGAGAACTGAATGTACACTAGTCGCCATTAAAATTGCTACACCACAAAGATGTCGTGCTACAGACGCCAAATTTAACCGACAGGAAGTGGATGCTGTGATATGCAAATGATTATCTTTTCAGAGCATTCACATATCGTTGGCGCCGGTGGCAACACCTACAACGTGCTGACATGAGGAAAGTTTCCAGCCGATTTCTCATACACAAACAGCAGTTGACCGGCGTTGCCTGGTGAAACGTTGTGATGCCTCGTGTAAGGAGGAGAAATGCGTACCATCACGTTTCCGACTTGGATAAAGGTCGGATTGTAGCCTATCACGATTGCGGTTTATCGTATCGCGACATTGCTGCTTGCGTTGGTCGAGATCCAATGACCGTAAGCAGAATATGGAATCGATGGGTTCAGGAGGGTAATACGGAACGTCGTGCTGGATCCCAACGGCCTCGTATCACTAGCAGTGGAGATGACAGGCGGCTTATCCGCATGGCTGTAACGGATCGTGCAGCCACGTCTCGAACCCTGAGTCAACAGATGGGGACGTTTGCAATACAACATCTGCACGAACAGTTCGTCGACGTTTGCAACAGCATGGACTATCAACTCGGAGACCATGGCTGCAGTTACCCTTGACGCTGCATCACAGACAGGAGCGCCTGCGATGGTGTGCTCAACGACGAACCTGGGTGCACGAATGGCAAAACGTCATTTTTTTTTCGGATGAATCCATGTTCTGTTTACAGCATCATAATGGTCGCATCCGTGTTTGTCGACGTCGCGGTGAACGCACATTGGAAGCGTGTATTCGTCATCGCCATACTGGCGTATCACTTGGTGTGATAGTATGGGGTGCCATTGGTTACACGTCTCGGTCACCTCTTGTTCGCATTGACGCCACTTTGAACAGTGGACAATACATTTCAGATGTGTTACGACTCGTGCCTCTACCTTTCATTCGATCTCTGCAAAACCCTACATTTCAGCAGGATAATGCACGACCGCATGTTGCAGGTCCTGTACGGGCCTTTCTGGATACATAAAATGTTCGACTGCTGCCCTGGCCAGCACATTCTCCTGATGTCTCACCAATTGAAAACGTCTGGTCAGTGGTCTCCGAGCAACTGGCTCGTCACAATACGCCAGTCACTACTCTTGATGAACTGTGGTATCGTGTTGAAGCTGCATGGGCAGCTGTACCTGTACACGCCATCCAAGCTCTGTTTGACTCAATGCCCAGGCGTATCAATGCCGTTATTACGGCCAGAGCTGGTTGTTCTGGGTACTACTTTCTCAGGATCTGTGCACCCAAACTGCGTGAAAATGTAATCACATGTCAGTTCTAGTATAACGTACTTCTCCAATGAATACCCGTTTATCATCTGCATTTCTTCTTGGTGTATCAATTTTAATGGCCAGTAGTGTAAATTTGAAAGTCATTTCTTTAGTAAGTTTTAATTTCATTAGTGAGTGTTGTTGTGATACTAAGCACATTCTAAATTATTGAACTGGCTCTCAGAAAACACGATGAGGGGAACTTTTAAATTGTTTGTCACACAAATTCGTCTTGTTGTAGCTGTTGTGTTCAAGCAATAGATACAGTATTAAATTTTTGCATCATTCTTATGTCACGTAAGTTTGTACTAAAAATTTTTTGTGTCATAATAATTACTTGGTATCACATTATAGGAACTGACACTTAGTGATGTGTTGTTAAAACTATTGTCTTCCAGAACTGTGATAGTTAAGTACAAAGCTCATTTGTTGTCTTTGAACATAAATATTTTCAAAACATTGTGCAACATTTTGGGTTTCCTATTTTTTTGACAGTATCATGTGGGTCAGGGTGATGGTGTCTTAAAATCGTACTTGAATGCAAAGTAAACATTACATCACTTGTTGGGGAAGTACAAATTTATGAAATTCTCTAGAGACTTCTTGTTCTTGTTTTTGTTGTTCTTAAAGTGTTTTTATAATTAATTGTTGCAAGCTTACAAGTAAATTTTTCTTAATTCGTTTGATTGATCATTTATAAACAAAATGTTACATAAATATTTTGGTCACAAATGATGTTCAACCCTTATTTGGGCCTAGTCCTCCCCCTCCTAGGCAGCCTCACACTGTAGCTGTGTACCACTGTCAACCTTCTTCTTCTTTCTTTACTCTACAACTCATGATGAGCCTTGTCCTCTTCTACAATTTCCTTACATTTCTCTCCGTCCAATACTGTCCAGTTTCTATAGCACATCTTCCTAAGATCTTTGATGACTCCATCTTCCCATCTGGCTGTGGGTCGACGGCATCCTCTCTGCCCTCCTGGCTTTCCTTGTAATATTCTTTTTGGTACTTCTGTATCATTCATGCGAGCCACATGTCCCGCCAATCTCAGTCTGGATGATTTCACTATCCTTCTGATGGGTAGGTCTTCGCATATGATATACAATTCATGGTTGTATCTCCTCCATCTTCCTTTTTTACAAGATTGTGCCGATAATTCGTCTAAGTACCTTTCTTTCAAATGCATCCAGTATTTCAATATCTTTAGTTGTTAATGTCCAGGTTTCAGAGGTATATGCAAGCACTGGCCGTATAAGTGATTTATAGATAGTTAATTTAGTGGTACGAGTCAGGAGCCTTGAGGGTAGAAGTCCTGTTAGGGCAAAATAGGCTCTATTGACTAATATTAATCTCTGCATAATTTCTTAGGATGTATCATTTAGATGGGTAACTGTCAAGCCCAGGTACTTGAAAAGTTCAACTCTCTCAAACATATAATTGCCTATTGTTATTGCATTTGGCATATTTTCTCTATGTGCTTTTCCAGCTGCCATATATTTTGTTTTTTTGTTCATTAATAATTAACCCCATGTTCTTACTAGCCTGTTCGAGAGCCGTAAATGTCTCTTCCATTGCTTTATGGGTTCTTACTACTATATCTATGTTAACCAATTTGAGATTTTCGCGATTTCTCGAATTCATCGAAGATGAATGCCTTGATGGTTCTTTTAAAGAGTACACGGACTGCTTGCTTCCCTACCCCTGCCCACCTGAGATATTCCTACATCTCTGATGACCAAGATATCAGCGAGGACACTGGACTTTATCCTGCCACCATATGTATATTAAAACAAGAAGCCGGTCTTTGTGACCGAGCGGTTCTAGGCGCTTCAGTCCGGAACCGCGCTGCTGCTACGGTCGCAGGTTCGTATCCTGCCTCCAGCATGGATGTTTGTGATGTCCTTAGATTAGTTAGGTTTAAATAGTTCTACGTCTAGGGGACTGATGACCTCAGATGTTAAGTCCCATAGTGCTTAGAGCCATTTGGAACATTTAAAACAACATATATTCTTAAATTTCTAATCCTACGCTGCCCAACTCGATATTTTTATAAATGGAGAACACTGTTAGCGCAACGTTGACCAGTATCGTCAAACACAGAGTGTAACATTGTGTGCTCATAATTCATGGAAATTTCAAAGTGGTAGTTCTACCACTGTTGCGCCGCAGTTTAATTGGGATAAAGTAGTGATATACATAAATTACATTTAGTGTATGGCAGCTGGAACAATTGAGTAATTACAATGCTGGTCATTAAAATTGTAGCTTCAGGCAAATAATGAACTTTTATTCATAATTTGTATATAATATACCAGCAATAATACGTTATTAAATCTGCAGGTACGAAAAAGGTATCTGCTAGAAAACCGCAAGTAACAGAAGAAATACTTCAGTTGATCGATCAAAGAAGGAAGTACAAAAATGTTCAGGAAAATTCAGAAATACAGAAATACAAGTCGCTGAGGAATGGAGTAAATGAGAAGTGCAGGGGAACTAAGACGAAATAGCCTCATGAAATATGTGAAGAAATCAAAAAAGAAATGATGGTCCCAAGGACTGACTCAGCATATAAGAAAGACAATACGACCTTCGCTGAAATTAAAAGCAAATTGTTAACAATAAGAGTGCAATGGGAATTCCATTGTTAAACGCAGAGGAGAGACTGGATAGTTGGAAAGAGTACATTGAAGGCTCTATGAGAGAGAAGATTTGTCTCACGTGATAGAAGAAGAAACAGGAGTCGATTTAGAAGACAGGGGATGCAGTATTAGAATCATAATTTAAAGGTGCTTTGGAAGCCTTAAGATCAAATAAGACAGAAGGGATATCTTTCCACAGTCATTATATCTGGCTAAAATAACATGAAATACATACTTCCACAGAAAACATGTCTGTCTACTGGAACCGTCAAAACTGGAGAATAAAATTACATGAATCAAATACTACTATTACAGACAACATGTCTGTATCTAGCGACGGTCGGAACTGTAGTAAATAAAATTGCATGAAACAAATACTGCTGTAACAGACAACATGTCTGTCTACTGAAACGGTCAGAACTGGAGAGCCGCACTGCCCGAGACACTTCGTGCGTCGAGCTAGCAAGGCGTGACTCGAACGCCACCGAAGTTGCATCGGCAGTAATATCGTCAGTCTTTTGTTTTAGTAATACTTTGATTTTAATAATTTTGAAATGACTGATTGATAGCTGGCTGTTGAGAGATGTTTATTTTAAAAAATGAAGTAATTTGGATGACAGGTTTAATTAATAATAGCAACTAAAGTTTAACGTTTTGGCTCCCTACCTCCGAACACAGCAGCCAATCACAGAGCAGCAGCAGCATCATGCAGGCGGTCTTTCTCACGGGAATGGTACCGAATCTAACATCTGTCACCGGTACCTCGTCCCACATTGCGTCATCTCTATGCTTCTTACATCTCCTGGAGCCTAATATGATAGCTGAGTAAGCCAGAAATATTACAACCTGGATAAAGTGTTCAACAATGTCAAATGTTACAAGATTTTCGAAATTCTGAGTAAAATAGGAGTAAGCTATAGGGAGAGAAGAGTAATATACAACATCTACAAGAGATAAGAGGGAATAATGAGAGTGGAAAACCAAGAACGGGGTGTTGAGAATAAATAAGAGTGTAAGACAGAGATGTAGTCTTTCGCCCCAACTGTTCAGTCTGTATATCAAGAAAGCAATGAAGGAAATATAACAAAATATTAGAAGTGGAATTAAAATTCAAGGTGAAAGGATATCAGTGATTTGACTTGCTGATGACGTTATTATCCTCAGTGAAAGTGAAGAAGAATTATATGATCTGCTGAGTGAAATGAACAGTCTAATGAATACAGAATATGGATTGAGAGTAAATTGAGAAGTAATGAGAAGTAGCAGAAATGAGAACAACGAGAAACTTAACATCAGGATTGATCGTCACAAACTAGATGAAGTTAAGGATTTCTATTACCTACACAGCAAAATAGATTAGATTAGATCAATTTACTTTCATTTCAATTGATCCATAGTGAGGAGGTCCTCCAGGATATGGAAAATATCAGAAAAACAATATTACATGACAAATATTTACAACTGAAACAAATTTTTGTAATGAACACTACATGAAAGAATCCTTTTACAGACACTAATGCACTAAATTTAAAATACAAAAAGATTTTATTTATTTATGAGGTAATAAACATGTAATAGAATTAGTACAATACTTATTTACAATGAACACATTACTGCACTGAGATGGTGCAGAAGTTAGATTGTACTTACACACACACACACACACCTATTTTCAATAAACACATTACTGCACTGAAATGGTGCCTATATATATATATATATATATATATATATATATATATATATATATATATATATACCGAACGAAAGTACTGGCAGGTCGATAGACACACAAACATACACACAAAATTCAAGCTTTCGCAACAAACGGTTGCTTCATCAGGAAAGAGGGAACGAGAGGGAAAGACGAAAGGATGTGGGTTTTAAGGGAGAGGGTAAGGAGTCATTCCAATCCTGGGAGCGGATAGACTTACCTTAGGGGGAAAAAAGGACAGGTATACACTCGCACACACACACACACATCCATCCGCACACACACACAGACACAAGCAGACATTTGTAAAGGCAAAGAGTTTGGGCAGAGATGTCAGTCGAGGAGGAAGTACAGAGGCAAAGATGTTGTTGAGAGACAGGTGCGGTATGAGTGGCGGCAAATTGAAATCAGCGGAGATTGAGGCCTGGCGGATAACGAGAAGAGAGGATATACTGAAGGGCAAGTTCCCATCTCCGGAGTTCTGACAGGTTGGTGTTAGTGGGAAGTACCCAGATAACCCGAACGGTGTAACACTGTGCCAAGATGTGCTGGCCGTGCACCAAGGCACGTTTAGCCACAGGGTGATCCTCATTACCAACAAACACCGTCTGCCTGTGTCCATTCATGCGAGTGGACAGTTTGTTGCTGGTCATTCCCACATAGAAAGCTTCACAGTGTAGGCAAGTCAGTTGGTAAATCACGCGGGTGCTTTCACACGTGGCTCTGCCTTTGATCATGTACACCTTCCAGGTTACAGGACTGGAGTAGGTGGTGGTGGGAGGGTGCATGGGTCAGGTTTTACACCGGGGGCAGTTACAAGGGTAGGAGACAGAGGGTAGGGAAGGTGGTTTGGGGATTTCATAGGGATGAACTGAGAGGTTACGAAGGTTAGGTGGATGGCGGAAAGACACTCTTGGTGGAGTGGGGAGGATTTCATGAAGGATGGATCTCATTTCAGGGCAGGATTTCAGGAAGTCGTATCCCTGCTGGAGAGCCACATTCAGAGTCTGATCCAGTCCCAGAAAGTATCCTGTCACAAGTGGGGCACTTTTGGGGTTCTTCTGTGGGAGGTTCTGGGTTTGAGGAGATGCGGAAGTGGCTGTGGTTATTTGCTTCTGTACCAGGTCGGGAGGGTAGTTGCGGGATGCGAAAGCTGTTTTCAGGTTATTCGTGTAATGGTTCAGGGATTCCGGACTGGAGCAGATTCGTATATATATATATATATATATATATATATATATATATATATATATATATATATATACTCACATATATACCACACACAAATCAGTTGGTCCTACTGGAAAATTCATCAGTGGAGTAGAATGAGTTGGCCACCAATAAATCCTTTAGGCTTCTCTTAAACTGAATTTCATTGGTTGTTAAGCTTTTTATGGCTGCTGGCAAGTTACTGAAAATGTGTGTTCCTGAGTAATGCACACCTTTTTGTACAAGAGTAACTTTAAATCCTTGTGAAGATTACTCTTATTTCTAGTATTGATTCCATGAATTGAGCAGTTGGTTTGTAAAAGTGATATATTGTAATTCATTAAGGAATAAATATATTGGGAAGCAGTAACTAGTATCCCTAGTTCTCTAAACAGGCTTCTGCAGGATGTTCTTGAGTTTCGCTCCACATATAACTCCTACTGCACGTTTTTCTGCCTGGAAAACTTTAGCTTGGCTTGATGAATTACCCCAAAAAATAATCCCATATGACATTATGGAAAGAAAGTAAGCATAGTATGCCAGTTTTTTCGTTTTTATATCCCCTATGTCTGACACACTTCACATTGCAAATAGAGATTTGTTAAGTCGCTTCAGCAGTTCTGTGGTGTGCTCCTCCCACTTGAATTTATCATCAAGCTGTAATCCCAATAATTTAACACTGTCCACTTCTTCTGTCTGCTTGTCATTGTATGTTAGGCATATACTCATGGGACACCCCGTACAAGTTCTGAACTGCATGTAGTGTGATTTTTCAAAGTTCAGTGACAAAATGGTTCAAATGGCTCTGAGCACTATGGGACTTGACATCTTAGGTCATCAGTCCCCTAGAACTTAGAACTACTTAAACCTAACTAACCTAAGGACATCCCACACATCCATGCCCGAGGCAGGATTCGAACCTGCAACCATAGCAGTCCCGCGGTTCCGGACTGCAGCGCCTAGAACCGCACGGCCACCGCGGCCAGCGTTTAGTGACAATGAATTGGCTAGGAACAAGTGATTAATGTCCACAAAGATTTTATTAGCCGATCTTTCTAAGACTACAGTTGATTTGCTATTTATTGCAATGTTTGTATCATCAGCAAACAAAACGAACTTGGCATCTGATAATGTTGCTGATGAAAGGTCATTGATATACACTAAAACGTAAGGGCCCTAGAATGGAACCTTGTGGGACCCCACATGTAATTACTTCCCAGTTGGATGATGCCTGATAGCTACCAATGACAATGACAGATGGAGTGAGGACATCAAATGTAGACTAGCACTAGTAGAAAGGACATTCTTGGCCAAGAGAAATCTACTAATATCAAATGTAGGCATTAATTTTATGAAGAGATTTCTGAGAATGTATGTGTTGAGCACAGCATTGTATGGTAGTGAAACATGGACTGTGGGAAAACGGGAACTGAAGACAATCGAAGCATTTGAGATGTGGTGGTACAGACGAATGTTGAAAATTAAGTGGACTGATAAGGTAAGAAATGAGAAGGTTCGCTACAGAATTCGAGAGGAAACGAATACGTGGAAAACACTGTCAAGAAGAAGGGACAGGATGATACGACATCTATTAAGACATCAGGAAATTACTTCTCTGATTTAGAGAGAGCTGTAGAGTGTAAAAACTGCTGAGGAAACAGAGATACAAATACATCAATCAAACAATTGAGAATGTAGGTAGCAAGTGCTACTCTGAGATGAAGATGTTGGCACAGGAGAGGAATCCATGCCGAACTGTATCAGACCAGTCACCAAACCATTTATCAAACATGGTAATATCATAAAAAAACATGATTGGGGGTGTGAGCGTACAATCTGTGGGGGGAGATTAGAGAGGCATTTTCCCGCCGCAGAGCACATGGCTGGCTGTTGCTATGGGGCCGTGGCGAGTGGCTACCGTTTACACAGCCTTTGGAAAAGCCTGAGCAGAAGCTTGGCAGGGGAGCTTACGGCCATGTTTTCGCGCTTAGAGGAATTTATATGCCAGGGAAAATAGATGAAAACAAAATTAAGAGTGACACGGAGGTGCAAGTTGGCTCTCGTGGCCAGAGAAACATGTAAATCTAAATTATCTCGATGCTCCACAAAAATATGTAGCGACGTTCTAAAACGATCAAGTAGAGTGCAATATAGTGGTTTAGGACAGCAGACAACAGTGTGTTTTGTGAACTGAAAGGAGACTGTTGTGTGCCGTGATCGCGACATAGGAATTTTATAGTGAAGTGTCGTAGCATCAGTTACTGATGGCCGCCTTTACGTAAAAGCCCCTCAGACTCCGTTTTATGTGTTTAGTCAGTATATTGAAGACTATTCGTGGGAAAATAGAAATAAACTACTTGTTCAAATTATAAATCAATGCGAGTGACTCAATATTTTAAATTTTACTGGAATACCTGCCTGCATTGCTTTTCTACATTTTATTTCAGCTTAAAAATTGAGAGCACAACAGATGTGAACTGGCACCCTATGACGAGAAACGTAGCCAAACACTGAGACCAGCCACATCTCTGGGCTGCTCAATTAAGCTGAGTGTAACTAACCATAGCACATGGATGCTTGAGCTACTTACTCAAGCTACAGAGTGTAGTGCCCAGTACCGTCATAGGGGTGTACATAGTGCAAAATTCAGCACACAAATCTATCACCTCTGGTAGCAACAATAGCTTTTACTCACTGGACACTGAGTCGAACTGAGCTTGGATGACAGATACAGCAATGTCATTCCATATTGCTTCAGCTCTGTGACACATCTGGTCAATTATAATCACTGGTGGATGGCAGTATCCCAGTCTCTTGGCACCCAATCAGTGAGAGATCTGGAGAATGTGCTGGCAGCAGCAGCAGTCTAAGTACTTCAGGACAGCACTACCACATGCAGTCATGCATTACCTTGTTAAAGGATGTTGTCATGTAAACCTCGAACTAGGGCAAAGCCCTGGCCTTACCATGTCAGAACAGCAGCTGCTGCTATTCAAATCACCAGTTATATGATCAGTTGGTTTTTGCAAAATTCTTTCACAATTCCACTTATTTCCTCATGGATTGTTCCATTTAAAAATTCATTCTTTTTCTTGCTTTTTTAGATTCTGATCAAAATTTATTAAAAATCCCTTTTGAAATTTAACAAAATGTCATCCACTCATCAAACTCTTGATTTAAGATAAAGCTTCTCCATTAAGGAATTTATTTACAAATTTTATTTTTGTATTATCTGTCATGCTAGTCACTAAATTATCTTTACAGTATTGAAGAAAATCTAAGGATAAAAATTATCACAAGATAAACTTTTCACTTCTAGGTTGGCCCATGTAACACCATTACTGACGTACAAATTTCTAGACACAACGCCTTCTTGAAATTCTGATAGCTTTTCTCCAACTTTACAAAACTATTTTTGTAAGATGTAGCATTATTAATTACACTCCTTTTAATATGATCTAATTTCGTAATTTTCTTTCTTGTCTTACTAAATAAAATACATATTTCATTTTCAAAGCGCTTTTTAGATTCGTCAGCTCTATTTTTATTTTACCATCTTCTTTAGTAGTACAACTCATCTCCTTGACGTTTGGTTCAATTTTATAACATTCCTTGACAAACCTGGTTTCTAAGTTGTCAGTTTTGTTTGAAATTGTATCTGCTCAAGAACTCGTACTGTGTATACCAGTATTATCAAACATTTTAAGTTTCCCTATTTTGATAGTATTATAAATGAATGATTATTCTAGTCTTCTATTTAGACTTGCCATTTTGTTTTGCGATGCCACATCACATGAGGGAAAGAATTTTCTGAAAACTTTTTACTACTGTCTTCTGAAATGATATAAGAGACAGTGGCAGATTATATCAACTGGTTTCTTTAACTCTAATTCTTCAGAACAAATAAGGAATCATTAAGTTTATCCCTTTGTCATTGGATATTCTGTTGCAATAAGGATAACTGATTTTGTGCACTGGCTGAGTTACAACTGAATGAACCTAATTTTTATGACAGTGTTTTAATATCTCTAGTTTCAATGAGGGGCTGCTTACATGAACTGGGCACATTAAAATTTGCTTTCTGTGCGCCTGTTTTATCATGAATGTCATTTTCAACATGTCTCCATACATCTTTTGTTTCTGCCCTCCCTACCCTAAAATAACTGCTGTTCTGTCACCTGTTAAACACTGGTACTTTGCCACGTGTGATAGTGCTGCCACCCTGTTAAGGTATTTGGTAGTATTCCAGACAATCTTCCCTTTCCTGTTGAGGTGAAGGCCATGCCTAGTAAAGTCCCACCAACTGACAGAGCCAACAGAAACCACATTGATATGAGGCCCTATCCCTGGTCCAAGCAGCTATTCCACCTCTAAATTAACCCTTTTGACAGAAGAGTTTAAATGAGGCCTGTCATGGCACCTCAGAACAAATACTAGCCAGACACCAGTACATCTCATTGCTGAAGCTATCTTTACCAGAGCACACTCAATTGAATAATTAGGGTCCCTGTCCATGCTATTGCCTGTCCCACCCATTATTACCATAGTATCTTCCTTTGTGAAGTCATTAGAAAGTCAACCTGCATCCTCTATCACCTGAACCAGACTCAGAAACAACAGATACGATCTTCATATAGACTAGCACTAGATTAAAAAAAATTTTTGACCTGGTAACCTGACCCTAGTTCATCCTGCAACAGTTGCCCAACACCTCAACCATGTGAACTACCTAATAGCAAAACTTTGCCCTTTTTTACAGCTTTTTCTGTCTTCTTACTTCTCAATCACTTTATTCTTACACACTATCCATGTGACTCTCTAGTAAGTAACCAAAGTGAAAAGTTCAGAAATAAGTGGAAAGTTCATATAGTTAGTCTCAGTTGTTTATTTACTTTTCTTTCATCACATAAACAATATAGATTTAATCATTTCTATTTCTCTCAACATTTTTAACTAGTATCCAAGTTTTAGGCCTAAATTTCCTAAGAAATTTAATATATTGAGTAGTCTAGGAAGTTATTCTTGTTTAATTTAGACAAAAGCTAAAATTTGTTTTCCATAGGTGAGAAGTGTATGGCTTGCTATAGGCTTGTTAGTCCTGCTATGTGGTGTGATGGTGGTTGCAGTTTCTTTCAGTTAGGGAATTGGGGAAGTAAAAAAGGCTCATTTGTTGTGTAGAATTTGCTATAGAGATAGGAAGATAGGGGAACAGGAGAAGAAAACGGAAAAATAGGATTAGGACTTGCTCACACAGTTTCGTTGTTACTGTGGTAAACAGGTTTGATCTGTTATTACAGTTGGAAGCTGAGGAGCCACAAGTAGTTGCTGGAGTAGACAGGACACAATAAACTTTCAGAAAGTGCTTGAGAAGTAAGAGTCAGAGAAAGTTGTGAAGAAGGACAAGGTTTTGTTATTAGGTAGTTCACATGGTAGATGTGTTGACCAACTGTTGCAGGATGAAGTAGGTCAGGTTACCAGGTCACAAGTGTTTTTTTTTAACCTAATGCTAGTCTGGTTCAGATTATAGAGGTGGTGGAGGATATAGGTTCACTTTTCAAAGACTTAACAAAATACCATGGTAATAATGGTTGGGACAGGCAACAGTGTGGACAGGGACCCTAATTATTCAATTGAGTGTGCTCTAGTAAAGATAGCTTCATCAATGAGATGTACAGATGATTGGCTAGTATTTGTTCTGACAGGCCTCTTTCAAACTCTTGTGTTAGAAGAGTTAATTTAGAGGTGGAATAGCTGCTTGGATCAGGGATAGGGTCTCATATTGATGCAGTTTCTGTTGACTCTGTCACTAGGTGAGACTATACTAGGCATGGCCTTCAACTCAACAGGAAAGGGAAGGGAAAATTGCCTGTGGTAGTACCAATAACTCAGCATTATCACTCGTGGCAGAGTACCAGTGGTTAGAAGTGACAGAACTGCAGTTTTTCAGTTTTTTAGGGTAGGGAGGGTAGAAACAAAAGATTTACTGAGACATGTTAAAAATGACATTCACGATAAAACAGACATGCAGAAAGCAAATTTTAATGTGCACAATTCATGCAACCAGCCCCTGTTTGAAATTGGGGATATTCAAAAACTGATAGAAAAATAATTTCATTCATTTTTGTAATCCAGCCAGTGCACAAATTCAGTTATCCTTACTGCAGCAGAATATCCCATGACCAAGGGGTAAGCTTAATGATTGCTTATTCGTTTTGGAGACTTAGAGTTGACCAAACCATTTGATATAATCTGCCTCTGTCTCTTATATCATTTCAGAAAACAGTAGTAAAACGTTTTCAGAAAATTCTTTGCCTCATATGATATGGCATAGTGAAACAAAATGGCAAGTCTAAATAGAACACTAGAATAACCATTCATTTATAATACTAGCCAAATAGGGAAACAAGCCGGCCGAAGTGGCCGCGCGGTTCTGGCACTGCAGTCTGGAACCGCGAGACCGCTACGGTCGCAGGTTCGAATCCTGCCTCGGGCATGGATGTGTGTGATGTCCTTAGGTTAGTTAGGTTTAACTAGTTCTAAGTTCTAGGGGACTAATGACCTCAGCAGTTGAGTCCCATAGTGCTCAGAGCCATTTGAACCATTTTTGAAATAGGGAAACTTAAAATGTTTGATAATACTGGTATACAGGGTACGGGTTCCAGAGCAGGTGCAATTTCAAACAAAATTGATAACTTAGAAACCAGGTTTCTCAAAGAATCTTGTTAAAGTGAACTGAATGTCAAGAAAATTAGTTTTACTGTTAGAAAAGAAGATGGTAAAATAAAAATAGAACTGAAGAATCTAAAAAGTACCTTAGAAAATGAAATATGTATTTCATTTAATAAGACAGGAAAGAAAATTAGCAAATTAGATGTCAAATTTGATTATGTAAAAACGAATATAACTAATGATGTTACATTTTATGAAATTAGTAGTTTACCTAGTGATAACTTGTATCCTTAAATTTTCTTCAAAACTGTAAAGATAATTTTGTAGCTAGCATGACAGACAATTTAAAAATCAAACTACTAATAAATTCCTTATTGGGGTAACTTTATCTTAGGTAAATCGAAACTTTGATTAGTGGGTGACATTTGGTTATATTTGAAAAAGGGATTTTTAATACATTTTGATCATTTCTGAAAATGCAAGAAAAAGAGTGAATTTTTAAATGGACCAATCCATAAGGGAAGAAATGGGGTTTTGGAAGAATTTTGCAAACACCAACTGAAAAAGCTTGTGAACTTAGGAATTTTCTTGAGATGACTTAAGAAGAAATCACCTGAAATGTTTCAATGGGATTTAGTTAATGAACATGATGTCTCAATGGATCCATTTTTAAAGTATGTTGACAAGCTTGCGAGGGCTTTAGAGAGATGAAACATACAAAACTTCAGTCAAGCAAGCCATCAATATGGGGAGGGGGGGGGGGTCAGACTCGAACCTCAAGGGAGGAGCAAATGGAGAAAACACTTCGGAAAATTTATGAATTAACATCACAGTGGTAGAATCAGAAGAGAATTCATTGGGAATGGTAGAGACAGAAGTCTGGGAAGGGCTCTGATAATAGGAATATGGGATGGGGAGAACTGAACACAGTACAAATATGTGAAGTACGAACTAACAGAGCAGATCAGTCAGAAAACTTAGGATCACTGCAATGAGGCTTCATAATTTTGGGCAAGGGAATCAATTAAAAGTTGGGCCACTGAACGTTGTTGAAATGTAAAAACGGGCTCAAATCTGGAGAGACAAGAGTGTATTACTGAGACAGTACACTTGGTAAATACACTCCTGGAAATGGAAAAAAGAACACATTGACACCGGTGTGTCAGACCCACCATACTTGCTCCGGACACTGCGAGACGGCTGTACAAGCAATGATCACACGCACGGCACAGCGGACACACCAGGAACCGCGGTGTTGGCCGTCGAATGGCGCTAGCTGCGCAGCATTTGTGCACCACCGCCGTCAGTGTCAGCCAGTTTGCCGTGGCATACGGAGCTCCATCGCAGTCTTTAACACTGGTAGCATGCCGCGACAGCGTGGACGTGACCCGTATGTGCAGTTGACGGACTTTGAGCGAGGGCGTATAGTGGGCATGCGGGAGGCCGGGTGGACGTACCACCGAATTGCTCAACACGTGGGGCGTGAGGTCTCCACAGTACATCGATGTTGTCGCCAGTGGTCGGCGGAAGGTGCACGTGCCCGTCGACCTGGGACCGGACCGCAGCGACGCACGGATGCACGCCAAGACCGTAGGATCCTACGCAGTGCCGTAGGGGACCACACCGCCACTTCCCAGCAAATTAGGGACACTGTTGCTCCTGGGGAATCGGCGAGGACCATTCGCAACCGTCTCCATGAAGCTGGGCTACGGTCCCGCACACCGTTAGGCCGTCTTCCGCTCACGCCCCAACACCGTGCAGCCCGCCTCCAGTGGTGTCGCGACAGGCGTGAATGGAGGGACGAATGGAGACGTGTCGTCTTCAGCGATGAGAGTCGCTTCTGCCTTGGTGCCAATGATGGTCGTATGCGTGTTTGTCGCCGTGCAGGTGAGCGCCACAATCAGGACTGCATACGACCGAGGCACACAGGGCCAACACCCGGCATCATGGTGTGGGGAGCGATCTCCTACACTGGCCGTACACCACTGGTGATCGTCGAGGGGACACTGAATAGTGCACGGTACATCCAAACCGTCATCGAACCCATCGTTCTACCATTCCTAGACCGGCAAGGGAACTTGCTGTTCCAACAGGACAATGCTCGTCCGCATGTATCCCGTGCCACCCAACGTGCTCTAGAAGGTGTAAGTCAACTACCCTGGCCAGCAAGATCTCCGGATCTGTCCCCCATTGAGCATGTTTGGGACTGGATGAAGCGTCGTCTCACGCGGTCTGCACGTCCAGCACGAACGCTGGTCCAACTGAGGCGCCAGGTGGAAATGGCATGGCAAGCCGTTCCACAGGACTACATCCAGCATCTCTACGATCGTCTCCATGGGAGAATAGCAGCCTGCATTGCTGCTAAAGGTGGATATACACTGTACTAGTGCCGACATTGTGCATGCTCTGTTGCCTGTGTCTATGTGCCTGTGGTTCTGTCAGTGTGATCATGTGATGTATCTGACCCCAGGAATGTGTCAATAAAGTTTCCCCTTCCTGGGACAATGAATTCACGGTGTTCTTATTTCAATTTCCAGGAGTGTAGGTTGAAATTCGATCGTACGTTTTGGAATGTCATGAGAAAGAACAATTTTTTAAAAATAAATAGGCAAAAAGATGTTGCAAACTTTGATTTGGATACTGAGTAGTGGAAAATTATTATGGTGGAGCTGAAAGTAACTTGAAAAGTAATGAAGTGAAAAATATTAATAATATTAAATCTGAATTGGGGCGATTTACTGTGTCTCCAGCGAATACTAATGCTGTAGAGCTAATAGTGATCAGCAGATACTGAGGTGAACATAGTGAAGATAATATTAGTGTCAATGATGAACGTGAAATAGATAGTGGTAATGGAGTTTCTGAAGATGAGAGTGAGGTTTAAAGAAATGATGAGATGACAAATTTTGATGCTGAAGATGAAGTTTCATATGAGGATAGGGTTACTGATGAATTAATATCTGAAAAACAGTTATCGCCTACTGATGATAATAAATCACTGAACATTAAGGGATTAGGAATTAAAAGTTATGGTAATTTGTATCATTTGATTCTTTTGTTTGAGCATTGAAGAGAAGGGAGAAAAGTTTTTTAGATTACTATGAGAGCAACAATAATTTGGAAAAAATGTGGAAGGGACTTAGGTAGGTATGTGACACTCAGAATCCAGTCTAAATCAAACAATGGAAACTCCTGGTACGAATATCAACAATGTAAGGAAAGACAGATTGCTACGTTTTGTAAAGAAGACATGCCAAGTTGTGGACAGGCAGTGTTTGGTGGAAGTGTACTCAGAGAAGAGTGTGTGGCAACAGATGAATTACATTGTAAGGAACGTACACCAGTGGGAAACTGTGTGGTGAATATCCTAATATAACTATCAATGTGTTGAAAACTGAAGGCAAACTATTAAAGGACAAAGAAGAGATGGGAGAAATGAGTTTTTAAATAACTGAAAATGATTTTCTATATGAAGATTTTGAAAGGGAGGGTACATGTAGCCAGTCAAGTTGCCAATACGTTAAAGTCAAAATTAGAATCTGGGACAGAAAATGTCCAGTTGACACAGACAGATGCACTGCTCATATTTTTTAAGAAGGAAGTACTGGAAACAAAGTTACTGAAAATAAAAAGGGAGTTTATAATAGATTCCAATCTTTAGAAATTTAAGACATTGAAAACAAGAAAACTTTTCACTACTATTGATATCTAAGAACCTTAAGTTAAAAACTTTGGATATAAATACAAAATTTGAGTGTGCTTAGTTTTCAGCATGTGAATGCAACTGTGTGTATAAAATGCATTATTATTATCATTCCATTGTATGTCAAATGGGGAATATCAGTAATTTTCATTTTACACTTGGCTGCAAAAATACAGAGAAATGAATTTACAATATCCAACTTTGTTGAGAATGAAATAATATCTTTCTGTTCTTGTGCATCTGTAAAGACACTAAAATTACTAAGAGCATTGTATATCAGAAATAACATTTTTGTTTGATTCAGTGACGAGAATGACCTGTTCTTTGTCCATAAGACCATAAATTTGTATTACTTTCATAACTTGAACCTTGAGTGTTTTATTTTTTACAAAGCAAGAATTGAAAATTTACTAACCATAAATAGATTTATGTTAGTGCACTCTTCTGTTGGGAGTGTCTTATGGGACAAATAGAAGTGAACTCTCTTTTCATTTTCTGGTTTATCTTTATCTTCTACATTTCTTTCAGTTTACCTCCCACAATGAAACTCCTCCTGAAGTTGTACATACAAGCTTCTATTTTCCTGTCCTTAGTCTGTAAAAAGAAATGCCATGTATACCTTTTACTTTATATCATTTTCTTCTCCAGAGTGAAGCTCCTCTGAGAGCTGTATATAATAGATTATTCCACAATTGTTTTCTTATGTTCATTAATAGAGTTGAGGTGATTTTCTTATTGAGTGTTTACTTTAAGTAATAGATGTATTGTAAGATGCCAAGTCTTTACTCATTCCTATTTAATAACAGTTACATTCTCTTCCAAATTTCCCACTCAACATCTTGTTTTCTCTTGATATTGTGGTCCTTCTATGCAATGCCACAGATATAACCACTGACTTTATTCCAACTGCAGAGGAGGGAAAGCTATAAAAGAACTTCTACATTTAAATAAATCAGTATGAAATCACAAAACACTGTTTCCACAATTCTTCTGTATTCAAATAATTTACTAACTGACAACAAATGATAATAAATAAGGCAAGACAATATTCTCATACAAAATGCTTCAGTGCTTCACCTAAACCAAAAGTTCATACTTAGCTCCAGATAGTATGGCATAGACTCTATATAGTAACATTCATTTTTCTTTAGTGCTTGACCATTGTCATCAGGCCCCTTTCTTCTTTGGAGTCCACAGCACCTCCAAAGCCTGACTGCAAAGTGCAAGTGAATGTCACTGGACAGTCCAAATCATGCATCTGTGGGGCCTCTGGTGTAAAGCACCATATCTTTGGACTCGATCATCTTTGATTTATCTTTGTCTATGTTCACTCAGCACGCTACATTTGTACTGCCATGTTGTGTTCGCTTACTCCTGTGCTAAATAAATGTATATTCGACACCTAAAGTGTGTTATTACCACCCTACGACATGTAATAGCCACAGTGGTGACCACAACATCGTCGTCGTGTGTACGTGAATTATTTTGTGTTTCTTATCATCAGTAACGGACTTCGTGTGCCAGTCCACATTGTCTTCGGAACAATGGATCTACAAGTCTCTTTCTGTGCTAGTGCCATGCACCCTTTTAATTGTGCTTGCATATATACAAGTGTAGATAATGCGGGTTTGGTTAAAAGTGAACAGTTATCTACACCCAGCAACACCGGCAGACACTTAACCTTAACTGGTTGAACATGGCCATCGTCAAGTGTGACTATGCAGCAATGGCCACTTCAAGGACAGCGCATGCTGCCTAGTGACATTGTGAATGATTACCCAGTAAAGAACGTTGTAATGTACCCATAGGCTATGCAGTCTCCTTCAGTTCGGTTTGATGCGCTGATGAAGTTCCAGAACTGTGAATCAAACATTCCGGTGCATGTGGTTGCACATTCTTATATCCCTAATATCACAACACCATCTCCCCTCGCCATTTTGGTGATGGTGGTCACCTTAACCACGCCAGTTTCTGTGACCGTCGCTCCGTGGTTACACCACGATCACCTTCCACGTGCTTTCGTAATTGCATCGGCCGTTCCACCCCCACCAGTTACCAGACTCTCCCCCCCCCCCCCTTGGATGCACAGCAACTGCCTTCCGCCTGCTGTTGCAACGGCACTGGCCGTTACATACGCGCTGTGTTTGTTGTCAGGCCTGCAATTGGGACATATCGTGCTGTCAGTTGCACCTGCACTGGCCACATCATGTGCTATTTGTGGCCACCACTCCTATACAGACCTCGAGCAACACACCGTCCACCGCTACTGCATTCCTGGTGTTGGGGGCTTCCTGCCCCGCATGCACATATCTCCACCTACCAGTGCTGCATCAACATGTGTTACCCAGCAGGTTTCCTAAGCTGCCTGCTTTGCAAAACGACAACCCTAATAATTGGTTTCCATTGGTGAATCACCTACTCGATATCCACGGGATTTCAGATGATGACGCATGTTTCATCTGCCCTGTGGGTCACCTCCATGCTCATCCAGATCTCATCAATTATCTGCTCCTCTCACTGCCCTCCAAGCCGAAGTATTTAACAGCAAAAACATTGCTCATCGAACACCTTTCTCGCCCACTTGCAGAAGCTATCTACCAGATAGCAGAATATTCATGATGAGCATCTTGACAACCACACACCTTCGCAGCTTTGGCGGCGCCTTAGTGCATTAATTGAATATCAAGCACTATCAGACACCACGCTTTGGACTTTGTGGATGGTCAAACTGCCATTAGACCTACAACTGCACCTGCTATCTCACGTCGCCATCCGTCTCAAGGTTCGCTTACCATAGCCAATCGAGCTTACCTTACCATTCGTCACCGACACTGCCTGTCACGGATTGCATCTCCATCACCCTCAGTTGGTACACCTGCACCTTCAGTTCTTCACTCCGCCGGCAGAGGCCAGAGTGCTCACCTCAGCACCTCAGCTGCCTGTGAGGGGCTGCCACCTAGCGGCTAACAGGAGGTACTGTCTGCAACCTCCCGAAAGACAACAACCTCGCCCGAGCAGAAACCTACTCAACTACCAGCCTCGATGTAGTCAGCTGCACTGTGCTGGTTCCATGCTACTTACAGGGACACCACCCACAGCTGCTGTGCACCTTGCACATCCCCAACCGAGACCGGCAGGCATGCTTAGGCACCACAACCCACCACGATCCTTCACGGCGCCTACTTCCCGATACCGCACTACTCGCCCCAGCTGTGCAATGCCTGTGCCTCACTGACCTTCCTTCGGGCACTTGCTTTTTCGTCAACACCGGCACTGACCTCAGCGTTATCCCTGCCAAGCTCACGGGCAACATGCTTTCACCTGCTAACCTTGCTTTGACCGCTGCAAATCATTCCCCTATCAGAGCCCTTGGCTCCATCAAGATGTTGCTTTGCCTATCACCAGTCGCCACCTTCCCTTGGCTGGCCGCTTCACTCCACCACGCATCTGATTCTACTGTTCTGTGCTTGAACGAGTTCAGCACGACTTTGCTCTCTGCCTCCTTGCGTATACTTTGCAAATGTGCATCTCTGCTCAAGCATATTACTACATGGCTCTCTGATTTGTCAGACATGTGCCCACAACTCGATGAGCTCGACACCCAGAATGCGGTGTTATGCACCCGCATTGCCAGCGCCTCTACTGAGTTGTCACACGCATGGAGTACGATTCGCAGTCACTCTGAAGAGCTGTAACAAGGTGAACCAATACTCGCATTTACTGCGTCTCTGCGCTTCATTGCTCCTGCGGCGAGCTTTCCTGTACCTGCTGCTGTTTCCGCATCATCACAGACGAATCTACAGGATGCTCAATTTCTCGCTTTGTGGGATTCCTCACATTGCATGGCTGTTGCACCATGCCCTTCGTCATTGTCTGCTGCCAATGCGCCGTTCACGCCATTCCGGCCAGCAAGGCCAGTGAACTGTCGTCGCACCTGTCCCCTCTCGCCCCCCCTCCCACCCCCCACCCTACCAGACTTACTTCGTGGGTGTTAGCCATCAGCAACAGCACTTGTCATAGAATCCACACCACGAATGGCCCACCTGTACATTATAAAGCTAGGTGTCTCAACACTTCCAATCTGCCAGCGCCGTTGCCCCCCCCCCCCTGCTGACACCGCTGACATGACTTCGGGTGACATTCAACCACCTACGCAGCATTCTGACATATGTGACTCTGTCAGTGCAGTTCCCAACGTGCCCTCTTCTCGCACTGGATGCTGCCTTCAACCGCGGCACTGGCACATAGATTTTGTGTTCGAGTGAGGAATCTTCCCTCCGCCATGCTCCACACTGCCTGGAGGGGGCGGAGGGGTTGGGCGGGGGGGGGGGGGGGTTGCTTTGTGGCCCCTCTAGCGTAAAGTGCCGTATCTTTGGACTCCATCATCTTTGATTTATCTTTGTCTATGTTCACTCAGCGCACTACATTTGTACTGCCATGTTGTGTTTGTGTACTTCTGTGCTAGATAAATGTATATTCGACATCTAAAGTGTGTTATTACCGCCCGACAACATGTAGTAGTCACGCATCCATCTTCTCCTTCTTTACTGTTCCTACATTTTTCTTTTTCATATCTACACACAAATTCCAACATACCCAGGCACAGTAGATGCTCTGTATGCTACTGCTAGTAAGTCACAATTTTCACATACAGGTCTTTCTTCAGTCTAATAGAAAGGAAAGTGAAATGTGTGGCTATGCTTTATAGCAACATGTACCACTACAGATTCCCCCACTAAGATGAAAGATATTATGAGGAATAATTTACACAACTAGAGACAGTGTGGTTCATCTCATAAGCAATCCATAAATTAATTTCACTTTTATATGTGACCCAAATTCAGCACATTTCTTTCAGGATAAAATAGATACACACAGCTGTCATCAGTTTTCCGACGTTAGTCACCATGGCTTAAACCTATTTTGTTTCTGACCACGTAAAGATTTCTGCCTTTGAATTTCAGGAAGATGGTTAGTATAACACAATTAAACTTAATCAGGGAATAGGCAGTTTCACTACACTTGTTTAAGATCAGTGTTTCAATAACATGGTTTGTTTAATTACCATGAGATGCTAAACTTACCCCACTATTTACGTTAAAGAGTTACTGTTAAAGTAAATAAATCAGAACTGTGTGTTTCCCGTTTCCTGTGCCCCCTCCTACGGTGGTGCTTGGCTTTGTGTTGTGTGAATTTCTTTGCTCGTAAGACTTTCTTTCATTTTCCACGCCTTTACTCTATGAAGCTTTTTGTTGCTATGCATCATTTTTTAGATATTGAAGGAAGAAGATCACTGTTCTTAAAAGTGTTGTGTTCTTGCTATAAGATTATATCCTAAGTCCACCACAACAGCTTTGAACGCTTCAGGTTGTGAGAATTATAGTAATAGTTCCCCAAATTACTGTTCGATTTAGTAGGTTAGTCGTGAGACTGCAAGATTTGTAGAATGGCGGACACAATGTTTCAGTTGAGTGATGACAACAGTCATATAAACATTCGCAAGTTGTCGAGTGAAGATCAGTGGGAAACATGGAAATTGCAGCTTCAACTTTGTTTAAGCGAACATTCTATTTAACTGATTATAGATTGTACAAGTTAATAGGACATTCGCTTTATTCTATTATAGATGGTACAAGTCAATGTCCGTCATTAGCGGAAGGGACGAACCTTCTGACGCATAGAACAACGCTCAGGCAGCTCGTACCATTGGAATGGTGCTTGATGAGGAACCTGCTATTCATATAAGAAAGATCTCTGATGCAAAAGAAATTTGGGACACCCTTCCATCAGTATATGAACAATCTTCATTGCAGCGACTATATATGCTGCTCAATTATTTCTTTGACATGTCAAAAGATGATGTCACGTCTATAACAAAACACGCGTCGCTACTTGGAACATTTTCCATGACTTGTGCAGTGAACTGAACAAAATTAGTCGAAATGCAACCTTGCCCCTTTCGCTTTTCCATTTTCAAAACATTAGGACCCGAATATCATTGTTAGGCCTACAGGTCGACCTGGTATCGTATTCCTGAGTCTGAGCAGACGACGTAGCTTCTTATTGAGAATTTGGTTCGCTTGAGAATTCGCTAGCTACACAGGCAACGGTTCCTTTGTACGCAAAATCAAAATCAGATGAGCAACATCAAAAACAGAAGAAATTTGCAGCAGAGGGGAGAAAGTAAAAGAAGAAAGAAAGTCGTACATGTTTGTATTGCAAGAAAGCTGAATATATTATCGCAAACTGCCGAAAGTGCATGGCTGTAGAAGAAACAAAAGTGACAGTTATCAACTACAATAATTCAAGTTCCGGTATGAAAGTGAGCAGCAAACCAAATACTTTTCTAGCCACTGGCTTGTTGTCTCATTTTAATTTTGATAGTGCAGATTCTTGAATTTTGGACTCTGGCACGACACATCATATTTCATCAAATAAACGGCATTTCACTACGTTCTGAAAGTTCCCGATTCCACAGTGTGTACAGACAGATGACAAAGAAGTTCTTTTTGCACACGGGACTGGCAGTATTCGTATTGAAATGTTCATAAACAAAAGATGGACAACTGCTTTGCTTGAAAATGTCTGGTATGTACACAATGTTAGACACCAACTTTTCTCTGTCTGTCAGGCTGCACAACGTGGATATAATGTGACTTACAATAACAAAGGAGTTATCATTCGGCGACATAGTGAAATAGTCGAAACAGCAAGGCTAGTTGGTTGAGTATACGTTGTGAACAAGTGAGTATGTCCTCCAGATGCACAAGTAATGATTAACTTAGCAACTTCAGAAGAACAACTACAATGTTGGCATGACAGACTCGGTCATCAAGATAAACGTCATGTATGAGTTCTGCTCTCTCATTTCGGTGTATCAGTTACAGGGTGCGATTTGTGCTTTTACCAGGGGGGGGGGGGGGAATGTCTTAGGGGGTTAGTAGAATTATATACGTTACTAGCTTGGACCGTGGCATTACGCATGGTTAATCAGCTATTTATAAATAGATGTTAATGCCGAAACTCTCTATTGACGCGTATGCACTATCAGAAAAGCCATCCCTTGTTATATCTTTAAAAGTACATTATAGCTAAAGCTTATTTACAAAATCATCTACATATGGGTACAGTTATACGAGGGGAATTCAAAAAGTAGAGGCACATTTGTGAAAAGTTGTACCTATTCTGATGATAGAAAACTGAAGCGTATTAATAGTAAGACTTATTAAAAACTTTCAGTGTTCGGCTCCACAAATTTAAATTATATGTAAAATTTTACTCCAGTGCGTGGGAAATAAACATCCCAGGTTGGGATGCATAAACTAAAACCAGAGGAGGGGATGGTCTGATGCAGAGTGGGGGAAATCCCCCCCATCCCCCCATGCAAATCGCACACTGATCAGTTAAGTGCAATGATACCACATCGTTTTGTGATCGATGTGTTCTTGAGAAATCACACTGCTAAGCTTTTAGCCATCGCAGAGATCGTTCACAAACTGTCGGTGAGTTGATCAATGCAGACGTTGATGGACCAACGTCTGTTGACCCTGTAAATGGTTTTCATTACTATGCCATTTTCAAAGAGGATTATTCTCGTTTCGGTTGGATATATTTCATACAAAATAAATCTGAAGTGGCTAACAATTTTAAATCATTTTTAAGGGAGTGTGACGCTGTTGGTCATCAGGTAAGGGCATTTCGGTCTGACAGTGGAGGAGAGTTTAATTGTGATATGGTAGCTGCAATGCTACGAGACCGTGGTATTGGGTTTCGCCTTACGTGTCCAGACACTCTTGAGCAAAATGGTGTAGCTGAACAAGCATATAGACACATTTTTGAATTAGTTCGTTCGATGTTAAAGTCTAGCAAGTTACCTAAGCTGTTTTAGACTCATGCATGTGACACAGCCGTTTTCCTACTCAGTCGTACTGGGAAGTCAAGTGCTGAATGTAAAACACCTTTCGAATTGTGGACTGGCAAAGTGTTTAACAGTTTTAGCTATCTGCGCATTTTTTGATCAAAATGCTTTGATTATTTGCCAAAGACATTTCATTCTAAATTAGATGGTAAGGCTTACCTGGCCATTTCATTGGCTACATGAATGACAAAAATGGTTACAAAGTGTAGATTCCATCAAAACATCGTGTGATGATATCACGCCATGTTGATTTTCAACCAGAGAAACGATGTACAAATGGAAATTCGACTGAGTTGGAGTTTTATTCCATACCTGAAGAAAAAGGAGAGAAAAGTGAATCTGTTGTTCATCAGATTGAAACTAGTGTCCAAGAATATTCCATTGAGTTACCAAATCGACGTCCAGTTCGTGAAATACGTCCTGTAGTGAAATTTAGTGACTACAAATTAGGATACCATCCTCACCACTCTCAAGAATCAAGTGCATTAATTTGCCTGACAAATACAACCCATGAAGAGCTTACACCAACTACCTTCAGTGAAGCAATAGAAAGTAGTAATTCCAATAAATGGTTTAATGCGACGGAAGATGAGACGAAGGCATTTGAAGAAAATAATACCCGGGACTTGCTGGAACTGCCGAAAGGAAAACGCAGGGGGGCGCAGAAAGCGATGCACAGAAAGCAACGTGTTTTCTCAGTTGTGCGCATGACCTCACGGTGGAAGCAGCTGTGCGAAACAGTACACAGTTCGAATTGTGTGTGATTGTTTTTGTTGTATTGTGTTGTGTCTGAAGGAGTATTTTGATTGAGTTCTTTCTTCTGAGGTACTCAGTCAACAACGGAAACATTCAGAATTCGGGAGTGTTACGGTTTTTGCTATAATTGATATTTGATTCGGAACTGAAATAGTTAGCGATAGTGGACAGCGGGATCAACATCTTGTTCGCCAGCTCTTTAGTTTATGGTTCATCCTGTGAAATTCTTATTGGAGAATCTACAAGTGAGTGAGAAAATTAATTTTTACAATGCCAGGCTGTGCTGTTATGAGCTGTTTTTCCTACAACCGGAACACAAAGGGAACTGACGTAATGTATCACAGTTTCCCGCGTAATGAAACATTACAAAAACTATGGTTGTCGAAATGTTGTAGGAAAGACAGTGTAAATGTTGTGCATGCACGAATATGCTCTCGCCATTTCGCAGAAACAGATTACTTAAGGGATTTACAGTCTGAATTGCTTAATTTGCCCAGAAAAAGAATGCTCAAGCCAGATGCAGTTCCTTCTTGCAATCTGCCGTGCAGTAGTGCGACTGTCAATTTGTCACCCGCAACAGAAGACAGAACCAAACGGATTAAGAAAGGAGAACTACATAAGAGATCTCTGGTAACTCTGGAAAAGCTGTTACCAAATATGAAACATCATAATAGGAGCACATGTACAGATGACAGTTGCCGGCCACAGTGGCCGTGCGGTTCTAGGCACTTCAGTCCGGAACCGCGTGACTGCTACGGTCGCAGGTTCGAATCCTGCCTCGGGCATGGATGTGTGTGATGTCCTTAGGTTAGTTAGGTTTAAGTAGTTCTAAGTTCTAGGGGACTGATGACTTCAGATGTTGAGTCCCATAGTGCTCAGAGCCACTTGAACCACAGATGACAGTTTTTTTTCAGACACAGATAAAGTTACTTTGATGATTACTATAGTGGCATTAGAAAGAGGGAATGCTGTTCTTACAAACAAGTGTGTGCAACTTCGAGCGAGGAATAAAGGTCTTCGGAATCAGCTGTCTAGAACGCGACGACTTATACGCGAGGAAGAAATTAATAAAGAGGTTCTTGGGTCTAAGGAAATTACTCATGTGCTGGGAAAAATATTTTCACCCAATCAAATAAAAAGTTTATTAAGTGACTCAAAATGGGTTAGATGGAGTAATGAAGACATTTGTAAATCAATTACTCTCCGTGCTTTTGTCTACAGAAAGAGGCATAATTAGTAAGCTGTGTGCAGCACTTGGTGAGCGGTTCCCCAATATACACAAAGAAATCATCAAAAGACAGAGCAAGAATATCTGAGGCAGCCCAGAGAAAAAAAGGGAGAAAATGGCATATGTCATCAAAGTAATCAATTCACTACATAGTGTAATGTTTTGCAAATAAAAGTTGTGTTTATAGGTACGTACATTTTTGACAGAACAATTGGATATAAAGTATCGTTGCGTGTGGTATTGTGTTTGTAAACTTCTCCCTAAATTGTCATGGTGTTACAAGACATGTTACGAATGCTTTTGTATATTTGCAACACTGTTTCGCAGCTTCACTGCAGAGGAGAAATGGTGAGTAAACTTGTTTTCTTCTTTATATAATGCTAATTTAAAGGAATTATGCTCTTAAGTAAATTCATTTCAATGCGATTAAATGAATAGTTTCTGATTTATTTGAACCGACGTTTCGAATTTCAAAGTGTGTGTCGGTGTGGTTGTGATCTGACATTTTACCGATGTGTAAGCCATAAGCTGCGAAAGAATATAACTCATCAGTTTTAACTGTAATATTTTAGCAGCAGAAAAGCAGTTTAGACATCTCAATTATGGTATAAACAAAATCTTCCGCCAAAAACGACGTAAACGCGCATGCCGTGTCGTCTGCTTGTGAGCGCTTGCTTCCACGCTGACGTCACTAGGCCAGCCAATGGCAGAGCAGAGCGCTTACTGCCCAACCTTATCATTTAGTAACCTTGGGAAAACGTGTTACTGATAATCAACGGGTACTTCGTATTAAATATAAACCTGATTGATCGATATCGTGTGCATTTTGTGTGCGTTATGTTTCAACGTGCCGGACTTGATTATGATGAAACTTTTAGTCCAGTTGATCGTTATGACGCTATTCGTACTGTAATAGCGACTGCAGGAGAAGAAAATTTGAAACTTGGTTAGTTCAACGTTAGAACTGCATTTTTATAAGGAGACTTGTCAGATCGTGTTTGTCGCCTCAAGAAATCATTGTATGAACTTAAGCAATGATGTCAATGCTGGAATAATAAGTTTCATTCATTTGTGAAAATAAGGTTTTATTAGTTCGACAGCAGATCCTTGCATTTATGTTCAACAACGCAGAACAAAAAAATTGCTGATTGCAATTATGTCGATGATGGACTTACCGCAGGAACTACTCAAAGCGCTGTGGATTCATTTTTAGACATGTTGAAGACAGGATTCAAAATAACAGTGGGGTCTTTCAATTCATTTTTGGGTATGAAAATAGAGCAACGAGTGTCTGGCTTATTTATTTCACAGTGAGCATACACAAAGAAGATTCTACATCGCCTTAACATTGCTGATTCGAAACCATTAAAAACTCCATTGATAATGAACAATTAATGAATATAGCAGTACTCTTGACAACAATGTTCCTTATTGTTCGGGTGTGGGATCATTAAAGTACCTGCTGTTAGAGGATTTCAACACCCTCAAAAAAATTATCATATGTGGAGATTTCAACGTTGAATTCTCCAAACCTAGTAAATTTAAAGATGAAATCAAAGATTTACTGAAGTCCTTTAACCTAAAACCAACTGTAACTAACCAAACTCGTATAACCACTACTTCTGCAACAACCATAGATCAGGTGTTTGTAAATACATATAAATATACCTGAAACACACTGACTGCAAACACTGGTTTTAGTGATAACAATACCCAAATACTAACAATCACTATTCCAGGAAACACGAAAGCCCAGAAAACTAGAGCTATTGCCAGAAAGTTTAATAATGAAAACATAGATTACTTTTCATCTCCCTTGAGAAGAGAAATCTGGACTGGTGTTTACAGTTCAAACAACGCAAATGACAAGTTTGATAAATTTATGGCCCTGTACAAACATATTTTTGAAATAGCCTTTCCTAAACAAACGTCACTTATAAATTCTGTACACAAACCAAATAAATAGATCACAACAGGACTATAAATATGATGCCAGAATAAAAGAAACTTATATGGGTACTCAAAGCAAACCTCAAATCCTGTATTTATCAACTACTTTAAACAATATAAACAAATACTTAGACAAGTTATAACAAAGCAAAGAAAATGGAAAATGGCAAACATAAAAATTTCCTGCAATAAGACTAAAGCAACCTGGAGTATCATAAAAAGAGAAACAGGTACTACATCATTAGTCCACAAAAATATAGAACTTCATGAAAACAACAATAAAATAATCAACCCCACAGTTGTGGCTAATAAATTTAACAACTACTTTTCTAACGTAGTACACCACCTGAATACCAAACATTACAACTCACAACCAGACAGCAATACACTCCAGTCAGATACAAAAATTCTTACAAGAACGCTATTTATGTCTCTTACAACACCTGAGGAATTATCTGTCATTATAAAAAGGTTACCCGATAAGTAGTCAGCAGGTAGTAATGAAATACCAGATATTATCATCAAACTAGGTGTAACCTCTATTGTAGAACCATTAACGGTTATTTTCAATTCATCATTCATGTGTGGTATATTCCAGCAAAATCTCAAAATGGTAAAAGTGACACCACTGTACAAGAAAGTGGACAAACATGAAGCTGCAAACTATAGATCTGTATCAGTATTGTCAGGCTTTGGCAAAATTCCTGAAAAACTATTTCTTAGAAGGCTGACACCCTTTCTAAATAAAGAAAACATAATAAGTGATGCGCAACATGGATTCATAACTGGCAGATCAACACAGTCAGCTATTTATACCTTCTTAAATCGAATTCTAACTGCAGTAGACAGTAAGCAACAGGTGTCTGGCGTATTTCTTGAGCTTAGTAAAGATTTCGATGTAATTGATCATAATACTCTGTTGCAGAAGCTAAGTAATTATGGGATACGAGGCCTGCCAAACAAGTAGATACATTCCTACCTTCATCACCATCAACAGATCACTCAAATAAAATACAAATACGTAAAAACACAAAAAATTGTAATTTTTACTGTAAGGCACAAAACATTACACATGGAGTTCCTCAAGGGTCAATCCTGGGGCCAATTATTTTCATTCTTTATATTAATGATTTGTCAGAAAAAATAACTAAAGGGACAACAGGACTTTTTGCAGATGACACAAATATACTACTAAAATCATGTGATGAGGAAAGCCTACAAAAAACAGCTACAGGTATAATACAAAATTTAACACAATAGTTCAGAACAAATAAGTTAATAATAAATAATGGAAAAACAGTGACAGTCAATTTCCACAATTCACAGAAACTACATATTGAAAGACAGATTTTTAAAATTGATGGAAAAACTGTCCCATCTGTGAGTGACACAAAATTTTTAGGTATACATATTCAACAAAACCTAAAATGGGAGCCACAACTTAATCATGTAAATAAAAAGTTAAACACACTTACGTATGCAGTAAGAATTCTCTCACAAAATACAACCCGTGTCAGTGATCATAATGTACCATGGCAGTATTAAGTCACTGCTGATGTATGGCATTATCTTTTTGGGGAACTCTGTAGGTACAAACAAAACATTTAGGCTACAGAAAAAGATCGTTAGAATAATAAACCACACTGTGCACAGAGACTCCTGTAAACCAATATTTAAAAATCTCAATACACTACCTCTTCCTTGCTTATATACATATGAAATACTAAATTTCATAAATGGAAGTATTTTAAAAGATGGAAATATCTTCAAGTATAACTGTGATTTCCACCCTCATGATACATGGCAGAAGCATTATTTGCATGTCAATACAGTAAGTACAAACATTTGTAAGAGAGGAGTGTATCATACTGGCATAATGCTGAGCCGGCCAGTGTGGCCAAGCGGTTATAGGCGCTTCAGTATGGAACCGCGAGACCGCTACGGTCGCAGGTTCGAATCCTGCCTCGGGCATGGATGTGTGTGATGTCCTTAGGTTGGTTAGGTTTAAGTAGTTCTAAGTTCTAGGGGACTGATGACCTCAGATGTTAAGTCCCATAGTGCTCAGAGCCATTTGCCATAATGCTGTACAATCACATGCCGTCCTATTTGAAACAGATGCAAAATTTACAAAAGTTTCAAGTGAAAATGAAAGAGTACTTGCTTGACCACTGCTTCTATTCTGTTTCCGAGTTTCTAGAGTACCAGAAAAGTATAGTGTAGCTGCTCAAATATTCTTAACCAGTCTATCATTTTATTTCATTATATTAATTTTGTCATCAATATTCATCATGTACTGAATAATTTTTAATTATTTATCTTTCCAAAATAACAATGTGTATGATTTTGTATATACTGTACCGACCTGACTTGTCCTACATTGTTTGTGCAAAATATGTACCTAAACACGACTCACAGGACCAATAAAGGAATACAAATACAAATACCTGGCATGTTCTACTCGTCCAGATGTCGCTTGTGCTGTTTCAAAAGTTGCTCGACCTGTGGTTAAACCCACTTCTTCTGATTGGACATTGTAAAACACCATACAGATAGCTTTGTGGTACTTCAGACTTAGGTCTCTTCTATACTTCATCTGGCAGTAAACATTGTGCCTGTGCTGACGCTGGCAACACTAAAACAAGATGATCAAGAAATGGTTTTGTTTCAGTGATGGACAACACAGCTGTATCATGGACATCTCAACTGCAGAAATCAGTTGCACTACCCACCACTGAAGTGCAGTTTGTATTGCAAGTGAAGGAGCCAAGCAGTTAGTATGGCTTAACAAATTGCTGTTGGAAATCAGTGGAAAAAGAAACATCCCTGTATTGCTCATTGACAATGCAAATACCATCAAATAAGTGAAAAATGCAGAGTTCCACAAACACTCTAAGAATATTGAAGTATGATATTATTTTGTGTGGGAGCTCTATCAAAATGGGGATATCAATGAAGAATATATATGTTCTGAAAATCAACTTGGTGACATGTTTACAAAGTCTTCAAAATCAAACAAATTTTAAGCAATGTATACCAAGATAGGACTTCGTATCTAATGTGTTTTCCTCTTATTTTTTATTTAAAAGTTGTTCAGTACACCACAATTTCTTTTGGGGAGGGGGTGGGGGTGGGGGGGAGTGTTCGAGTAAATAATTCAGAACTGTGTGTTTGCTGTCGTCTCCTACAGTGGTCTTGGTTTTGTGTTGTGTTGATTTCTTTGCTCCTAAGAGTTTCTTTTATTTTCCATGCATTTATTCCATGAACTTTTCTTCTATGAGTCATCTTTTAGATATTACAGGAAGAAGATCATTGTTCCTAAAAGTGTTGTGTTTTTGCTATAAAATTGTAACCTAAATTCACCACAACAGTTACACGTTGGAATTTCATCTTATCTTACTTTCCAGATTTACAAATCTCAGGATTGTTCTCATTCAATGTGTATTGAAGAACGGAAAGTCCAAGCAATAAATCAAATCACAGTACGTCCATATGCGTTAACTATTTTGGAGAATACTTCCCTGTTTTCATTTAGTTTATTTTCCTAGTTTTGTATTTCTGTATTTGCTGCACTCTCATCTAAGTCCCTGGACAGAGACATCGAACATGCTGTATTACCTTCTCATGGAAGTGCTCCTTCATCGTGTATATCTGTCCACATGTATAGATATGTATTTTTTAAAAAATGATTTTGGTCCCTCCTTCCTTGGATCCTCCTGACCTTAGATATAGGTTCCCTCTTTCATAGGAAGGTAAACCTCTCTCATTCCTACCAAACTGGTTCAAGTCCTTCCTTCTGTGGATTAACCTGACTTCAGGCATAGGTTCCCTTTTTCCTATGTGAGCCTACCCTCTCTGCAAATCTGGGTACATTCCACCTTCATGCCTATGATGATATACATTGTCTCTGACCACATGGCTTTTACTAAATATAATGGTGAATATTTCTCCTCTGCATAGTGATCATACCCCAAAATCTATATAAAATATTAGTTTCTTATTTACTTCTTTTCTATCACTCCTACATCCCAACCTATTATCATTTATGTGTTACATAAGAGCCCCTGAATAACTTAGTCTATATTAGTAAATCACGTTGTAATTTCTTGATCACTTGTACCTTTTTCTGTCCTGTTTCCCTCCCCCCCCCCTTGCCCTGCTCTGTTCAGATGACATCAATAATGTAAGCTCCATCATTCAACTTACTGGAGGGAACAGAACTTTTTAATTGAAAACAACTTTATTCTGTGTCACTGCACTATATTTGTCATGATCTCTCAGCTTTACAACAGGGAGTCAGTATCACTATATGGTCCAGATAAGAGAGGGGTTATAGCAATAGTAGCATATACATATGGAAAGAAGGAGGACAGAAATGGTGCTCCTAATGCAGAAGAAAGAAAAGAAAGTGTATTTTTATTTATTTATTTTTACATCCTGAATCTTTGTGGTACATATACCATACCTTAGATGTTGGACAAAATGATATTACATTAATATACTGTTACATTGGTGTACACATTACATTTATAAATTGTTACATTTTTATATTGCTATATTGTTACATTACATTTTTATATTGTTACAACCAACTTATTTTTCAAGATACTGTGCTACTGAGTAAAAACAGTTTTCCAAGAGATATGATGTTACAGATTTTTTAAAGCTATGGATTTTGTTTATGGCCTTAAGGTTAATTGGCAGCTTATTAAACAAATGTGAACCTGAGTGATATACACCTTTCTTGCACAGTGTGGTATAACAATGATGTCTGTGTATGTCACTATTTGCCCTTGTATGGTGTTCATGTACAGATTTATTTTGAATAAATACATTTCCATTTTTAGCATGCTTTTTTTTAGGAACATTACAACTTCTAGTATATAGATACAGTAAGAAGAAGTATGATATGATCAAGAAGAAAAAGACGATAGAGCTCAAAGACAGAGTCCCTTCCCACTGCCGTCCAAGTTTCCCAATCTGCTAAGGTTCTTGACTGTGACGCAGGAGGGTGAAAATGGTCAGCACTCCTTCCAGAATGGACTGTCACAGCTTCACCATTGCATACCCTGAAATTGATCCTAACCCCCAGCTATGGAGAGCCAGTAGAGATATGGTACTCATACATTATTCATCATTTAGTTGTTGTCATTTGTACTAACATCTTTGTCAATTACCTTTGTGGATCTTAACACTGTGTGAGTACTTGGTCATTCTCTATATATATCCAGCGTGTGAGGGGTACTACTGTACTTAGAAAAATACATTACTCATTCCAGTTGTTACACCCTGCACCTCAATCAAATTAGAATCCTTCTACTCATGCTGAAAGACAAAAGGCAATCAAGAAAACAAGAATAGATATATAAGCTTAAGAAAAATGTACAAATCTGAAATTAAAGCAGCAAAGATGAAAGCAAATGAGGAGTATATTTTAAATTCTAAAAACAAATGTAAAGCTGCCTGGAACATAGTTAAAAGTGAGTTAAACATGGAGAAAGAAAAAATCAGCAACCCAATTAATTGCAAAACTCTCAACGAACACTTCATAAATTAAGTAAATGCCCATGTACCAAAAAGTGACGATTTAACTGATGCGGAAGCTTTTCTTTCGCAATCACCGAATAAGAGTAGGGAAGATTTAACTGGAGTAAAATAACTGCTACAGATATAAATAACTCTGTAAACAAGTTGAACAACTCTAGAGCAGAAGACTACTATGGATTCTGTAACTTCGTAATAAAGGCTACAATTAAGGAAATTAGAACTGCTCTACCCTGCCTTGCAAATAAAATTGTTGATGATGGCATTTTCCCTGATTGCCTTAAAATTATGGTTACACTACCCATATACAAAAAGGGTGGCAGAGAAATGCCAGATAACTATAGACCAATATAAATTGTCCCTATACTCGCCAAAATCATAGAGAGCTGCTCACACGCACAGATTTACATGTATTTCGAGAGCAATAAACTACTTAATGAGAGCCAGTTTCAATTTAGAACTTATCAGTCAACCATAAAAGCTATTGAAAGCCTGATAACTGAAACCCACAACGCTTTTGAAAGGAAACTGACCACCTGTGCAACACTCATAGGTTTAAGCAAAGCATTTGATTCAGTATCACATGAGATTAGAATATTATGGTATTGCAGAAAAAACCACTTAATTTAATTACATCATACCTAAATAACAGTCAACAGTTGCTGTATGTGAACAATGAAGTGACAGATTTAACAAAAATTAAGAGAGGAATTCCACAGGGCTCCGTTCTTGGACCCTTTCTCTTTATTATCTATGTTAATGACTTCTCAAACTATATAACCTGCAAAAATGTGTTATATGCTGATGATATGACCATGACCTCCACAGGTGAGAGTATGCAAGAAGCGGTCAACAAAAATAATTAGTTTTTTGAAAAATGTAGGGTGTGGTGTATTGCTAACCTGTTATGTATAAACAACACAAAAATAGAAGAAATTTATTTTAATCTGAAGGTACGAAAAGCAGAGAAACACAGTGTCAAACTATTGGGACTAAAAATAGGCTTTTATGGGATGACCATATAAGCTATCTGACAGGCAAACTTGCATGCATAATATTCCTGCTGTATAAACTAAGATATTCTGTCAGTAAAAGTTTATTGATGCTTTGCTACTATGCATTTCTTTCAGTCACAGCTACAATATAGGATTTTGTTCTGGGGTGATTCACCAGGCACAAACTGTGTATTCAAACGGCAAAAAAAGCAATTAGATGTATACAAGGATTGGGTCCAAGAGAAACCTGTAAGGAGCACTTCACTATATTAAACATAAGGACACTCCCAAGTCTCTATATGTATAACTGCTTAATATACATAAAAGAAAATATACAACAATTTACACAGAGAATGAATTTACATTTGCACAGCACTTGAAACAACTGCATGCTTGATATACTGTATTCTAGGCTCTCACTGACACACAACAGTCACAAACATGTAAGTCTAAAGTTACATAACAAACTGCCACAATCCGTCAAAACCCACATCCTCTTTAAATTATGTATTAGACTCATGGCTCAAAAATAAAGCATGCTAATCAACTGAAGAATATCTTGGAAGTAATTTGGAATGAATGTATTAACAATGAAATAATGTAACTATCATTAACTAAATGTGTAAAACCATATAATTAATTCTTGAACATAAACTGTATAATGATTATTGCTAAAATTGTCTGATTAGTAAGAAGTTTATGTATTTATAAGTATTTATGTATATGTAAAATGATGATGTGAGTAAAATGTACAAATTACTAACTACAAAAAGATGTTTGTATATGTATGCATAGTGTATAATGTAAAAATTAGTAACAACTATACTTTTATGAAATATGCAAAATGTATTTTGACGATTCCAATTGCATGGTAAACATGATGAATGGCTAATAAATAAACATATGAAACATATAAACTCCCCTATGAAACATACAAAAATGCAACCTATTGTCTGTATGGAAGAAAAAATACAAAATCCCACATACAATGTATATAAATGTATTTGAGTCGTTTTTATAAAGATTGTAGAAATAAATATCTAATTTTATTATACTCTAGTATTTTCTTCAGTTTTTATAGTAAATCTTTACCTTCCTGCAATGAATTACAAAGATTATGCTATACTTATGTATTGAAAATATAGTTATATATGTACCCTTTTAATAGCTATCCTTCATGTTGGAAGTAGTTAAACAGGAAGAAATTGCATCTTCAAGAACTAAAGTGCAAAAAAATAAAGCAATTAACTTGGAATCTGGTGGTTGTTACCCTGCCTGGTTGGCGAAGAGGGCAGAGTATTCTGAGTGCTATTTATTGTTATCAATGTTATGAAGAATAATCTTCACAAGGATTTAAAGTCACTTAGTCTTGTACAAAAAGGTGTGCATTATTCAGGAACACACATTTTCAATAACTTACCAGCAGCCATAAAAAGCTTAACAACCAATGAAATTCAGTTTAAGAGAAGCCTAAAGGATTTATTGGTGGCCAACTCCTTCTACTCCATTGATGAATTTCTTAGTAAAACCAACTGATTTGTATATAAGTACAACATAACTTCTGCACAATTTCAGTGCAGTAATGTGTTCATTGAAAATTTGTGTGCGTGTGTGTGTGTTAGTATAATCTAACTTCTGCACCATTTCAGTGCAGTAATGTGTTCATTGTAAATAAGTATTACAGTAGTTGTATTACCTTATAAATAAATAAAAAACTTTTTTATTTTAAATTCAGTGCATTAGTATTTGTAAAATGACTCTTAGTGTTCATTAAAAAATGACGATCATTCCACTTGGGACCTGTGGAATGGTACATTAGCTTATTTGTTTTAGTTGTAAATATTTGTCATGTATTGTTGTTTTTCTGCCATGTTCCACATCCTGGAGGACCTCCTCACTACGGATCAATTGGAATGAAAGTAAATCTAATCTAATCTAATCTTCTAATGTGCTATCCAGATACTTAGAACTTCACAGATGCCACTCAGTGTACTCCATATATGTACCCCATGCACTTTTGTATTGAAAATACATAGCACATAGGATCTAAAAAATCTTGTGTCAGTTTTTCTTGTGAACTGGTGGACCATTAATTTATCTTACATTTTTCCTGAAAATCTTCCTATGATTTAAATTCCTCTAATGAGCTGCTGTTCCACCATTCCGCTGAATCAGCTAGTAAATGTTCTAATGCAAAATATATTGTTTTGTTATCTTTCCATTTCTAAGACATACTCTTAAGAAATTTGTACAACTAGCTTCCATCCCTAATTGTAATTCTTCTAATAATTCTGGTGGTAATACTATATTAGATTTAGCTACTTTGCTTCTCAGTTTGTGTTTAGTGCCTTCTAACCCCTTCGATGATTTCTATAACTCACTCTTATTATTAACAGTATCATCCACACACTTACAGATAGTGCTATTGGTAATGAATTCCTTATATAAATTAGCTAAGGTTTCCTCTAAGCTGGAAATTTTATCTATTTTGTGGGTAAATCATCTAATTTTTTTTATTACTTAGAGACAATTTATGTAGTTTGTCTGCATGACCTTTGCTGTTTCAAGATAGTCCATGTAGCTTATCTGCTTGACTTTTGCCGTTTTGAGATACAAGAGTGGTTTGAAAAGTTCTTAGAACAGAATAGAAAAAAAGTACTTACATCACTATTTTTTTTTATTTTTCAATGTAGTGTACCTGCATATTAATGCACTTGGTCCAATAATGTTCCAGTGCCTTAGGCCTTCAAAATAGTTGTCAATTCAAACTATCAATTCTTCGTTTGAAGTGAATCTTCATCCACCAAGAAAAATGTTCTGTTTTGAGAAGAGATGGAAGTCTGATGGAGCCATATCAGGTGAATAAGGTGGTTGTGGCAACAAGTCATACCTTAGTTCATGCAATTTAGCCATAGCAACGGCACATGTGTGTGGGCATGCATTGTATTGATGGAAGTTTATTGTCCACGAGTTTAGCAAAATATTCTCCAGTAATTGTGGGGAAGACAAACAAAAGACAGCATTTTACTGGCAGAACATTTAGAAAATGTAACAGATCTACTAATGAAACTGTCTGCACTACACTTGTCCATTCTCTTTTGGAATATTTGATCTGATTTGATTTGATTTGATTTTTTATTTGGTCCTGTTGCTTACACATTGTATGAAGGGTGTACTGGTAATGTAAGACAAGTCAAGTGAAACAATGTAAAATTATGTGAGCTTTTTATATATCATATAAATACTTATTTTCTGTGAATGATTGATTGTGGACAATATTACAACCTACATTTTACTGGTATAAGTTCAAGTGAATGCTTAAAATAGCAGAATGAGTGGAATTATATATTTTTATCCCAATGCCACACATAAGTAAAAAATTTTACATTTTGTCATCATGATTTAAATTAAAATACAAAATTTTTATCTTGATCACATAAGTGACTTCAAGTGAACGAATAGTAGTATACATTTTAACCTACAATATAAATAAATTTACATTTTATCACAATTTATGTTGGAAGTATACAATTTTGTCTTCGTGACATAAGTAAAGATTATCTTTCCTCTATTTTTACTCAAAAGGATGCCCTATTACTCTAGAAATTCAATCATTTTATAATAAGTTCATTCTTTGAGGAATGTTTCTAGTTTCCTTTTGAATACCTGCGCATTATCAATTTGTAAAGGCCAAATGTCTGCTTGTGTCTGTGTATGTGCGGATGGATATGTGTGTGTGTGTGTGTGCGAGTGTATACCTGTACTTTTTTCCTTTTTTCCCCCTAAGGTAAGTCTTTCCGCTCCTGCGATTGGAATGACTCCTTACCCTCTCCCTTAAAACCCACATCCTTTCGTCTTTCCCTCTCCTTCCCTCTTTCCTGATGAGGCAACAGTTTGTTGTGAAAGCTTGAGTTTTGTGTGTATGTTTGTGTTTGTTTGTGTGTCTATCGACCTGACAGCACTTTCGTTCGGTAAGTCACTTCATCTGTGTTTTTAGATATATTTTTCCTATGTGGAATGTTTTATATATATATATATATATATATATATATATATATATATATATATATATATATATATATATATATATATATATATATATATATATATATATATATATAGTTATATTAGAGGGAAACATTCCACATAGGAAAAATATATCTAAAAACAAAGATGATGTGACTTACCAAATGAAAGTGCTGGCAGGTCGACAGACACACAAACAAACACAAACATACACACAAAATTCAAGATTTCACAACAAACTGTTGCCTAATCAGGAAAGAGGGAAGGAGAGGGAAAGACGAAAGGAAGTGGGTTTTAAGGGAGAGGGTAAGGAGTCATTCCAATCCCGGGCGCGGAAAGACTTTCCTTAGGGGGAAAAAAGGACGGGTATACACTAGCACACACACACATATCCATCCACACATATACAGACACAAGCAGACATATTTAAAGACAAAGAGTTTGGGCAGAGATGTCAGTCGAGGCAGAAGTGCAGAGGCAAAGATGTTGTTGAATGACAGGTGAGGTATGAGTGGCGGCAACTTGAAATTAGCAGATATTGAGGCCTGGTGGATAACGGGAAGAGAGGATATATTGAAGAGCAAGTTCCCATCTCCGGAGTTCGGATAGGTTGGTGTTAGTGGGAAGTATCCAGATAACCCAGACGGTGTAACACTGTGCCAAGATGTGCTGGCCATGCACCAAGGCATGTTTAGCCACAGGGTGATCCTCATTACCAACAAACACTGTCTGCCTGTGTCCATTCATGCGAATGGACAGTTTGTTGCTGGTCATTCCCACATAGAATGCATCACAGTGTAGGGAGGTCAGTTGGTATATCACATGGGTGCTTTCACACGTGTCTCTGCCTTTGATCGTGTACACCTTCCGGGTTACAGGACTGGAGTAGGTGGTGGTGGGAGTGTGCATGGGACAGGTTTTACACCGGGGGCGGTTACAAGGGTAGGAGCCAGAGGGTAGGGAAGGTGGTTTGGGGATTTCATAGGGATGAACTAAGAGGTTACGAAGGTTAGGTGGACGGCGGAAAGACACTCTTGGTGGAGTGGGGAGGATTTCAGGAAGGATGGATCTCATTTCAGGGCAGGATTTGAGGAAGTCGTATCCCTGCTGGAGAGCCACATTCAGAATCTGATCCAGTCCCGGAAAGTATCCTGTCGCAAGTGGGGCACTTTTGTGGTTCTTCTGTGGGAGGTTCTGGGTTTGAGAGGGTGAGGAAGTGGCTCTGGTTATTTGCTTCTGTACCAGGTCGGGAGGGTAGTTGCGGGATGCGAAAGCTGTTGTCAGGTTGTTGGTGTAACAGTTCAGGGATTCCAGACTGGAGCAGATTCGTTTGCCACGAAGACCTAGGCTGTAGGGAAGGGACCGTTTGATGTGGAATGGGTGGTAGCTGTCGTAATGGAGGTACTGTTGCTTGTTGGTGGGTTTGATGTGGACGGACGTGTGAAGCTGGCCATTGGACAGGTGGAGGTCAACATCAAGGAAAGTGGCATGGGATGTGGAGTAGGACCAGGTGAATCTGATGGAACCAAAGTAGTTGAGGTTGGAGAGGAAATTCTGGAGTTCTTCTTCACTGTGAGTCCAGATCATGAAGATGTCATCAATAAATCTGTACCAAACTTTGGGTTGGCAGGCCTGGGTAACCAAGAAGGCTTCCTCTAAGCGACCCATGAATAGGTTGGCGTACGAGGGGGCCATCCTGGTACCCATGGCTGTTCCCTTTAATTGTTGGTATGTCTGGCCTTCAAAAGTGAAGAAGTTGTGGGTCAGGATGAAGCTGGCTAAGGTTTGAGGAAAGAGGTTTAAGGTAGGGTGGCAGGTGATCGGCGTGAAAGGAAGTGCTCCATCGCAGCGAGGCCCTGGACGTGCGGAATATTTGTGTATAAGGAAGTGGCATCAATGGTTACAAGGATGGTTTCCAGGGGTAACAGATTGGGTAAGGATTCCAGGCTTCGAGAAAATGTTTGGGGTCTTTGATGAAGGATGGGAGACTGCATGTAATGGGTTGAAGGTGTTGATCTACGTAGGCAGAGATACGTTCTGTGGGGGCTTGGTAACCAGCTACAATGGGGCGGCCGGGATGATTGGGTTTGTGAATTTTAGGAAGAAGGTAGAAGGTAGGGGTGCGGGGTGTCGGTGCGGTCAGGAGGTTGATGGAGTCAGGTGAAAGGTTTTGTAGGGGGCCTAAGGTTCTGAGGATTCCTTGAAACTCCGCCTGGACATCAGGAATGGGATTACCTTGGTAAACTTTGTATGTGGTGTTGTCTGAAAGCTGACGCAGTCCGTCAGCCACATACTCCCGACGATCAAGTACCACGGTCGTGGAACCCTTGTCCGCCGGAAGAATGACAATGGACCAGACAGCCTTCAGATCACGGATAGCCTGTGCTTCAGCAGTGGTGATGTTGGGAGTAGGATTAAGGTTTTTTAAGAAGGATTGAGAGGCAAGGCTGGAAGTCAGAAATTCCTGGAAGGTTTGGAGAGGGTGATTTTGAGGAAGAGGAGGTGGGTCCCGCTGTGACGGAGGACGGAACTGTTCCAGGCAGGGTTCAATTTGGATAGTGTCTTGGGGAGTTGGATCATTAGGGGTAGGATTAGGATCATTTTTCTTCGTGGCAAAGCGATACTTCCAGCAGAGAGTACGAGTGTAGGACAGTAAATGTTTGACGAGGGCTGTTTGGTTGAATCTGGGAGTGGGGCTGAAGGTGATGCCTTTGGATAGGACAGAGGTTTCGGATTGGGAGAGAGGTTTGGAGGAAAGGTTAACTACTGAATTAGGGTGTTGTGGTACCAGATTGTGTTGATTGAAATTTTGAGGTTTTGGAGGGAGTGGAGCTGGAAGTGGGAGATTGAGTAGATGGGAGAGACTGGGTTTGTGTGCAATGAGAGGTGGTTGAGGTTTGCTGGAAGGGTTGTGAAGGGTGAGTGAGTTGCCTTTCCGGAGGTGGGAAACCAGGAGATTGGATAATTTTTTTAGGTGAAGGGTGGCATGCTGTTCTAATTTGCAGTTGGCCTGTAGGAGGATGCTCTGAATAGCCGGTGTGGATGTGGGAGAGGAAAGATTGAGGACTTTTATTAAGGATAGGAGTTGACGGATGTGTTCATTGGCTGAGTTGATGTGTAGGTGAAGGATTAGGTAGGTGAGGGCAATGGATTGTTCAGTTTGGAACTGGTATAGGGACTGATGGAAAGAAGGGTTGCAGCCAGAGATGGGAATTTTAAGTGTGAGGCCTTTGGGGGTTATGCCAAATGTCAGAAAAGCCTGAGAAAATAAAATATGCGAACGTAATCTGGCTAGGGTGAAGGCATGTTTGCGGAGGGAGTGTAAATAAAACTTAATGGGGTCGTTGTGGGGGTGTTGTGAGGGTGACATGGTATTAGAAGATGGAAAGTGTAACATGAGGTTGAAATGAAAATGAAAGATAAAAATATATGGGGAGAGATAAAGGTGAACTAGAAAGCAACTGGAGATCTGGTATGAAAAAAGGCGAAAAAATGTTGGTTAAGTTGATCCTGTGGTGAACTTGGGTTGGTAGACAGCGATGTGCATAAAGGTTAGGTGGTTGTGTTACCGCTAAAACACGTTAAAGGACGGAGAAGTTCGGGAAAATTTCGAAAAAACGTGTTAATGTATTAAAAGGAGTGGTGTTGTGGTGAAAGATTACGAAAATGGGGTTAACAACTGTCTGACGAAGAAATAATGACGTTAAAACCTGTGGGGAGCGGCTAAAAATGATAAGTGATGTACGAAAAACGGAAGTGGAAATAAAGTGAAAGTTATTAGAAGTAGCTGAAATGGTTGTTTAATACGTGAAAGCAGCTGTTATTGAACTAGAAACGGTGGATATTATAGCAGCGGTAAAGTTGAAAGCGGAAAATAAAATTTTTTTGGTTATGGTTTGGAAGTGGGTTACGTATTATTGAGTATATATAGGCGGGATAAAATTGTATCGTAGATTACGGTAAAAAGGGGAAGGTGAATACAAAGTGAGACTACTGGTAAAAACAGAAAGAGAAAATAAAGAGAAAATAAGACGACAGGAAAGATTTGGAAATGCAACAGCGACAATAACATCCCTATGAAATCCTCAAACCACCTTTCCTACCCTCTGACTCCTACCCTTGTAACCGCCCCCGCTGTAAAACCTGTCCCATGCACCCTCCCACCACCACCTACTCCAGTCCTGTAACCCGGAAGGTGTACACGATCAAAGGCAGAGCCACGTGTGAAAGCACCCACGTGATCTACCAACTGACCTGCCTACACTGTGATGCATTCTATGTGGGAATGACCAGCAACAAACTGTCCATTCGCATGAATGGACACAGGCAGACAGTGTTTGTTGGTAATGAGGATCACCCTGTGGCTAAACATGCCTTGGTGCATGGCCAGCACATCTTGGCACAGTGTTACACCGTCGGGGTTATCTGGATACTTCCCACTAACACCAACCTATCCGAACTCCGGAGATGGGAACTTGCTCTTCAATATATCCTCTCTTCCCGTTATCCACCAGGCCTCAATCTCCGCTAATTTCAAGTTGCCACCACTCATACCTCACCTGTCATTCAACAACATCTTTGCCTCTGCACTTCTGCCTCGACTGACATCTCTGCCCAAAATCTTTGTCTTTAAATATGTCTGCTTGTGTTTGTATATGTGTGGATGGATATGTGTGTTGGATTAGATTAGATTAGATTAGATTAGATTAGATTAATACTACTTCCACGGATCATGAATACGATATTTCGTAATGATGTGGAACGAGTCTTTTCTAATACATGAGATAATTAGGTTAATTTAACAACATACGTAAGTTAATATAACAACTTTATTTTTTTGTGTTTTTTGTTTTTCTTTATTTTTTTAATTTTTTTTATTTTTTAAATATTTTTTTCTTTTTTTTCTTAATTTATATCTAAAAATTCCTCTATGGAGTAGAAGGAGTTGTCATTCAGAAATTCTTTTAATTTCTTCTTAAATACTTGTTGGTTATCTGTCAGACTTTTGATACTATTTGGTAAGTGACCAAAGACTTTAGTGCCAGTATAATTCACCCCTTTCTGTGCCAAAGTTAGATTTAATCTTGAATAGTGAAGATCATCCTTTCTCCTAGTATTGTAGTTATGCACACTGCTATTACTTTTGAATTGGGTTTGGTTGTTAATAACAAATTTCATAAGAGAGTATATATACTGAGAAGCTACTGTGAATATCCCTAGATCCTTAAATAAATGTCTGCAGGACGATCTTGGGTGGACTCCAACTATTATTCTGTTCACACGCTTTTGTGCAATAAATACTTTATTCCTCAGTGATGAATTCCCCCAAAATATGGTGCCATATGAAAGCAATGAGTGAAAATAGGCGTAGTAAGCTAATTTACTAAGATGTTTATCACCAAAATTTGCAATGACCCTTATTGCATAAGTAGCTGAACTCAAACGTTTCAGCAGATCATCAATGTGTTTCTTCCAATTTAATCTCTCATCAATGGACACACCTAAAAATTTGGAATATTCTACCTTAGCTATATGCTTCTGATTAAGATCTATATTTATTAATGGCGTCATACCATTCACTGTACGGAACTGTATGTACCGTGTCTTATCAAAATTCAGTGAGAGTCCATTTACAAGGAACCACTTAGTAATTTTCTGAAAGACAGTATTGACAATTTCATCAGTTAATTCTTGTTTGTCAGGTGTGATTACTATACTTGTATCATCAGCAAAGAGAACTAACTTTGCCTCTTCATGAATACAGAATGGCAAGTCATTAATATATAATAAGAACAGCAAAGGACCCAAGACTGACCCTTGTGGAACCCCATTCTTGATAGTTCCCCAGTTTGAGGAATGTGCTGATGTTTGCATGTTACGAGAACTACTTATTTCAACTTTCTGCACTCTTCCAGTTAGGTACGAATTAAACCATTTGTGCACTGTCCTACTCATGCCACAATACTTTAGCTTGTCTAGCAGAATTTCATGATTTACACAATCAAAAGCCTTTGAGAAATCACAAAAAATCCCAATGGGTGGTGTTCGGTTCTTCAGATCATTCAAAATTTGACTGGTGAAAGCATATATGGCATTTTCTGTTGAAAAACCTTTCTGGAAACCAAACTGACATTTTGTTAGTACTTCATTTTTACAGATATGTGAAGCTACTCTTGAATACATTACTTTCTCAAAAATTTTGGATAAAGCTGTTAGAAGGGAGATTGGACGGTAATTGTGTGTGCTAGTGTATACCCGTCCTTTTTTCCCCCTAAGGTAAGTCTTTCCGCTCCCGGGATTGGAATGACTCCTTACCCTCTCCCTTAAAACCTACATCCTTTCGTCTTTCCCTCTCCTTCCCTCTTTCCTGATGAGGCAACAGTTTGTTGCGAAAGCTTGAATTTTGTGTGTATGTTTTTGTTTGTTTGTGTGTCTGTCGAGCTGCCAGCACTTTCATTTGGTAAGTCACATCATCTTTGTTTATATATATAAAACAAAGATGATGTGACTTACCAAATGAAAGTGCTGGCAGGTCGACAGACACACAAACAAACACAAACATACACACAAAATTCAAGCTTTCGCAACAAACTGTTGCCTCATCAGGAAAGAGGGAAGGAAGGGGAAGACGAAAGGATGTGGGTTTTAGGGGAGAGGATAAGGAGTCATTCCAATCTCGGGAGCGGAAAGACTTACCTTAGGGGGAAAAAGGACGGGTATACACTCGCGCACACACACACACATATCCATCCACAAATATACAGCTTTAAGTGTGAGGCCTTTGGGGCTTATGCCAAATGTCAGACAAGCCTGAGAAAATAAAATATGCGAGCGTAATCTGGCTAGGGTGAAGGCATGTTTGCGGAGGGAATGTAAATGAAACTTAATGGGATTGTTGTGGGGGTGTTGTGAGGGTGACATGGTATTGCCATGGAGAGGGTAAGGAGTCATTCCAATCCCGGGAGCGGAAAGACTTACCTAAGGGGGAAAAAAGGATGGGTATACACTCGCACACACACACATATCCATCCACACATATACAGACACAAGCAGACATATTCAAAGACAAAAAGTTTGGGCAGAGATGTCAGTCGAGGTGGAAGTGCAGAGGCAAAGATGTTGTTGAATGACATGTAAGTTATGAGTGCCGGCAACTTGAAATTAGCGGAGATTGAGGCCTGGTGGGTAACGGGAAGAGAGGATATATTGAAGAGCAAGTTCCCATCTCCGGAGTTCGGATAGGTTGGTGTTAGTGGGAAGTATCCAGATAACCCGGACGGTGTAACACTGTGCCAAGATGTGCTGGCCGTGCACCAAGGCATGTTTAGCCACAGGGTGATCCTCATTACCAACAAACACTGTCTGCCTGTGTCCATTCATGCGAATGGACAGTTTGTTGCTGGTCATTCCCACATAGAATGCATCACAGTGTAGGCAGGTCAGTTGGTATATCACGTGGGTGCTTTCACACGTGTCTCTGCCTTTGATCGTGTACACCTTCCGGGTTACAGGACTGGAGTAGGTGGTGGTGGGAGGGTGCATGGGACAGGTTTTACACCGGGGGTGGTTACAAGGGTAGGGAAGCTGGTTTGGAGATTTCATAGGGATAAACTAACAGGTTACGAAGGTTAGGTGGATGGCAGAAAGACACTCTTGGTGGAGTGGGGAGGATTTCAGGAAGGATGGATCTCATTTCAGGGCAGGATTTGAGGAAGTCGTATCCCTGCTGGAGAGCCACATTCAGAGTCTGGTCCAGTCCCGGAAAGTATCCTGTCACAAGTGGGGCACTTTTGTGGTTCTTCTGTGGGAGGTTCTGGGTTTGAGGGGATGAGGAAGTGGCTCTGGTTATTTGCTTCTGTATCAGGTCAGGAGGGTAGTTGCGGGATGCGAAAGCTGTTGTCAGGTTGTTGGTGTAACAGTTCAGGGATTCCGGACTGGAGCAGATTCGTTTGCCACGAAGACCTAGGCTGTAGGGAAGGGACCGTTTGATGTGGAATGGGTGGCAGCTGTCATAATGGAGGTACTGTTGCTTGTTGGTGGGTTTGATGTGGACGGACGTGTGAAGCTGGCCATTGGACAGATGGAGGTCAACATCAAGGAAAGTGGCGTTGGATTTGGAGTAGGACCAGGTGAATCTGATGGAACCAAAGGACTTGAGGTTGGAGAGGAAATTCTGGAGTTCTTCTTCACTGTGAGTCCAGATCATGAAGATGTCATCAATAAATCTGTACCAAACTTTGGATTGGCAGGCCTGGGTAACCAAGAAGGCTTCCTCTAAGCGACCCATGAATAGGTTGGCGTACGAGGGGGCCATCCTGGTACCCATGGCTGTTCCCTTTAATTGTTGGTATGTCTGGCCTTCAAAAGTGAAGAAGTTGTGGGTCAGGATAAAGCTGGCTAAGGTAATGAGGAAAGAGGTTTAAGGTAGGGTGGCAGGTGATCGGCGTGAAATGAAGTGCTCCATCACAGCGAGGCCCTGGTTGTGGGGAATATTTGTGTATAAGGAAGTGGCATCAATGGTTACAAGGATGGTTTCCAGGGGTAACAGATTGGGTAAGTATTCCAGGCTTCGAGAAAGTGGTTGGGGTCTTTGATGAAGGATGGGAGACTGCATGTAATGGGTTGAAGGTGTTGATCTACGTAGGCAGAGATACGTTCTGTGGGGGCTTGGTAACCAGCTACAATGGGGCGGCCGGGATGATTGGGTTTGTGAATTTTAGGAAGAAGGTAGAAGGTAGGGGTGCAGGGTGTCGGTGGGGTGAGGAGGTCCTTTAACGTGTTTTGGCGGCAACACAACCACCTAACCTTTGTGCACATCATTGTCTAGCAACCCAAGTCCAACATAGCCCAGCTGTAACCAACACTTTTTCGCCTTTTTTCACACCAGACCTCCAGTTACTTTCCAGTTCACCTTTATCTGTCCCCATATATTTTATTTTCATTTTCATTTCAGCCTCATGTTACACTTTCCACCTTCTAATACCATGTCACCCTCACAACGCCCCCACAACGACCCCATTAAGTTTTGACATCTTCAACTTTTGTAGTCCTGTCTTCCTCAGTTGCGTGTAATATTACGGTATATTGATAATTTTTATTTATGGACCGTCTGACAGCAACTGAATAAAACACAATTTTAGTGCCATACGCGGTTCGCCTTTATTTTCTGCAAGGCATCATCAGTGGCCTGGAATATGTACATATGTTAGCTATTTTATTTACATTTTTGTAACTGTGCCTATAGGTTATAAACAGTTCTGGTGGTTGGTATATCCTATTAAGTAGTAATGTTTTGAACTGCATTTACAGGTTGCTTAGACACTTTCTTACATATTACGCTCCTGTTGCATTTTTGGTGTTGTTCTTCTTCCTATTAACGCCAATTTGCTGTTTTTTCCACATTCCACAGCACACACTCCACAAACCCAGTATCTCCCATCTACTCAATCTCCCACTTCCAGCTCCACTCCCTCCAAAACCTCAAAATTCCAATCAACACAATCTGGAACCACAACACCCTAATTCAGTAGTTAACCTTTCCTCCAAACCTCTCTCTCAATCCGAAACCTCTGTCCTATCCAAAGGCCTCACCTTCAGCCCCATTCCCAGATTCAACCAAACAGCCCTCGTCAAACATTTACTGTCCTACACTCGTACTCTCTGCTGGAAATATCACTTTTCCACGAAGAAAAATGATCCTAATCCTACTCCTAATGATCCAACTTCCCAAGACACTATCCAAATTGAACCCTGCCTGGAACAGTTCCATCCTCCGTCACAGCGGGACCCACCTCCTCTTCCTCAAAATCACCCTCTCCAAACCTTCCAGGAATTTCTGACTTCCAGCCTTGCCTCTCAATCCTTCTTAAAAAACCTTAATCCTACTCCCAACATCACCACTGCTGAAGCACAGGCTATCCGTGATCTGAAGGCTGACCGATCCATCGTCATTCTTCCGGCGGACAAGGGTTCCACGACCATGGTACTTGATCGTCGGGAGTATGTGGCTGAGGGACTGCATCAGCTTTCAGACAACACCATATACAAAGTTTACCAAGGTAATCCCATTCCCAATGTCCAGGCGGAGCTTTAAGGAATCCTCAGAACCTTAGGCCCCCTGCAAAACCTTTCACCTGACTCCATCAACCTCCTGACCGCACCGACACCCCGCACCCCTACCTTCTACCTTCTTCCTAAAATCCACAAACCCAATCATCCCGGCCGCCCCATTGTAGCTCATTACCAAGCCCCCACAGAACGTATCTCTGCCTACGTAGATCAACACCTTCAACCCATTACATGCAGTCTCCCAATCCTTCATCAAAGACATCAATCACTTTCTCGAAGCCTGGAATCCTTACGCAATCTGTTACCCCTGGAAACCATCCTTGTAACCATTGATGCCACTTCCTTATACACAAATATTCCGCACGTCCAGGGCTTCACTGCGATGGAGCACTTCCTTTCACGCCGATCACCTGCCACCCTACCTTAAACCTCTTTCCTCAAACCTTAGCCAGCTTCATCCTGACCCACAACTTCTACACTTTTGAAGGCCAGACATACCAACAATTAAAGGGAACAGCCATGGGTACCAGGATGGCCCCCTCGTACACCAACCTATTCATGGGTCGCTTAGAGGAAGCCTTCTTGGTTACCCAGGCCTGCCAACCCAAAGTTTGGTACAAATTTATTGATGACATCTTCATGATCTGGACTCACAGTGAAGAAGAACTCCAGAATTTCCTCTCCAACCTCAACTCCTTTGGTTCCATCAGATTCACCTGGTCCTACTCCAAATCCCATGCCACTTTCCTTGATGTTGACCTCCACCTGTCCAATGGCCAGCTTCACACGTCCGTCCACATCAAACCCACCAACAAGCAACAGTACCTCCATTACGACAGCTGCCACCCATTCCACATCAAACGGTCCCTTCCCTACAGCCTAGGTCTTCGTGGCAAATGAATCTGCTCCAGTCCGGAATCCCTGAACCATTACACCAACAACCTGACAACAGCTTTCGCATCCCGCAACTACCCTCCTGACCTGGTACAGAAGCAAATAACCAGAGCCACTTCCTCATCCCCTCAAACCCAGAACCTCCCACAGAAGAACCACAAAAGTGCCCCACTTGTGACAGGATACTTTCCGGGACTGGACCAGACTCTGAATGTGGCTCTCCAGCAGGGATACGACTTCCTCAAATCCTGCCCTGAAATGAGATCCATCCTTCCTGAAATCCTCCCCACTCCACCAAGAGTGTCTTTCCGCCGTCCACCTAACCTACGTAACCTGTTAGTTTATCCCTATGAAATCCCCAAACCACCTTCCCTACCCTCTGGCTCCTACCCTTGTAACCGCCCCCGGTGTAAAACCTGTCCCATGCACACTCCCACCACCACCTACTCCAGTCCTGTAACCAGGAAGGTGTACGCGATCAAAGGCAGAGACACGTGTGAAAGCACCCACGTGATTTACCAACTGACCTGCCTACACTGCGACGCATTCTATGTGGGAATGACCAGCAACAAACTGTCCATTCGCATGAATGGACACAGGCAGACAGTGTTTGTTGGTAATGAGGATCACCCTGAGGCTAAACATGCCTTGGTGCACGGCCAGCACATCTTGCCACAGTGTTACACTGTCCAGGTTATCTGGATACCTCCCACTAACACCAACCTATCCGAACTCCGGAGATGGGAACTTGCTCTTCAATATATCCTCTCTTCCCGTTACCCACCAGGCCTCAATCTCCGCTAATTTCCTAATTTCAAGTTGCCGCCACTCAGACCTCACATGTCATTCAACAACATCTTTGCCTCTGCACTTCCGCCTCGACTGACATCTCTTTGTCTTTGAATATGTCTGCTTGTGTCTGTATATGTGTGGATGGATATGTGTGTGTGTGCAAGTGTATACCCGTCCTTTTTTCCCCTTAAGGTAATTCTTTCCGCTCCCGGGATTGGAATGACTCCTTACCCTCTCCCTTAAAACCCACATCCTTTCGTCTTTCCCTATCCTTCCCTCTTTCCTGACGAAGCAACCATTGGTTGTGAAAGCTAGAATTTTGTGTGTATGTTTGTGTTTGTTTGTGTGTTTATCGACCTGCCAGCACTTTCCTTCGGTAAGTCACATCATCTTTGTTTTTAGATATATTTTTCCCACGTGGAATATATAATAGAGGGAAACATTCCACGTGGGAAAAATATATCTAAAAACACAGATGATATCACTTACCTTAGGTCTGCTTGTGTCTGTGTATGTGCGGATGGATATGTGTGTGTGTGCAAGTGTATACCTGTCCTTTTCTCCCTTTTTTCCCCCTAAGGTGAGTCTTTCCGCTCCTGGGATTGGAATGACTCCTTACCCTCTCCCTTAAAACCCACATCCTTTCGTCTTTCCCTCATCTTCCCTCTTTCCTGATGAGGCAACAGTTTGTTGTGAAAGCTTGAATTTTGTGTGTATGTTTGTGTTTGTTTGTGTGTCTATCGACCTGCCAGCACTTTCGTTCGGTAAGTCACATCATCTGTGGTTTTAGATATATTTTTCCCACGTGGAATGTTTCCCTCTATTATATTCAATCATACAGGGTGTTTCAAAAATGACCGGTATATTTGAAACGGTAATAAAAACTAAACGAGCAGCGATAGAAATACACCGTTTGTTGCAATATGCTTGGGACAACAGTACATTTTCAGGCAGACAAACTTTCGAAATTACAGTAGTTACAATTTTCAACAAAAGATGGCGCTGCGGTCTGGGAAACTCTATAGTATGATATTTTCCACATATCCACCATGCGTAGCAATAATATGGCGTAGCCTCTGAATGAAATTACCGGAAACCTTTGACAACGTGTCTGGCGGAATGGCTTCACATGCAGATGAGATGTACTGCTTCAGCTGTTCAATTGTTTCTGGATTCTGGCGGTACACCTGGTCTTTCAAGTGTCCCCACAGAAAGAAGTCACAGGGGTTCATGTCTGGCGAATAGGGAGGCCAATCCACGCCGCCTCCTGTATGTTTCGGATAGCCCAAAGCAATCACACGATCATCGAAATATTCATTCAGGAAATTAAAGACGTCGGCCGTGCGATGTGGCCGGGCACCATCTTGCATAAACCATGAGGTGTTCGCAGTGTCGTCTAAGGCAGATTGTACCGCCACAAATTCACGAAGAATGTCCAGATAGCGTGATGCAGTAATCGTTTCGGATCTGAAAAATGGGCCAATGATTCCTTTGGAAGAAATGGCGGCCCAGACCAGTACTTTTTGAGGATGCAGGGACGATGGGACTGCAACATGGGGCTTTTCGGTTCCCTATATACGCCAGTTCTGTTTATGGACGAAGCCGTCCAGGTAAAAATAAGCTTCGTCAGTAAACCAAATGCTGCCCACATGCATATCGCCGTCATCAATCCTGTGCACTATATCGTTAGCAAATGTCTCTCGTGCAGCAATGGTAGCGGCGCTGAGGGGTTGCCGCGTTTGAATTTTGTATGGATAGAGGTGTAAACTCTGGCACATGAGACGATACGTGGACGTTGGCGTCATTTGGACCGCAGCTGCAACACGGCGAACGGAAACCCGAGGCCGCTGTTGGGTCACCTGCTGCACTAGCTGCGCGTTGCCCTCTGTGGTTGCCGTACGCGGTCGCCCTACCTTTCCAGCACGTTCATCCGTCACGTTCCCAGTCCGTTGAAATTTTTCAAACAGATCCTTTATTGTATCGCTTTTCGGTCCTTTGGTTACATTAAACCTCCGTTGAAAACTTCGTCTTGTTGCAACAACACTGTGTTCTAGGCGGTGGAATTCCAACACCAGAAAAATACTCTGTTCTAAGGAGTAAACCATGTTGTCTACAGCACACTTGCACGTTGTGAACAGCACACGCTTACAGCAGAAAGACGACGTACAGAATGGCGCACCCACAGACTGCGTTGTCTTCTATATCTTTCACATCACTTGTAGCGCCATCTGTTGTTGAAAATTGTAACTACTGTAATTTCGAAAGTTTGTCCGCCTGAAAATGTACTGTTGTCCCAAGCATATTGCAACAAACGGTGTATTTCTATCGCTGTTCGTTTAGTTTTTATTGCCGTTTCAAATATACCGGTCATTTTTGAAACACCCTGTATATATATATATATATAGAATTGTTTCTCTCTACTGTAGGACCAACTTAAGGTAAGGTGCACTGGCAATTTATATGCACAGTACTCTTAGATCATAAACAAAAGGTAATTTTTACCCTGTAGTATGTTATGCTTGTGAATGTCACAGTTTTTCTGGAATAATCGTGAGTATATATACTGATTTGTAACAGTAAATATCCTGAGAATCTGAAAGAGACCTCTGCAGGATGTTCTGTTGGAGACACCACATATCAACCATACTGCTCGTTTTTGTAGTTTGAAGGCTGTGGTTAGACAGGGCACACCGGAAATAGTTTCATCAGTGTCAGCTGTTTCTTAAGAGAACGCAGTAGTTCCTCTTCTTTATTTAAAAGGCTTCTTATATTTTCGTGAAATGTTTATAAGCTATTGAGGTAATCTGTTGTACGTCTGACAAGTTTCTTAATGTTAGATTTGACATGAGCTAAATTATTATTAAAGAGTGCAACATTTACTCTATAACTTCCCTATCCTCTAGTCTATAACAGGCTTTCTTTGAGTACTAACTAGTACAGGGGTATGCTGCAATGGCAATCACTTCTCTTTTTTGTAGTGGGAGATACAACAGTCTATATAACTTCTCTTGCATCTGACATGAGAGAATTACATGTGATTATTTCACACATTTTTTGAGTTTTATGGACTTTTTCCCAAGGCCATTCAAATGAAGGCCTTGTGTGGTATGGAATCTTTGGCCAATAGTACTGATGCCCAAAACTTTCACATTTGCAAACTGACTGCATATGTTTGAGACCTGTTCATTTGCAGCACTGATCTCTTTGTTCACAGATGACCAGGATAGTAAATCATATCAATGCAGAATATTGATATATATAACATTTGTGTGTCCCAGATAACTCAAACACTTCTTTAGTTCTTGGCAGGCTACTGAAGTTTCATTCTGGCATACACCGTTTTAGTCACCAAACAGTGCAACATAATCCTCTGATAATAACTTACCAATATCCTCCAAATGAATGTACTTTGTTACATTAGACAGTGATGTCCCAGTATTGATGAAACCTCTTGCTTTCACAGTTTCTGCCTCTTCATTTATCCAAGAAGCAATCCTCCATCCATGACTATCAGCAAGAATCACAAGCTTTCTCAGGCCATTACAATCTGAATCATTTTGGCTGATGTTTTCTGGAACAGGATCATTGTCACACGGAATTTGTATATCTTTGTGTTGATGTGTAGAAACAGTAGTATTTCTGAGGGTGGTTATTGCAACATTCAGTATTTGAATATGCTCAGTGTGTCCTATAAAAACATCATTGTCACTATCATCACCGAGCCCTTCAAATGTTTGTTATAGGAATATTTGCTGGCCTATTTAGATATCAGTACAGATATTGCACTTACATGTTTTTGTAAAGTTCTCATTTCCTTTCAATAATGAGTCTGTCCCTGCAAATTGAAAGTGAATCCTGCAGTAGCGAAGTTCAGATGTCTGCTTTCACGGTTCGTACAATCGTGCTTGCTCCATTTCATTTCCTCAATTTTGTGCAGTCTGGGATCCTTAATAGATAGGATTAATGTAGTATATTGAGAAAGTTCAGTTATCATGAAATAGGGGCGAGAGTGTCACTGAAATGATAAAGCATTTGGGGTGGACACCATTAAAACAAGGGCGTTTATCGTTGCAGCAGAATATTCTCACAAAATTCCATTCAAAAACTTTCTCCTCTGAATGTGAAAATATTTTGTTGTTGCTGACCTACATAGGGGAAATGATCATAATAATCAAATAACAGAAATTGGAGCTTGCACAGAAAGATATAGGTGTTCATTTTTTCTACACTGTTCAAGACTGGAATAATAGAGAATTATTGTGAAGGTGGTTTGGTGAACCCTCTGAGAAGCACTGAAGTGTGATTTGAAGAGTATCCATGTAGATGTAGATGCAGATGTAGAATCCAGGTTTCCCACTTATCATGAGTTTGGCTATCTGAGCAGGATTCACAGCTGGACCCAAACTTCCATATTTCATCAACCATGTGTCTATACCCTGTGCTCATACATCCTTTATGTATGCATGCATGTCCAAAGGTACAGGCATGCAGCAACTACAGTCATTATGAAAAACATGAAATGTATTCACAACTACAAATATGGATAATGGTCACCTGGATAATAGAATGATGGTAATGAAAACTTGTGCTGGATGGAGACTCAAAAACAGATTTCCCACTTACCGCAAGCAGTCACCATACCATTTTGTTTCGTTCTGGCTGTGAATCAAGCTCAGATAGCCAAATGATAAGGCATGTCAAAAAATGGTGCAGAAGAACATGAAGGATCGGCAATGCTGTCCCTGTGCATTAAAGTCCACTATCGGTCCTGCATCACTTGCTGGCATCAATATTTGCTGCACCTTAGTCGAATGTAAGTCATCAGATCTGCAGAAGACAGCATGTAATGTTGCCATATGTGATCAAAATGTCCATGTACACACATGGGAATAAAGTGATAGTTGCTTCCACTAGCAGTTTTGGACTTGAGTGTTTCCATATTGTTCACTGCACTACAAAAACCATCAGTAGCACAACCAAAACTTAAAAAGGTTCCAATAACCTAAAATGATCTGTGATACCCATTGTGATGGCTAAAAATCAGTGGTGTGTATTCGCAAAGTACATAGAACATGTATAGTTGTCATGGGTTGCCAATGTGGGACGTTCATAGTGGTGAGTATACTGAATAATACATGGATATTGTTGTTACAAATTGCACCACTTTATTGATAGAAATACAGATACATTGATACAGGAACACTCCAGTAATTCATGAACATCTCAATATAATGAAAATAACAGATAAAGACTACAGAATAATTAAAGATATAAACTCATTCATTGTTCTAAATATCAATCTGGATAGTTGATGTCAGCAATTGGATTGCTGCCACAATTAGATCAAGTAGATGTGATTTAGTTTGCAAGCAATTTTTTACAATGTAGATTAACAATCTTTGAAGGTTGACAAGATTACTGTTTGCGGGTAAAATTGATACAAAAGAAGATGTCTGACATTGAGAAATTACATGAAGATGAGAGGAATAGTTTAAAAACTTTGTTGTAGGATTGTGGGAATGTGTTTACTGATATTACAGGAAATGTAAAGAATTTTAAGTGTAAACTAAGATTAAAATCGCTTAAGGCTTTTTATATAAAACCTTGAAATGTTCCCATTGCAAAAGGACTTGCAATGAAAAAAGAGTTACAGAAAATGGAAAGGTTTGGGATTTTTTAAATGAGTATGAAATGCAGTAAGGTGAAAATGCTCCACTTTCTACAGTTTTACTCCTTAAATACATAATTTTTCCCCATTATTCATGTAATGCTTTACTACAGTTTGAAAAATTTACGTTTAATGGAACTGATAGCTAAACAGCAGAATGTAGAAAGTTATGCTGTATAACTGAAACAAAGTTTGAAAGTTAGAAAATTTAGTAAATGTGGAGAAATCACAAAGGGAGTCCCACAGGGTCCAGTTTTGGTTTCACTCCTATTCCTTGTAAGTGTGAACAGCCTTCCACTTAACATTCAACAAGCAGAACTAGTACTTTTTCCAGACAATAATAGTGTTGTAATAAATCCCAGCAAAGAGAAAGCAACAGAAGAGATGGTAAATGATGTTTTTCAAAGAATTATTAATTGGTTCTCTGAAATTGGACTTTCCCTTACTTTTGAGGAAACACGCTATATTCAATTCCATACAGTGAATATCAATACCAACAACTAATGTAGCAATTTAGCGGGAGTCAGTATGTAGGGTAGAATGCTCCAAATTTTTGGGTGTCATATTGACAAATATTTGAGCTGGAATAAGCATATAATTGAGATTCTCAAACAGTTAATTTGAGCTTCTTTTTCTCTTCATAAGATTGCTAGCCTTGAAAACTGACAAATCAACCTTCTGACATATTTAGCATATTTCCACTATATAATGTCTATGAAATAATTTTCTGGGGTACATCATCACTAACAAAGAAAGTATTGACTATATAAAAGCGAGCAATAAGAATAAGGTGTGTTCATTCATGGTTGTCATGTAGGTACCCCTTCAATAACATGTAAACTGAAGTGTCACAATACATTCATCAGAAATAATCCATCACAATTTGAGAAGAATAGTCATGCACATACCTACAACACTAGAGGAAGAATGGCCTTTATTGCCTATTATTAAAGCTGTGAGTGGCTCAGAAAAGACTTCAATGGGCAGCAAGAAAAATTTTTGATCATTGTCCAATAATGTAAAATGTCTGACAGGTAGCAAAGTAAGTTTTAAATCTAATCTAAAATCATTTCTCCTAGACAATTCCTTCTATTCCATGAACAAATTCATATTTGAAAACTTGTTACCTGCACAAAAAACAAGTTTCTAAGTATAGCTTTGTAAGCAGGACTAAAGAATCACATACGCGTTAATTTTAACACTAACCATGTATTCATATCTTGTAAACTGGCTATTTCATGTCATTCGATAAAAGACTGTTCCAATGATATATGCAACACATAATGAATTAGCTAAATAACTAACATAAAATGACTTAATTCTTATCCATGACATATTTCATAAAATTTTAGTACTCACAGTATAATTTTGTAATTACTGTTGACAATAATATAGTTAGTTCAGCTGGAAATATTTTATTTAAAGAAATATTCATAATTTACAATACCTATAGACCATGAAAAAGTCAAAATTCAAGAATGCTAAAATTTAGTTGTTTCAACTGACTTCATGTAAAATCCCATTTTATTTTTAGTTTTATCTCCCTGTTTTGATGTGCTGTGTCCAATCTTGCAATTTGAACAATACCCATTCTCTCACAATTCGGCTCTGAATTGAACTTTTGGGAATGGGCACTGATAACCTCACTGTTGTGCGCCCTAAAACACTAATAATAATAATAATCATCATCATCCACTTTTCAGTAAATATTTTACTTTTCCCAGAAACTGTGTACTGGTGTTCGAAAAATTTACTCATATTCAAAATTTTTGTGTTCCAAAAATTTACAATCTTAAAATGTAATTATGAGTAAAATTCTGTAACATTGTCTTAGAGCTGTGATTTTTCTGCTTTTAAAAATGTACAGATTTTCACTTAAATAACTTGTTAGTTAGTTCAGGTTGAAAATTTAGCTTTCTCGAAACTTGCTGGTGAATTTTGGGAACCCCCATATATATTTAATTGCACTCCCATATAATAGTACCTACAAGTTTGCTATTTATAAAGCACCTAGTTAAATAAATTTACCTTTTTGCCTATTGTATCTTTTGGCCATTAACTTTGATGTCTTTTGTGTTAATGACTAAAACGTTATAGTCTAGTATTTTGTAAAGTTTCAACTTTCTGTAATAAATTTATCTATAAATAGACTTATGTAGTGTCCTAAGCAAAGAATGCACCACCAAGGAGCATCACAGGCACCGACAGGTCGACAACTCATTCCACTGATGGCATAGAGCCCAGCAATTTCTACACCTAGAAGTCGCAGCAGTTGTACCACCAGAGAAGTGATATGTGCCAGCATCACAGCAGGTTAGGCAGTTCCAAGTAAGCTCACCTTAGCTTGTGGAATAGTAGTTGAACTTCATGATCTGCTGCCTGAGCCAATTTGTACAAAATTGAGTATTCATCAATAAATGTGAGTAATATTGTCACTAATCATTATCAGTGTTTCAGTGTTCTCCTCTCATAGTGTTTCCATCATTGCACTATAAATAGTTGAGAGTGATGACAAGTAAAATCTCCTTCTGTGGTTGTATCAAAAGTACAATACAACAGCATCTAACAGAAATTCTGAGTTAGTGGCAGGAAAATATTCAGTCAGTTCAGACACCATGGGATTATACGTCAAGTGGTATTAGTTCACTTCTGATAATTAAATGGTGTATAAGGTTGCTACCTTGGTTATGTCACTGCAAGTCCTTAGTGAGAGCTAAAGTTGCATACCCTGAAATTTCTGTAATCGGTAGTCTTATTACTAAATGACAAATGCAACACTGTTGATCTGAGTTGCCTATACTTTCACATTCATTCCACAGTGGCTATGCACAACCTGGTGATGTCGCTGCAAGTCCTTTGTGAGAACTGAAGTTGCATATCATGAAATTTCTTCAATTGGTGGTCTCACAGCTCAATGACAAATGCACTACTATTGATTTAAGTTTGATACACTTCCACAATCATTCAGATTAATTTACACTTGAGTAGTGATGAGTTCTCAGCATATCTTTTCATGCTATTAGTATATTGTTAATAAGAATTCCATTAATAACACTCATTTCATCAGTTCACTTTCCCTTAATACAGTAACACCAGTAAACCAAATTAGTGTGTGAATATAATGGGCTTAAAACATAATTTAATAATACTTCTATAACAAGTCAGCACATATTTCTCTCCTCATGGTGCTTCCTCATGTGATGTAGCAAGTTGGAAATATTCCACCTGTTATGATTCAATTTCAGCTAATAACTATTATTTTCTTTGTATATTTCTCAAAGTTTGCACATTTTCTAAGTGGTATACATATGGGGGTGGTGTTCAGATATTCTAAAATCTCAATTAAACTACTTTCCATTTAGATTATTATTATTATAATTCTAATGGGGAATTGGGCAATTAAAAATTATATACAATTAAAAATTTCACCCCGCTACATACACTGCCATAAAAAAGGGCGGCACCCTCTAGAACTGTGTTGAATGTCACCAAGCTGTAATATATGCCTACTGAGAAGTTGTAGTGCTAGTGAGTCACTTTTCATGGTCATCAGCAATTGTGTGCCACTCAGGAGTAACTATAATGAATTTAGAAGTGAACAGTGTTTGCAAAATTTATTCTAGGGTACAATCATGCCCCACCATTGGGTACATACTCCTGTTGCACAGTTTCAGTGATTTGAACAGGGTTACACTGTAGGTGCCTGGGAAGGTGGATGGATGCACTGATGGATTGCATCACATGTTGGGCCCAATGTGTCGGGGTATGTCACTGCTTTCAACAGTGGTCTGTGGAACATTCTTACACTTGCAGACCAGGTTCCAGATGTCCACATAGTACAATGTATGTCAAGATCGATGCATTGTGCAAGGACATATGACCAACCAAACACTGTCCAGGGTCAAAATCTGAGCACATTTTACACCTGCCTTGACATTAAGGACCAATGTGAACTGTCTGCTTGTGGCAGGATTAAGATCATGTGTGACTCTAGGCAGGCTACCACTGACACCGTGACAACAAATAGCACACCTATTCCTTTGTCTGGAGAGTGGAATGGTACTCTGTTGTCATCAGTGATGGACTGTGTTCTGTCTGTATGTGAGTGATGGATGAACTTGTATATGATGAGGACCCTGACCTGCCTATTCCACAGCGTATTTGCGCTTGACACCAAAGTCCCATACCAGGAGGAAAAAAAAAATATTGACGTGTTCCACATCCACGAGGATCTCCTCAGCACGGATCTGTGGAATGAAAAACTAATCTAATCTAATCTAGGCTTTGCATTGGGGGTCATTGGTCACAACTCGCGGTCACATTTGGTGTTTCAGCAGAGTAAAGTAATCAATGCCCACTACATTGCACAGGCTGTTATTCCTGTGATACTGCCATTTCTTTGACAGGAAGGTGATGTAATTTCTCAGCAGCACAATGCACATCCACATACAGCTGCTGTAATGTGCTCTTCATGGTGTAGAAGAAATGCCCTGGACAGCAAGATCACCAGATCTCTCACCAACTGAACAAGAATGGGTCGTAACTTATTCATTCAATGGTCTGCAAGAACCATCACTGAATTTCAACAGGAGGCATTAAGATGCTTGAGACAATCAAGCACAGGACATCAGCACCTTCATGATCATTTTGCATGTAAGAGTACATGCTTATGTTGCCACCAGAGGCAATTTCACTTTGTGTTGATGTAGCTGTTGGGCACCCTTTACTGTTCCATGTATGTTTTGTCTGAATTTGTTATCACCCTATCCACATTCCTCCAGGACATCAACAACTTTTCCCTCATTTGCTTCACCTGATCCTACTAAACCCAACAAGCCACCTTCCTAGATATTGACCTCCACCTACATCAGTACATGCAGTACATCAGTACCTTTGTCCATGTCAAACCTACTAACCACCAGCAGTACCTCCACTTCGACAGCTGCCACACGTTCCATACCAAGAAGTTCCTTCCATACAGCCTAGCCACCTGTGGTCATAGCACCTGCAGTAACAAGCAGTCCCTCTTGAAATATACTGAGGGTCTTGCTGAAGCCTTCACTGACCATAATTATCCTCCCAACCTTGTACAAAAACAAATCTCCTGTGCCTTATCCTTCCAGACTCCCACCACCTCCAGAAGCCCCACCATCCGGCCACAGAGGAGCATTCCCCTCGTAACTCAGTACCACCCAGGACTGGAGCAACTGAATTACATTCTACACCAGGGTTTCAATTACCTCTTGTAGTGCCCTGAAATGAGAAATGTCCTGCCCACTATCCTTCGCACCCCTCGCATAGTGGTATTCTGCCGTCCACTGAACCTACACAATGTACTAGTCCATCCTTACACAACCCCTGCTCCCAATCCATTACCACATGGCTCATACCCCTGTAATAGACCTAGATGCAAGACCTGTCCCATACATCCTCCCACCACCACCTATTCCAGTCCAGTCACTAACATCACCTATCCCATCAAAGGCAGGGCTACTTGTGAAACCAGTCGTCTAATCTACAAGCTAAGTTGCAACCACTGTGCTGCGTTCTATGTAGGCATAACAACCAACAAGCTGTCTGTCTGCATGAAAGGCCACCAACAAAAAGTGAATCACCGCGTTGCTGGACACACTGCCAAACATTATATCCTTCATTCCAGTGACTGCTTCACAGCCTGTGTCTTACGGATCCTTCCCACCAACACCAGCTTTTCTGAATTGTGCAGGTGGAAACTTTGCCTGCAATACATCCTACATTACCATAACCCTCCTGATCTCAATCTTCGTAAGTCACTGTCCTCACGCATCCAGCCCCTTCTCTGTTCCCATTCCAGCACTACAAAGCCGTCATTCCATCAACACACCCAGTCTTTTTATTTGTCTCCTTTTCCGCTACTCCCCCCTCTCCTCTCCACCTCTCCCCTGCCTGCCGTCTAACCTTCAGCAATTCGCTGTCTGCCACCCCCACCATACTACCCCTCCACTTCCCCCCCCCCTCCCCAGCCTCCTCTGTACCACCACCCAGTCGCCACTCCCATCATGCACTGGTGCTGCTGCTCGCAGTGTGTTTTCACTTGGCTGAGACTGCAGTCATGTGTGTGAGTTGCATTTGCGTGAATATGTGTGTGTGTGTGTGTGTGTGTGTGTGTGTGTGTGTGTGTGTGTGTGTGTGTGTGTGTCTTTCCTTTTCCTAATATTGTTACATTTTATCCTGGATTTTCCATTGTTTGATTAGATGTATAGAAGTAACTGATGCATATCATATTACAGAAAACATAAGAAAAATATCTGCTATACAAGTCATAATTTATACATATATCAGGATATGGCATTCAGATTTTCAGATCTGTGGAACATTCTGTCACAACACAAATGACACAAAGTCAGAACTACAACATTACAACACTAAACTATAGAAATAAGTGTAGAGACAATGTAAATTACAAGAATTACAAATTGCAAGTTTACATCTACAAAATCACACATTCAAAATCTTCAAAAGAGAAGAGAAAAAAAATTCTGAGCCTAAGTGTGTGATGAGTGAGCCAACTCGAAAAACTCAATCATAAGTAGGAATATAACACAAAATCAACCAGCCACATAAACCAGAGTGTTTAAGAATATGTTGACTCATGAAAGGACAAAATAATGAAAAAATATTAGGGTCTACGCTTATGATGTGGGGACCGATCTATGAATCCAAACCACACTGGGTGGACACCAGCAAAAATGTTTCTACACAACAAAATGAATAAAGTTCAGAATCATATCAATAAGTTCAATTATATGTAAAGAGTAATTATAGGAAGCATCTAGCCTCAATCAATAATCACATACTCTCCTTGGGTACACATACATACAGTCACAATGACCAGGGGTACCCAAAACAGAGTTACCCATGACTTTTCCCACAATTCCTGTTCCAATGAGATACAATATTGCAGTACTCAGGATAAATACATGTAATCAGAGTCATAAATAGCTTTGAATGATGACATAGTTGAGTAGCTTGAAGACCAAACTCAGTGTATGAAATCAGAAATGTATACATCTTTTTATACTGTCTATACTCGTAAATGTTCTCCACACAATTTGCTAATTGTTCATACAAACTAATCTACATACATAGAGATATAGAAGATTCATTTACAATTGATAAAAAATAAATAAATGTATATACTGATTTCAAGTTACATAATGTATTGGGAAGTAAATTCCCCTACTTGAAAAAATATACATATATGTGGATTAATACTGTCCATAGTAGTGATTGTTTTTCTAAGCAAATAGTTTCATGAATTCTTCATATAGGATAAAATCTTAGCTAACAATTTACAAATTTCAGTCACAACACTGATGTAGTTCACAGATGCTTGAGTACATTGCCGAGCACCCACGGTCTCTTGTAAGTTGTCTGGACCAACAAGGGTGCAGCCATACAGGAGTGTGGGGAGTTTATCCATCCACATCTTTCAGTTTCCTCCCTATATTTCTCATCACACGCTTCAGCAGATAGGTTATTTCCTGTCTAACATTCACGTAAAATCCTGAAACATTGTTTTGTGTACTAAATATGCTGTACAATACCTTCCTCACATCACATGGCATATTATCTGCCTGTGGATTTACATCACACTGGATTAACAAGTGCACACAAATTAAACTTTAATAAACAGAGCTAAATACAATGAAAAAATGAACCAGCAAGGCAATACACATGGATATACCAAGATACCACTCCTAATTTTTACAGTACAGGATGTTGTTGATGTGGTCTTCAGTCCTGAGAATGGTTTGATGCAGCTCTCCATGCTACTCTATCCTGTGCAAGCTTCTTCATTTCCCAGTACGTACTGCAGCCTACATCCTTCTGAATCTGCTTAGTGTATTCATCTCTTGGTCTCCCTCTATGATTTTTACCCTCCACGCTGCCCTCCAATACTAAATTGGTGTTCCCTTGATGCCTCAGAACATGTCCTACCAACCGATCCCTTCTTCTAGTCAAGTTGTGCCACAAACTCCTCTTCTCCCCAATCCTATTCAATACCTCCTCATTAGTTATGTGATCTACCCATCTAATCTTCAGCATTCTTCTGTAGCACCACATTTCGAAAGCTTCTGTTCTCTTCTTGTCCAAACTATTTATCGTCCATGTTTCACTTCCATACATGGCTACACTCCATACAAGTACTTTCAGAAATGACTTCCTGACACCTAAATCTATACTCGATGTTAACAAATTTCTCTTCTTCAGAAACGCTTTCCTTGCCATTGCCAGTCTACATTTTATATCCTCTCTACTTTGACCATCATCAGTTATTTTGCTCCCCAAATAGCAGAGCTCCTTTACTACTTTAAGTGTCTCATTTCCTAATCTAATTCCCTCAGCATAACCCGACTTAATTCAACTACATTCCATTATCCTCATTTTGCTTTTGTTAATGTTCATGTTATATCATCCCTTCAAGATACTGTCCATTCCATTCAACTGCTCTTCCAAGTCCTTTGCTGTCTCTGACAGAATTACAATGTCATCGGCGAACCTTAAAGTTTTTATTTCTTCTCCATGGATTTTAATACCTACTCCAAATTTTTCTTTTGTTTCCCTTACTGCTTGCTCAATATACAGATTGAATAACATCAGGTGGAGGCTACAACCCTGTCTAACTCCCTTCCCAACCACTGCTTTCATGTCCCTCGACTCTTATAACTGCCATCTGGTATCTGCACAAATTGTAAATAGCTTTTCACACCCTGTATTTCACCCCTGCCACCTTCAAAATTTGAAAGAGAGTATTCCAGTCAACATTGTCAAAAGCTTTTTCCAAGTCTACAAATGCTAGAAACTTAGGTTTGCCTTTTTTTAATCTAGCTTCTAAGATAAGCCGTAGGGTCAGTATTGCCTCACGTGTTCCAATATTTCTATGGAATCCAAACTGAATTTCCCCGAGGTCAGCTTGTACCAGTTTTTCCATTCGTCTGTAAAGAATTCGCATTAGTATTTTGCAGCCGTGGCTTATTAAACTGATAGTTTGGTCATTTTCACATCTGTCAACACCTGCTTTCTTTGGGATTGGAATTATTATATTCTTCTTGAAGTCTGAGGGTATTTCGCCAGTCTCATACATTTTGCTTACCAGATGGTAGAGGTTTGTCAGGACTGGCTCTCCCAAGGCTGTCAGTAGTTCTAATGGAATGTTGTCTACTCGCGGGGCCTTGTTTCGACTTAGGTCTTTCAGTGCCTTATCAAACTCGTCACGCAGTATCATATCTCCTATTTCATCTTCGTCTACATTTTCTTCCATTTCTATAATATTGTCCTCAAGAACATCGTCCTTGTATAGACCCTCTATATACTCCCTCCACCTTTCTGCTTTCTCTTCTCTGCTTAGAACTGGGCTTCCATCTGAGCTCTTGATATTCATGCAAGTGGTTCTCTTTTCTCCAAAGGTCTCTTTAATTTTCCTGTAGGCAGTATCTATCTTACCCCTAGTGATATGCACCTCTACATCCTTACATTTGTCATCTAACTATCCCTGCTCTTAGCCATTTTGCACTTCCTGTCTATCTCATTTTTGAGATGTTTGTATTCCTTTTTGCCTGCTTCATTTACTGCATTTGTATATTTTCTCCTTTCATCAATTAAATTCAATATTTCTTCTGTCACCCAAGGATTTCTACTAGCCCTCGTCTTTTTACCTACTTGATCCTGTGCTGCCTTCAATACTTCATCCCTCAAAGCTACCCATTCTTCTTCTACTGTATTTCTTTCCCCCCATTCTTGTCAATTGTTCCCTTATGCTCTTCCTGAAACTCTGTACAACCTCTGGTTTAGTCAGATTATCCAGGTCCCATCTCCTTAAATTCCCACCTTTTTGCAGTTTCTTCAGTTTTAATCGACAGTTCATAACCAATAGATTGTGGTCAGAGTCCACATCTGCCCCTGGAAATGTCTTACAATTTAGAACCTGGTTCCTAAATCTCTGTCTTACCATTATATAATCTACCTTAAACCTGTCAGTATCTCCAGGCTTCTTCCATGTATACAACCTTCTTTTATGATTTTTGAACCAAGTGATAGCTATGATTAAGTTGTGCTCTGTGCAAAATTCTACCAGGCAGCTTCCTCTTTCATTTCTTACCCCCAATCCATATTCACCTGCAACTACTCAAAAGGCTGCTGCCCCTCTTCAGGAACCATACATTTGTCTGGCCTCTCAACAGATACCCCTCCGTTGTGGTTGCACCTACGGTACGGCTATCTGTATCGCTGAGGCACGCAAGCCTCCCCACCAACAGCAAGGTCTATGATTCAAGGGGGAGGGGGGGGGATGGGGGGGGGATCAGTACATGATATGAAACTCCATTACTAGCCATTCAAAAGCACTGTCTAATCTCAAAATTATAAAAGGATCCACTCATTTAGCTTCATGGCATATATGTATCAAATTCTAAAGCACAAATCTATTACAAAAGTTGTATGGTCCTGCAAATATAGTGTGTCATAGATTCAAACTCAGCCCGTAGATAAGACAGAATTTTAGAAATCACTTAGCTTACATACTACATTCCAGACAAACAAAACACAATGATACAGTCATATGAAACTGCAAATATAGTGTGTCACAGATTTATACTCAGTCAATAGATAAGACAGAACCTAATAAATCACATCATCTTACATACTACATTCCTGACAAAAAAAAAACACAATTATATAGTCATAAGAAAATGCAAACATAGTGTATATTTTCTTCCAGACTAGGGATCATTATGCTTCCATGTTGAAAGGTCTTGTCTTCTATACTAAAAGTTTACAGTACCTGAGATTTTACCAGTTTGCTTTGAATGCTCTTATCTTTATAGCTACAATGGAATAGGGCTTCCTCTATCAATCAAACAGTTCCCTTCCCACTGATCAATCTGAATCTTAATGTAAGGACACCCAAAATGTGAATCATCTTCTCTGTTGTTAGACACTTCGTGTAAAAGATCACTTTCAATTTCATCAAATGCTATATCCACACTGTCTTTACAAGGTTTTATCACCTTTACCGGTATCATGGCATTACTTTGGTTACTAATGTTGTCAGGTAAAGATTGAACACAGTGAATCGATTCCATGGCACAACTAATATCACTTTTTACAGAAGGAACACAAAACACATTACTGTGAAATTTATACTTCCTGCTTAGATCTTTTATCACTTCATTCTACCAATTTGGATATGAATTTTGACTAATCATAGCTAACTTATCCCAGAATGCACATTTATCTATTTTATCATCAATCTGGTCCCAAACTAACTTCAAAAAGTTTTCACCTTTATTCTCTAGGCTCATAGTAACTCACCTTTACTGTTTGGATCATTTACTCTGCATGACATTAATGAAAAACTGTTTTGACTGGACTGGTATTCCATGACTCTCACTTACATCACCACATGCACCATTTACCTTTAACATCATTCACAAATAACTCTGAAACTTCATTCTTTTTAAACTCCACAAATACCTTATACTCACCATCATCATATTCCTCTAAAATTACTTCATCAGCAACATCACTAATAATACAAGTCTCATCTCCATCAAAGTCACTTACCTCACCTGCATTCATTTGCAATAAACAACCAGTCTCAGACTTACCAACCTCACAGCTCTCATTCACATCTACATCAAAAATATCACCTAGTTTAGATCCAATGCAGTCACCACCTGATTTACATACATCAATAACACTGTCTTCTGACCAACAGAAGAAATCGTTAGTACATACTACATCAAAATTCTCACTACTCTCACACTCTGGGATTAGCACCTACATCATCATAGTTAAACATAGTATCCCAAAACTTTTGATCAAAACATAAATGAGAAATTTGATATTTCTTCTGTTCAATTTCAGATACATGTGCCATATCATTAACACTGTTATTGTCTAATTGCAAGTGTAACTTGGAGGTCCTGTGCTTGTTGTGTTTCCTCAACCGAAAACTGTGGGCCTTCATTGAGGCAAACTGCCATTTCCTGAGTAATTACTTCTATGATTGTTTCTTTACTGAAATGCCCATGGTTATCCCCATTATTCCTATCTTACAGATGTCCAAAATTTCTCTCTCTATTGACACTTTGATCCTGATAGAAGTTACCATTATCTCTATTTCTGTAATTATTCCCATGTGATTTCTATCATGCCAGTTGTTATCGCATATACCTCTTTCTACTGCCCTATCCAGCCTGTCATCATGTCATAAAACTTGTTCAAGACAATTGTCAAGTCCATGTACTAAATCCCACTGAAACCTTTCTGGTAATATAGTTTTAAGTGCATCAGTCAAGGTCATTTCATCAAAAGGTTTGTCACGGTGTATTAATTTTTTAAGTTGGTTCTTACAAAAAACTTTCAAAAGTATCACCCCTATTTCTATAACTAGGACCATTTAAATTTAACTTTTAATCCTTTCCTGTTCAGCTCCTGACCAAAATTTATTTAAAAACTTTTCTCGAAACTTTGATATGTTTCCCATTGACTTACATTTAAATTTACACATGACAGAGCTTTGTCTTCAAGACATCTTTTAACAAATTTAATTTTTTGATTGTCATTCACACCTGCCGCAAAGCTATCTATACAGCGGTGCAGAAAATCCACTGGATGAAAATTGTCTGATGGATAACTTTTGACAGGAGTGTTGGACCACGTAAGACCATTCTTTGTGCACAGACTTTGGTTCACTTGAATTTCTTGAAATGCTGAAATTTTTTAATCTTAAACAGTTACATCAGTTTGCATATTGATTTCAGCTACACTACAGTGTAGTTTCAGCTCTCTGAGACTGCAGACGTGTGTGCAAGTTGCGCTTGCATGAGTGTGTGTGTGCATGTGTGTATGTGTGTCTACTGCTGACAAAGGCCTTAATGGCTGAAAGCTATGATTGTGTGAATCTTTTTACTGTGCCTATCGCAACTCATCATCTCTGCTGTACAGTGAGTAGCAACTTTCCTTCTCTCGTATTGTTCTATTCATCCATTCATAGATCACACTCTTCAGCATCTCATCTAAGTGTATACAAATTGCTCTTTCTAACAATCAAATGCTTATGGTTAGAAGTTTGTATGTTGATGCGTACTGAGATAAGACAAGAAGATGGAAACAGAAAAAGTTAATATTATGTCAGCTAACATTCTGCAAAAAATTATCTTAACTGTGTATGAGTTCAACAATGTTGAAAGATTTGTATAACTCATTTCAAATTCTTTTCAGATTCAACGTAGAAATTCAAGAGCTTAATCACCCAATAAGGTAACAGCAGTAGGAATAGGTAAACCATCCCTTTGTTCAATTCACACTACAAATAAAATCATTGTGTCATCACAATCTGCCAGTGCTCATAAGAATATGTCAATATCTTGCATTTCAGACTGAAGTAAATAAAATTGAGACAAAACAAGTAGTGTTGCCCACAGTACTGACTGAGAAAACAGAATGTTTGTTATGAAGAAGCCCTTCAGGTAGAGGAATGACACAATAATTATTTTTGAAGTAAAATAATATCTTCACATAATTAACTGAAAGGTAGAGAACAACTGCTAACAACTGTAAGGTTTAATCATGCATCGATAATTTACAGCTTTATGTATTTCTACATCTACATCTAAATACACTCCTGGAAATTGAAATAAGAACACCGTGAATTCATTGTCCCAGGAAGGGGAAACTTTATTGACACATTCCTGGGGTCAGATACATCACATGATCACACTGACAGAACCACAGGCATATAGACACAGGCAACAGAGCATGCACAATGTTGGCACTAGTACAGTGTATATCCACCTTTCGCAGCAATGCAGGCTGCTATTCTCCCATGGAGACGATCGTAGAGATGCTGGATGTAGTCCTGTGGAACGGCTTGCCATGCCATTTCCACCTGGCGCCTCAGTTGGACCAGCGTTCGTGCTGGACGTGCAGACCGCGTGAGACGACGCTTCATCCAGTCCCAAACATGCTCAATGGGGGACAGATCCGGAGATCTTGCTGGCCAGGGTAGTTGACTTACACCTTCTAGAGCACGTTGGGTGGCACGGGATACATGCGGACGTGCATTGTCCTGTTGGAACAGCAAGTTCCCTTGCCGGTCTAGGAATGGTAGAACGATGGGTTCGATGACGGTTTGGATGTACCGTGCACTATTCAGTGTCCCCTCGACGATCACCAGTGGTGTACGGCCAGTGTAGGAGATCGCTCCCCACACCATGATGCCGGGTGTTGGCCCTGTGTGCCTCGGTCGTATGCAGTCCCGTTTGTGGCGCTCACCTGCACGGCGCCAAACACGCATACGACCATCATTGGCACCAAGGCAGAAGCGACTCTCATCGCTGAAGACGACACGTCTCCATTCGTCCCTCCATTCACGCCTGTCGCGACACCACTGGAGGCGGGCTGCACGATGTTGGGGCGTGAGCGGAAGACGGCCTAACGGTGTGCGGGACCGTAGCCCAGCTTCATGGAGACAGTTGCGAATGGTCCTCGCCGATACCCCAGGAGCAACAGTGTCCCTAATTTGCTGGGAAGTGGCGGTGCGGTCCCCTACGGCACTGCGTAGGATCCTACGGTCTTGGCGTGCATCCGTGCGTCGCTGCGGTCCGGTCCCAGGTCGACGGGCACGTGCACCTTCCGCCGACCACTGGCGACAACATCGATGTACTGTGGAGACCTCACGCCCCACGTGTTGAGCAATTCGGCGGTACGTCCACCCAGCCTCCCGCATGCCCACTATACGCCCTCGCTCAAAGTCCGTCAACTGCACATACGGTTCACGTCCACGCTGTCGCGGCATGCTACCAGTGTTAAAGACTGCGATGGAGCTCCGTATGCCACGGCAAACTGGCTGACACTGACGGCGGCGGTGCACAAATGCTGCACAGCTAGCGCCATTCGACGGCCAACACTGCGGTTCCTGGTGTGTCCGCTGTGCCGTGCGTGTGATCATTGCTTTTACAGCCCTCTCGCAGTGTCCGGAGCAAGTATGGTGGGTCTGACACACCGGTGTCAATGTGTTCTTTTTTCCATTTCCAGGAGTGTACATACTCTGCAAGCTACCATACAGTGCATGGCGGAAGGTACCCTGTACCACTACTAGTCGCTTCCTTTTCTGTTCCACTCACAAATAGAGTAAAGGGAAAATGACAGTGTATATGCTTTCATATGAGCCATAATTTATCTGATCTTCATGGTCCTTACACAAAAAAAACTGACAGCAATGTGGAGATGCACACTGTAAGCCACTGCATTGAGACAAGGAGATGCTGGAGTAATGCATGGAAGCACATCTGAGGCTGAATGGCCCATCAAAAATGAGGTGGGCTGCATCTTCACTGCGTTCGAATACTTTGGTGGCAGTAGAATAATTCTCTAGTCAGCTTCAGATGCTGGTTCTCTAAATTTTCTCACTAGTATTCCTTGGAACATCACCTTCCCTCAAGGAATTCCTATATGAAGTCCCAAAACTTTCCCATATTATTTGCTTGTTGTTTTGAATCTACTGGTAACAAATCTAGCATCCCATCTCTAAATTGCTTCAATGTCTTCCTTTAATCTGAAGTAGTTTGGATCACAAACACTCAAGCAGTACTCAAGAATGAGTTACATTTGTGTCCTATATGTAGTCTCCTTTACAAATGAACCACACTTTCCAAAAATTCTCACAAGAAACCAGAGTTGACCATTCACTTTCCTTGCTACAATCCTTGCCTGGCCATTCAATTTCATATTGGTTTGCAATTTTGTACCTAGATATTTTATTAATGGTGTATTCAAACATTATGTGTTTGTTTTTCTCATTCATCTGAGTTAACTTATATTTTTCAATATTTAGAGCTATCTGTCATCTCACCAACTAGTAATGTTATTTACATCATCTTATATTCTCCTACAGTCATTCAAAGTGACACCTTCCTGTACATGACAGCATCATCAGCAAAGAGCCACAGACTGCTGCTCACTTTGTATAAGAGATCATTTATGCATTTAGAAAATAACAGCAGTCCTATCATACTTTCCAAGGGCACTCTTGATGATAGCCTAGTCTCTGATAAACACTTGATGCTGAGGACAACTCACTGGGTTCTGTTAGTTAAGAAGTCTTCGAGCCACTCATATATATTGGAACCTATTCCATATGCTTGTATCTTTGTTAACTGTGGGCAGTGGGGCACCTTGACAAATGCTTTTTGGAAATCTAGGAGTATAGAATCTGTCTGTTGTCCTTTAGCCCTAGTTTGTGGGATATCATGCAAGAAAGGGGCAAGCTGTGTTTTGCACAAATGTTGGAATGTATTTTCTGTAGATTCTAACTGAACTGTTTGTAATGGAAACGGTGAGCTATTTCAAATAAAGACAAAGCATCTGAATGGAATTGAGGATAAATGGGAAACTTCATGGTTATGTTTCAAATACAAGTTTTTGATTGCACTTGTGAATTTGCAGATTGGAGAAAGGACATGCAAAAGGTATTTGTGAAAAAGAAATATTTTTTAATAATCTATATGCATATAATCTATATGCATATTTGCTAAAACTGTTCAACGATGTATGAAGAAGACAGATTGCTACTCCCCATAAAAATGACATGTTGAGTTGCAGGTAGACACAGTGAAAAGACACTTACACATTAGCTTTCGGCCAAAGCATTCACCAGAAAAGGGAATACACACACATGTCTATTCACACAAGCATGCACACCTCATGCACACATGACTGTCCACTCCAGCACCTTGGACCAGAATGCATCTGTCACATAGAATAGCAGCAGCAATCTGTTGGGGGTGTGAAGGGCATGGGTTATCAGGGTATGGGAGGAGGGAGAGAAGAGCACTGTCTGGAAGAGTGTACATGGACAAGACTGCCATCAGGTGCAGTCTTGGGAGACTGTGGAGCAGAGAGATGGTGAAAGGGAGGGTAAACAGGGAGTGAAAAAGTAGAGGAGTGGAGCAAGGGAAATACAGGCAGGTGTGTTAAGAGAGGGCTGCACACAAATAAGGTGGAAGATGAGAATACAGAGAAGGTGAAAGGGCAGAGGGGCTGGAAACTGTTGAATGGAGAGTGTGGAGACAGCAGGTTACCATAGGGTGAGGACCAGTGAATTTCGGGGGTGGCAAATGTGTTGTATGTATAACTTTCATTTGTGTAGTTCAGAAAAGCTGGTGGTGGAGTGGAGGATCTAGATGGCTCAGGTAGTGAAGCAGCCATTGAAAACAAGCATGTTATGTTCATCTGCATGTTGAGCCACAGTTTGGTCTACTTTGCCCATGGCCACAGTTTGGAGTTGGCTATTTGTCCTAGTGGCCAGCTGGTCAGTAGTCATACCAATTTAAAAAGTTATGCAATCACTTCAGCAGAGATCGTATATGACATGGCTGCTTTCATAGGTGTATGGGCCTCTGATGGGGTAGGATAAGCCTGTGACAGGACTGAAGTAAGTGTGGATTAGGCATGTTTTGCACTTGTGTCTTCCGTAGGGATATGATACCTGTGTTAGGGGGTTGGGATCGAGAGTGGCATAGGGATCTATTAGGATGTTGTGGATATTGGATGAGCAAAGGAACATCACATTAGGAGGGGTGGGAAAGATGTTGGGTTGGATGACCATCATTTCAGGGCATGATGCTAGGTGATCAAAGCCCTGATGAAGAATGTGGGTCAGTTGTAGGGGATGGTATGGGATGATGAAGGGTGCACTCCTTTGTAGTTGGTTCTTGAGAATTTCTTCACATGGAAGTGATGACAGCTGTCAAAATGCATGTACTATTGTTGGTTGGTGGGTTTAACATTGACACAGGTGTGGATGTACCCATCAGAGAGGAGGAGCTTAACTTCCAGGAAGATGGCATGCTGGGTTAAGAAGTACCAGGTGAAGGGGATGGAAGAGAAGTTGTTGAGATTTTGAAGGAATGAACATAAGGTGTCTTGTACCTGAGTCCAGGTCATGAAGATACCATCAATGAACCTGCCCCAGGCTAGGTGTTTAGCGTTTTGGGAGGCTGGGAAAGTCTCCTCTTGATGGCCCACAAACAAGTTCACATAGTAGGGTGCCATGGGCATGGCTGCATCACAGATTTATTTGTAAACCTTTCCTTCAAGGGAGATGTAGTTGTGAATGAGGAGAAAGTTAGTTAAGGTGTACGATGAATGAGGTAGTAAGTTTGGGGTCTGAAGGACATTGGGAAAGATAGTGTTCAATAGCAGTAAGACCGTGGGCATGAGGGATGTTGGTTTATAGGGAAGTAACATCAAGAGTGATGAGTAGGGGTGCAGGAGATAAAGGGATGGGGATGGTGAAGACTCAGTGAAGGAAGTGACTGGTATCTTTGATGTGGAATTCAAGATTACAGACAACTGGTTGGAGGTGTTGGTCAAAGAGGGTTGAAATTCTTTCACTAGGAGGCACAATAACCAGCTACAATGGGGCATCAAGGATTGTTGGCTCATGGATTTTGGGGTGCACATAGAAGGTGGATGAGTTGGGTGTCATAGGAGTGAGGAGCAAAATTGACTCAGAGGAAAATATCTACAAAGAGCCTAATTCTTTAAGCAGCTATTGGAGGTTATGTTGAACTTCTGTGATGGGATGTTTATGGCAGAGGTTATAGGTGGAGGAGTCAGATAATTGGCAGAGCCTTCTGCAAAGTAGTCACTATGATTCATAACAACTGTGGTGGAAATTTTGTCTGCAGAAATGATGATTAGGTCATAAACCACAAAATTTCCTTTCTCTAGATCTCCCCCCTCCACACACAATGCCTTCACCTTTTAAGATTCCTTCAGTCTCTGGCCTCCACATACCTTGTATTGCGAAAACACATCTCATTGGCACAGGCTTTCCAGAACCACCTCTGCTTCCTCCGTAAGATATTGCTCTTGTGCAATCCCTGTTACATACAACACACATCTGAAATTGAATCCCTTGTTTCTCAACACCTGGAGGAACATTCCACACACCACCTCCATAAGTTATACAATATGCTACAGCTGTCTCAGGGCACTGCCATCCAACTCCTATCCTACGCACATTATTCCTCCTCGTCAACCCCTCACAGCAATTGGAACCTGCCTAGCTGTTTTTTTTTTTTTTTCAGCTTACCACATCCCATAAAACTCCATACCAACACTACACCAAATCCTGAGCTGAAACATTCCTGTAACACTATTGTTAACCAATCTAATCTCAATATTGAACCCTGTGTATCCCAGTTCATACCACTGTGACCCTCCTCCTCCCTCTTAACCATCCCTGGTCACCTACCAGGGATTCCTTACCTCAAATTTGGCCTCATCATCCTTCCCCAGATCCCTTGCACACAACACCAACCTTTCAGCAGAAGAAAGGACAGTTATACACAACCTCAAACAAGTCCTGACCTAATCATTCTGCTGCAGACAAAGGTACCATCACTGTTGTTATGAATTACAGTGACTATGTGGTGGAAGGACACTGCAAATTATCTGAAACTTTCACCTATAAACTCTGCCATAGTGATTTCAGAGGTATGATGTATGCAGCAGGGAGTGCACAGTAGCAATATCTCACAGACAGTGCAGAGGTGGGTCTGGTATGCCTTTGTCAAGGAGATTTGTTTTTTTCAGTGCCAGTGCCAGGGACTGGTGGAATCTGAAAAGGTGAAGGGAATTGTGAAAGTAGGGGTGAGAAAGGAAGTTTTGTGGTTTACTTACCTGACTACCCTGCCTATAAACTCTGCCAGAGTGATTCCATCCAAGAAGTCCAACATAACCTCCAATCCCTGCTTAAAGCATTAAGTCCTTTGTAGAGCTTCTCCCCTGAGTCCATTTTGCTCCTCACTACTATGACACCCCACACACCCACCTTCTACTTGCTCCCCAAAATCCACAAAACCAACATTCCTGGATGCCCCATTGTAGCTGGTTATTGTTCCTCCCAGTAAAAGAATTTCAGGCCTCTTTGACCAACACCTCTAACCAGTTGCCTGTAATCTGGACTCCCACATCAAAGATACCAACCACTTCCTTCATTGAGTCTTAACCATCCCCACCCTTTACCTCCTGCATCCCTACTCATCACTGTGGATACCACTTCCATTCTTTCCAGCCTACCAAAATGCCAAACACCTAGTCTGGTTCAGGTTCATTGATAATATCTTCATGACCTGGACTCAGAGCCAGGTCACCCTATCTTCATCATTTCACCACCTCAACACTTTCTCTCCTGTTTGCTTCACTTAGTTGACCCTCCTTGACATTAAACTCCTCCTCTCTGATGACTCTACCCACATCTGTGTCCACATTAAACCCCCAACCATCAACAGTACCTGCATTTTGACAGCTGCCATCCCTTGTGCACCAAAAGATACAGTCTGGCCACCCAGTGTGGAATATCAGCAGTGGCAAGAATTCCCTTGCCCAGTATGCTGTGGGTTTCACCAAGGCTTTCATAGACAGGCACTATCCCCCATATGTAATCTGTAAGCAGACCTCCCATACCATTTCTCCTCATACCCCCTATTCTCCTATCAATGCCAAGAGCAAGCTACAAAGGAGTGCCCCCTTCATCACCCAATACCATCATGGACTGAAACAACTTAACCACATCCTTTGCTGGGCTTTGATTACCTATCATCATGCTCTGAAATGAGAGACATCCTATCCAACATCTTTCCCACCCCTTCTAACATGATGTTCCATCACTCAACCAATCTCCACAACATCCTAGTCCATCGCTATAACACTCCCAACCCCAGCCCCCCCCCCCCCCCCCCCTCCCAGGCTCATCATTGTGGGAGACCCAGGTGCTTTCTATTCAGTGCTGTCACAGTATTATCCTACCCCATCAGAGGCCAGGCTATCTGTGAAAGCAGCCATGTCACATATCAGCTCTGCTGCAATTATTACACAGCATTTTATATTGGTATGACTACCAACCAGCTGTCCACCAGGATGAATGACTACCTCCAAACTGTGGCAATGAGCAAAGTAGACAACACTGTGGCACAACATGCAGCTAAACATAACACACTCGATTTCAATGGCTGGTTCAATACCCAAACCATGTGGATCCTCCCATCCACCCCCGGCTTTTCTGAACTGTGCAGATGGGAGTTATCCTTACAACATATTCTCAGTACCTGAAACTATCCCAGCCTCATCCTACGGTAACCTAATGTCCCCACACCCTCGACTCGACAGTTTCCACCCACTCTGTCCTGTCACCTGTTTGTGTGCTGCCTCCTGCCAACGCACTCATCTGTCTTTCTCCTTGCCTGATCGTCTCCTTTTTTGCTCCATAAATCCCCCCCACCTCCCTGCCCCAAAGCCTCATGGTGATATGCCTGTTGACAGTCTAGATCTTGCCCACTCCAGCAGAAACCACTCTTATCTTGGCCCACCACTCCCCTGCTATTCCTTCCTGCCCCTCCAGATTGCTGCTTCCATTCTAAGTGACAGTTGCATTCCAGTCTGATCTGTCAGAGATGGAGCTCATCTGTGTATGGAGTGTGTTTGTTTATGTAATGAGTGTGTGTGTGTGTGTGTGTCAGTGTGTGTGTGTGTGTGTGTGTGTGTGTGTGTGTGTGTGTGTGTGTGTGTGTGTGTGTGTCTTTACTGATGAAAGCTGTGGCTGAGAGTTATATGTGAATGTCTTTTAATCATGCCTGTCTGCAACTTGACTTGTCTCCTTTATGGTAAGTAGTATCTATCTTGAAACTACATTGTTCATATCTCATATTCTGGTGCATGCATGCCATTACAAAGTCTGTCCACAATTTTTATGAGATGTACTTTGAGGGCAAGGGGGAGGGAAGGGAGGGTGTGTGTGTAATGTAGCAGAACAGGACAACATTTAATGAAAACTATTATTCAGACAACAACAAAGAATGTGAAGCTACAACATGAAGTTAATGCAAGGCTACATAGATAAGGCTTGAATTGTAACACAGATGAAGTACTGTATTGATAAAAATAAGTCAACATAAGGTGAACTGTGATCAGTTAAGATGAACTGTAATTGATTTTTAAAGATAATCATCATCATCATTCAAAACAGGGATTGCACCTTTTGGTCCATTCTGTCTTCTTCAGAATTGATCAATCTATCTCTCCATTGGTCTTCCTAAAGATCTTTTGCCTCTTGTTTACTTTGATTTATGGTTTTAATGGTTCTTACAACTGGCATACAGTCTACGTGTTCATTCCATCTTAACTGATATTGTTTCATTAAGTCAGTTATAGTTTGCGAATTCAGTTCAGTTTAGATGTTGTCATTTCTCTTTTTATCCATCAAAGTACATCTAGCCACATATCTAAGAAAATTCATTTCAGATGCTTCTATTCTCTTTGCATCTATTTTTCTTAAGTCATCAGTTTTTTGCATCCATAGAGCTGTGCTGGTATAGTTTAGAACTTCAGTAGAATATCTCTGTGGAGTTTCTTTCCCAATGTTCTGCATATAGTTCCACAGAAGTAGTCAAATAGGTCTAACTTATTTTGTGTATCTTTGCTTGCTCTTTATGTGACACTATCATGTAAATATTTAAATGTATTAACTTGCTGTATGATCTGCTTGTCAATTTCAATCTTAACTTGCATGGGAGGGTGTCATAAAAACCCCATTGATTTTGTCTTTGAGTAGTAGACATTCAGATTGTATCCTCTGGCTGTTTTACTTAAATTAAAGACAGCTTCTTGTAAATCATTTTCATCCTTACTACTGTACCATTTACTTGGTCACCAGCAAGAAGCAGTGTACTAACATCCCCACTGCTAATTTAAAAATGTTTCATTGTCTGTACCCAAGTTTTGGTTACATCATCAGTATATATATTAAAAAGAGTGGGTGACAGGAGTCACCCTTGTCTATCTCCTTGCCTTTTTTCAGCCATATTATGTCTGATCCCTGCTATTCTTACTTTTGTTTTGTTATCCATTTATAAACCCTGTACAGCTCTTATAAGATGAGATGGGATTCCTCTGGTTCTTAAAATTTCCCACAGTTTGTTTTGATTTACTTTATCAGACTCCTTTTCTACACAACAACGGTAAGAAATGCTATAAAATTATTGGAATAAAATTACAAATACATAAAAAATAATGTAAACAACAATCCAATTTATTGTTCATAAAATTCATATATAGAAAGGTGATAGAGATTCATGAAATTCATACATAGAAAACTTACAGTGATTATGATATAGCCAATTGTAAAGAGATAGGATTTATGTTAGGAACTAAAACAGAACTGTATTTGTAAACCAGTTTTAATTAAGACACAAATGAATTCAAGACATTAGCTTCCAGTGGGTACTGGTTTATATCAATGGGAAAAGTTGAAAAATTTTAATGGACTGGGATTTGAACCCAGTTCTCCTGCTTACTACACAGATGCACTAATCACTATGCCATTCAGGCACAGTGGGCACCAGAACTGCACGGACTACCCTCGTATGCCTCCCATCAGATTCAAATTCTTGAATTGTACCACTTACTATTGATGCAGTCCCCTGCTCATTAGCCTCATTATTTGTGGCATCTTGCTAATTCCCACAACAGTTTGAGCTTGGTGTGCATCTTCACTGAAAGGATAACTAATGTGAAGCGGGACTTTGAATTTCGCTGCGCTACACTCGTTCCCTCAGACATAAATTATACCGTCGCAGCTGTACGAGCGCTCGACGGCAGAGAAAATATGTAAGAAAAGGAAAGTACTAAAAATGTAACTCTTTTTGTTTTCTATCCGTATTTTGTCTCTCGAGAGCGGAAGCTTAATGCAGACGTAAAAACTTATTAGCTAGTCTTGGTCTGATTAAGACGAAAAACAGCTTATTGGTGTGCAGACGTATTGTGGAAATTTGTATGAAATTCAGAGGATGGAAGCAGCAACATAAAATACATTGCATTTAATCCCAAGACGATTTTGATTTGTATAAATTAGTGATTCCTGGATGATTGCAAGATTTCAGAGCAGTTACTACTTTTCACGCAGAAACGAAGTAGGGGATTTTTTGAAGACGTGGACGCTGCATGAAAGAAGATATGTTAACATGGTAAAGGATGAACTCTTATCTATGCCATTTCCTCCTGTTAATCACGTTTTGTTATTCTCTGTTTTTATATATATATATATATATATATATATATATATATATATATATATATATATATATATATATATAAAAAGAAAGATGATGAAACTTACCAAACAAAAGCGCTGGCAGGTCGATAGACACACAAACAAACACAAATATACACACAAAATTCAAGCTTTCGCAACAAACTGTTGCCTCATCAGGAAAGAGGGAAGGAGAGGGAAAGACGAAAGGATGTGGGTTTTAAGGGAGAGGGTAAGGAGTCATTCCAATCCCGGGAGCGGAAAGACTTACCTTAGGGGGAAAAAAGGACAGGTATACACTCGCACACACACACATATCCATCCACACATACAGACACAAGCAGACATATTTAAAGACCAAGTCTTTAAATATGTCTGCTTGTGTCTGTATGTGTGGATGGATATGTGTGTGTGTGCGAGTGTATACCTGTCCTTTTTTCCCCCTAAGGTAAGTCTTTCCGCTCCCGGGATTGGAATGACTCCTTACCCTCTCCCTTAAAACCCACATCCTTTCGTCTTTCCCTCTCCTTCCCTCTTTCCTGATGAGGCAACAGTTTGTTGCGAAAGCTTGAATTTTGTGTGTATATTTGTGTTTGTTTGTGTGTCTATCGACCTGCCAGCGCTTTTGTTTGGTAAGTTTCATCATCTTTCTTTTTAGATATATTTTTTCCACGTGGAATGTTTCCCTCTGTTATATATATATATATATATATATATATATATATATATATATATATATATATATATATATATTAGAGGGAAACATTCCACGTGGGAAAAATTATATATAAAAACAAAGATGAGGTGACTTACCGAACGAAAGCGCTGGCAGGTCGATAGACACACAAACATACACACAAAATTCAAGCTTTCGCAACAAACTGTTGCCTCATCAGGAAAGAGGGAAGGAGAGGGAAAGACGAAAGGATGTGGGTTTTAAGGGAGAGTGTAAGGAGTCATTCCAATCCCGGGAGCGGAAAGACTTACCTTAGGGGGAAAAAAGGACAGGTATACACTCGCACACACACACATATCCATCCACACATACAGACACAAGCAGACATATTTAAAGACAACAAATGTTACAAGGGGACTGAGGATCTTGGGTGGCATCTCACTATTATAGACTGGCATATGAACAGGTTGTTATTTTTGATACCACATAACCATTTGTAAAACATCTAGGCTACATTTTGACACTTGAGATGGACTTAAGTATTAACATTATGTATGTGGTGTTTTAGGAGATCAGAAAAGTGTATGAAATCATTTTGTTCATCCGTATATGGGTATCCTTTTTTTTTTTTTTTTTTTTTGTCATCAGTCTTCAGACTAGTTTCAGTCTTCTGACTGGTTTGATGTGGCCTGCCACGAATTTAAAGACAACAAATGTTACAAGGGGACTGAGGATCTTGGGTGGCATCTCACTATTATAGACTGGCATATGAACAGGTTGTTATTTTTGATACCACATAACCATTTGTAAAACATCTAGGCTACATTTTGACACTTGAGATGGACTTAAGTATTAACATTATGTATGTGGTGTTTTAGGAGATCAGAAAAGTGTATGAAATCATTTTGTTCATCCGTATATGGGTATCCTTTTTTTTTTTTTTTTTTTTTTTTTGTCATCAGTCTTCAGACTAGTTTCAGTCTTCTGACTGGTTTGATGTGGCCTGCCACGAATTTCTCCTGTGCACCAACCTCTTACAACCTACATCCTCAATTATCTGCTGGATGTATTTCAATCTCTGTCTTCCTCAACAGTTTTTGCCCTCTACAGGTCAGTCTAGTAACATTGAAGTCAATTCCTGATATCTTAAAGATGTCCTATCATCCTGTTCCTTCTCCTGGTCAGTGTTTTCTACATATTCCTTTCCTCTCTGATTTTGCGCAGAACCTCCTGAGTCCTTACCTTATTAGTCCACCTAATTTTCAACAATAGTCTGTAGCGTGAAATCTCAAATGCTTTGATTCTCTTCTGTTCCAGTTTTCTGACAGTCCATGTTTCACTACCATACACTGTTGTGCTCCAAACATTCTCAGAAACTTCTTCCTCAAATTAAGGCCTATGTTTGATACTAGTAGACTTCTCTTGACCAGGAGTGCCGTTTTTGCAGTGGTAGTCTGCTTTTGATGTCCTCTTTTCTCTGTCCGTCATTGGCTATTTTGCTGCCTAGGTAGTAGAACCCGTTAACTTCATCTACTCCCTCTGTGAGCATCAATCTTGATGTTATGTTTCTTGCTGTTCTCATCTCTGGTATTTCCCATTACTTTTGTCTTTCTTTGATTTACTCTCAATCCATATTCTGTACTCCTTAGACTGTCCATTCCAATCAGCAGATCATGTAATTCTTCTTCACTTTCACTCAGGATAGCAATGTCATCAGCAAATCATATCATTGATATCCTTTTACCTTGAATTTTAATTCCACTCTTGAACCTTTCTTTTATTTCCATAATTACTTCTTTGATGTACAGATTGAAAGGTGGAGTGAAAGAGTACATCTCTGTCTCATACCCTTTTTAATCCAAGCATTTCATTCTTGGCCCTCCACTCTTATTATTCCCTCTTGGATCTTGTACATATCATACCCATCTGTCCCTATAGCTTACCCCTATTTTTCTCAGAATTTCAAACATCTTGCACCATTCTACATTGTCGAACACTTTTTCTAGGTCATCAAATCCTATGAGCATGTCTTTATTTTTCTGTAGTCTCTGCTTCCATTACCAACTGCAGTGTCAGAATTGCCTCTTTGGTGCCTTTACCTTTCCTAAAGCCAAACTGATGGTCATCTCACACATCCTCTATTTTCTTTTCCATTCTTCTGTATTTTATTCTTGTCAGCAACTTGGATTCATGAGCTGTTAAGCTGATTGTACGATAATTCAAATAATTGTCAGCTCTTGAAGTCATCAGAATTGTGGGGATTATATTTTTCTGAAAGTCAGATGATATATTGCCAGACTCATACATTCTACACACCAACATGAATAGTCATTTTGTTGCCACTTCCCCTAATGATTTTAGAAATTCTGTTGGACTGTTATCGATTCGTTCTGCCTTATTTGATTGTAAGTCCTCCAAAGCTTTCTTAAATTCTGGTTCTAATACTGGATCCTCATCTCTTCTATATCAACTCCTGTTTCTTCTTCTGCCACATCAGACAAATCTTCCTCCCTTATAGAGGCATTCAATGTACTCTTTCTGCCTATCTGCTCTCTCCTCTGCATTTAACATTGAAATTCCGGTTGCACTCTTAATGCTTTTAATTTCACCGAAGGTTGTTCTGACTTTCCTATATGCCAAATCAGTCCTTCAGACTATCATTTCTTTTTCAGTTTCTTCACATTTTTCATACAGCCATTTCATTTTAGCTTCCCTGCACCTCCTATTTATTTCATTCCTGAGCAACTTGTATTTTTGCATTCCTGAATTTCCCTGAACATTTTTGTGCTTCCTTCTTTCATCGATCAGTTGAAGTATTCCTTCTGTTACCCATGGTTTCTTTACAGTTACCTTCTCTGTACTTATATTTTTCTTTCCCACTTCTGTGATTGTCCTTTTTAGATATGTCCATTCCTCTTCAACTGAATTGCCTAATGGACTCTTCTTTATTGCTGTATCTACAGCCTTAGAGAACTTCAAGCATTTCTTGTCATTTCTTAGTACTTCCGTAACCCTCTTCTTTGTATAATTTGATGACTCTTCACCCAAGATAATATACTATGTCCACCATACCAAAGAATCCTCAATAGTCACAAATATTGCTTGGTACCCCTTTATGATCATACTTTCAGTAATAAGTGTAGGTGTGCTACTGAGTCTAACGCTTTTCAGAAATGAAGAACTGCCTTGATACGTGGCTTTCAGAATGTAATGGGAGAAAAGCACAACTTGAGTTTCTGATGATCAGTGTTTTCAGAATTCATGCTGGTTGGTATGACGGAATCTGACAACATGTTCTAAGAGTCAACAACAGCAGGATGTCAAGGGTATCAGATGGTGGTTATGCAGATCACTTTTGCTGCTCTCTTCGTATGTAAGTGGTGTGACCTGTATTTGCTCCCAGGTAAGCTGCATGGTTTATTGTTTGAGAGATCAACAGTAGATAACGGTTAAAAGATGGGCTACCTCAGTAACATATTAAGTATAGAATATGAGGCAGTTCCACTGGGCCCTGGACCTTTGTTAAATTTTAGCATTTCTGCTGTTTATTGATACCATTGACAGTATTATGTATATCACTCATATTTTAAAATGGTGTATGAATTAAGTTGGGGCAATATCCTTTGATTTCTCTTTGTGAAGCAACATTTGATGATGAAGTTCAGAATTTCTGTTTTTGCTTTTTTACAATCAATTTCAGTTCCTCCATGGTCCATAAATGTCCACACAATAATTTTGATAACACTAACAGCCTTTAAATATGTCCACAATTTTTTGAGTTTGAGGGATTCTTCAGTGATATTCAATTACAATATTTGCTGAAGACTTCATGCATTGCCCTCTTGATAGCCAAACCTGTTTCATTTTGCATCTCCCTGTTTATAGCTCTCTGCTTTTTATTATTATTATTATTATTATTACACGAAATATACAGTAGACTTTATTTCCTTAGAAGTTTCTTTACAGTGATTGTAATTCTACTATTTCAAAGCAAAATTCTGTGCAGTTTGATATCTATTGTGGAGTGTAGTCCCCCTAAATTGCTAGCCACATGTATTGCCACACCCCTACTTTTACGTGTAGTTCTGCAGTAGTATGCTACATTTTTCTATCTTATTAGACTGAAAACCTTTAATTCACCCTCCTTTAAGCCATGCTGTCTCATTATGAATACACTGGGTACTTCAGTAGTAAATCTATCTATCACTATCACTTGCACCTTGATCCCGCGGCTGTGTAGGGTTGGCATGGTTAGGTACGGATTTGGCAATGTTAAAGTGAAGGTTGGCCAGATGCCCTTGCTGCTGCCACCCCGTACCCCTCGGAACAGAATAAGTGCACCCCAGCTGTCTGCGTCTAGCGTAATCTGTGGAAAAATGCAAACATGTTAAGATGTATGTGAGTTGTGTAATTGAGGCGGGATGTGGGGACCAGCCTCGTATTCACCTAGGAGGATGTGGAAAACTGCCTAAAAACCACACCCAGGCTGGCCTCCGCACCGGATCGCTTTGTTAATCCACCGGGTGGATTCGATCCAGGCCCGGTGCGCCTACCCGAGTCCAGGAGGCAGTGCATTAGCGCTCTTGGCTAACCTAGCAGGTCATACTTCAGCAGTAAATAACACTTCTAATACTCCTGATGTTAGATACATATTGGGCATTTAGGAGCAGGATTTTTAAATTGTTTTTTAAATCTATTGCTGTATTTGTTATACTGCTTTTACCCTACCTCTGGATAGAAAAAAATTGGTTCTTTTTTGCCCCTTACTTCTAATATTACTGATGACACTGATAGTGATGGTGATCCTTCACATGCTGGTGTTGATGTAACATCTTCCTCATTAGGTTTAGCCAGGGATTCTTCTTCCTCATGTGCTGCTGGTACATCCTCCTCTTCTCTCAAAATTTGCAGTGAACCTATTGTTGGTAGTGTATGTTTTACATGGGTGTACACTTCTCCAGTTTTTGCCACCCACTGGATTTCTTTCACCAGTACTTTCTTGCCTAGATTGTTTCTGTGTAGTCCATGACCAGTAAAATGCTTTGTGATAGAAATAGTCACACCAGAGAAGCTTACATGTTAAAAATTACTACAAATCTTCTTGAATTTTCAGTTTGTTGGAATATAACAATATTCATTGGTAAGTGCTCCAGGCAGGAAAAGGACTTTGTTGGTGCAGCACATTTTCACAGTTTTCACTGGGATAAACAGATGCTGCAGTGTTCATCATTGTTGTTTCCAGTTAAGTACATATTGATTATGATGGGATGAGAAGGGACTTGTGTGACTCATCAGCCAATAACTCTTACAGAACTACATGAACAGGTCACGCAGGCATGACATTACATACCCCAGGACAGTATTCGCCATCTGTATGATCAACTGGATGCCATAGTCGGCGTCTGAATTGCCACATGTGGGAGCTACACCATGTACTGAAATAGGTGTTTCAGTATGGATCGATACCTGATACCTCAGAACCACTTGTGCTATTGATCTGTAAATGTACTTCACATGCACTGTTGCAACAATAAATCTTGAGTGAACTGGAAACCTCTAAAAGGGTGTACTAATTTTTTTCCAGCGGTGGAAAAACATGAAAATAGAACATAACTGAAGGATAGTGATAAAAGGTGTCATGAAAGGTTTAACATACGTTGTATAAAGTCCAACAGACACACAGCAAAAATATGTTCATAAAAGTCTATACTTTACTGTTGAAAAATGCATCTATTGAATAAAATGTTTTTCAAGTAAATATATCTTTAATTTATTTTTAAGTAATGCACTGTTAATACACAGGCCTTTGCTTTAACTTGGCAGTGAGGTAATTATTTTAACACTGGAATACTGTATACCTTTTTGTACCTGAATTGGATTTTTGAGATCAGAATGGAGGTCAACCTTGCTTCATGTATTATGATCATTGGTTTCTTATTTTGCAGGATTGTCAAAATGAAATTCATAATTGAATAAATATATCAGAAAGGTGTAGAAAATATCCCAGGTTTCTTAAAGAGATTATGACAGGAGAGTCTTGGGGTGTTTGAACTTAAGGGAAGTTGGAGCGTCCTATCCCGACAATGTTAAAATTAGTGACTTGGCTTCCCTGTATTTTAAGAACCACTGTAACCATTGACATCAAACTTTTACAAGTCATTAAACTGTATATTCTGAGTCTACTGAACTACAATAATTGTAATTCAGCCACTGTTTTTGGAAATACAATTTTTTAATTACACGTTTAAAATTTTGTGTACTTTTTTTGTATGTTATCCTAAATAATTTTAATTATACATAACATTATGTTCTTCTTTTAGTTCAGTAGACTCAGGATATATATGTTATTACTACCTGAAAATCTGAATACTGTACTCAAAGCGTTTCTGAGATTTAGGGGAAAATGCAACAGAAAATGTAAATTTTCACGAACGGCTTCTGAAGTTTCAAAAGACTGTAACTCAATATATGTTTATTTTTTTTTAATTTTTAGTTACTCAGAAGCACCCTGCACCATACTGTATATCATTCTCTTGTTCTTTTTCCAAGTTTTTTCTCCTTTTCTTCTTTCTGAACTCCTTAGTGGCCAACTGTGCTGCATTCCCAGCTTTATCAATGCAAACCTTGTCGCTCCGTTCAAGTTCTCTGACGTGGTTTGCTCCAGTATTAATTCCAATATGCTGTAGCACTTTCACCCTACCAATGTTGCCACCATTAAAAGTAATAACAGCATCACTGACCCCCACTTTAGTGTCTTCATTCCAACAAAAACATTTTTTGGTAAGCGAGCCCACATAATATTATTGAACAACTCACTGGGACTTTGAGTCTAACCATGCAGACACTTCTTCAGTAATTCAGGATTTTTCAGTTCTCTGTAAATGACTGCTGCAGGGATGAAATGTTTATGGCTGTATGAACTGTTTGAGTACTGGGCATTGCGGTAATTGCACCATGATTCAGGTCCAGGAGGGCAAAGGTGGTGTACTGGTTTGTCCTCCGTTGACAGTCTATGGAAGAAGGTAGCCCATACTGCCTGCTTCATTTTCAACAAAGCCTCAGTATTATTTCTAATGCCCATCCCATAATACTGCTGTTGTTCATCAATTATTTTGTCTGTCAGCCTTCCTCTTGTTGTTTTACCATCAGAAAGTTCCTTGTCTCTCAAACTTTGTTTCAACTTCCTCAACCCGGTGCCCATCCTCTTCTGGACATGACCAAACCATTCCAGTTTTGTTATAATCATCTCACCATAAGGCTCAGTGGCTACTACACTGTTATATGCTTTTGAGTCTCCATCACCTAAGACTTAGTGTAACACACTCCCCTTTCGTTCACACATTGACTAAAAATTTCAATAGCTCCAGAGGCCTCCATACCACCACTTGTTCCATCATAATTTCTGTCACAGATATGCCCTTCTTTTTTCCACGATTTACATTTATAACAAAGTTTGGTTAAAATCTGGAAATCTTTTACCTTTCCAGTCTCCACACTGTCCGCCGTAGTAACAGAATTCTTAGAATGGTAGATGCACTTCCGCCAAGTGCCATCAAAAGCTACTGGTATGTCAGTCATACCATCATTTATTTCAACAGCTTCATTTGCAGCACCATTCATTGACTCACATGCAACAGATTCTACAGCAGCTCCAATAAATCCTGCATACTTGTCGATTTTACAAGGTGGGCATGGCATATTCATCACGGCACACATTGCTTCTGCTGCAGTGTGTCCTTTTCCAATAGCTCTCAATCCATAAAACCACCTAACAGTTACTTCAAAATTAGTAGCTTTACACTTATCAGAATTCCAAAATGAATGAGGATATTTACAATTGGCACACTTAATGATAAGTTTCCTGGCCAGTTCATTTGATACCTCACTGTCGTCATGTAAACTAACTGGCCTACACATATTTTACAACACACACATTCACCTAACACCATTGTTAGGATGTGTAAATCTGTCAGAATATAACCTAACCTACCATTTACATCACTGTTGTTTTGAGAAGACTGTGTATCACGTTTTATTTTAATCTTTGAAGCACTAATGAGTGTTTCTCTAGATACTGATGAGTTTGCCTGTATTTCATTGTCTGCAAATTCACACAGAACATGTTTAACACAGTATTTCTCTTTATTCGAAAATCTATTACCATGAAACCCAAGTTTCCTAAAAATGCTTTGGCATCATACTTTCCTTTTTGAGAGATTTACCAATCTATTCGTCACTTTTCCTCAGAAAAACTTTAGGAATTTGACATAAAATGTGTGTTTATACTATGAAACAATACGATACTGTTTTTGACAGTACTACCAATACAAACACATAATTTAACCTTTATAACACAGGAAACCACACCCACAGCAACACCACACTCGGCACACTCACACTCACACGCATTAGTAGCAGGATACAACTACCATCTCGGACAGCTCAGATTGGAACTGCCAGAGATGGTGGTCATGTGTGCATGAGGTGTGCTTGATGGTGTGAATGAATGTGTGTGTGTTTCCTTTTCTCGAACATTTTCGTTGTTACCGTCTGCAACTGTACTTGTTTTTACGGTGAGTAGCAATCCCTCTCTTTCATTATAAGGTTACTATATGGTGTGTTTTCTTAGTATTGCATCTTTTCCTCTTTAAGGGTTTTCAGGTATTTTGATCTGTTGCCGTATTCCAGTGTCTGGCGTAATTTATATGAGCAGTAGATGTAAGTAAACATAAGAGATCAAGCTTCTGTGTTAATCATTAACTGTGTTCTTTTAATTAAATTTATTAGTGTTTACGTTGTACAGATGCTGGCTCTTGAAGAAGTGAGCAGTCAGAGGAGCCTCAGAACTATTATTTCTAAAATTAGCCTTGACCCAAGGATTGAAACTTTTAAAACGGGACCAGCAACCCAATTAATTCCAATCAGCAGTGGTATTGGGAGGTACTGGAGCCAACTGAATGTAAACACTTTTATTTAGGTGGCTAAAGGGAGGGGTGGATGTCACTGGGTTTCACTATGTATGGAGCATGGACATCACTCCAAGTGATTCCATCTGGTTTTGTGATGGCTGTAGTTTGTAGGAATGATGTTTTGGAATTGTAAGAACGCCTTTTCTATAGTGTGTATGGATCTGGGTTCCACCTCATGTTTATCTATTCTTGATCACTTGCAGGCTGAACTGATGGACGAGCACTTCAAACCCCTCACAAAGGGGTTGACCAATAAAAGGAGGCATTACTGTAAACTATGCTAGATGACCCTTACTCAATATGGGGAACTGATGTGCACTGTTTACTGTCATAATGTTTTGTACACTACTGGCACAGTAAACTTCCCAGTAATGGTAGTGTATATAGTACCATATCTTGAATCCTTTTCACAAGGGTTCACTTCAACAATTCTGCCAAGGCACCTTCTGGGGCTCACATTATTGCCATGCCCCAATTACTTTGTAAACATGGAATACCTTTTAAAATATGGGCACCAGTATAATTCTGTTGATTGCAGTTACAAAGTGTATCAATCTTTCTTTTTTTCAGTTTGTTATTTAACTACAAGAAATTGCTGCATGAAAGAAATTGCTAATGCCTGAATTCTGTAGAATCTTAGAACATATTCTGAGCTCATACATAATGAGATACGGTGTCTCTAACAAATGTCCTTCATGCCAACAATAATGAATTCTGAAAACCCAACTTGCACTTTTCTCATGTGACACCCTGAAAGCCATGGATCAAATCAGTCAGGTAGATGCAGCATTTCTTGGTTTTCAAACAGCACTTGACTCAGTATCACATGTATGCTTATTATCAAAAGTGCTGTTGTATGGGGTATCAAGCGAAACTTGTGGCTGTACTGAGGATTTCTAGGTAGGGAGGATGCAGCTTATGATTTTTGTTGGAGTTGGAGATCTACGAGGAGAAGTAACGGAAAGTTGTACATCAGTGACCTTGAAAACAATATGAACAGTAACCTCAGACTTTTTGCAGATGATGCTGTTATCTACAATGAAGTACTGTCTGAAAAGAAAGGTTGCACAAATACTCAGCTAGACCTACATAGGATTTCAAAGTGGTGCAAAGATTGCCAAATAACATTAAATGTTCAGAATTGTAAAATTGTGTGCTTCGCAAAACGAAGAAACATTAGATTCAATGACTATATATATTAATGAGCTAAAAGTGGAATCAGTGAACTCACACAAACACCTGTGTGTAATAGTTTGTAGGGATATGAAATGGAACCACTAATATAGGTTCAGTAATAGGTAAAGTAGGTGGCAGACTTTGGTTCATTGGTAGCATACTAGAGAAATTCAGTGCATGTGGCATATGGTTGGTGCCACATGACCAAGCCATATGCCACACAACCGAGTGCTGCAGGTTGCCACCCCATCAGACACCTGCAGGTTGACACAGCTTATCTTGCCTGCAACAAATACTGCAGTATTAAGGGAGCCACATCACTGGATACAGTTGGAACAAGCTCACATCCATGAGCCACGTGACACTAGACCACTTCCTGGTATACCTCTACTGCGCGGCCCTTCTAGGACACCATCCAGAAGCTCAGCAGCCAGTGCCACAGGTCTCTTATACGAGTGCAGTGCTTAGCACTGGAATCAGGTTATCAGCAGTGCAGCCTGCACCGACTGTGCCTAAGGTAGTGATTCTCAATTGTGACAGACTTAGTGCTCACTTGCAGCTTCCAGAAATCGTATTAGTAACAATCCTTCAGCATATCACAATGCTCTTCGAATTGTCTGTACTAGGAAGCTGTTTCTGTTGCTCACATTATGGTGCACATTCTCTGTAGTAACCTAGTTCTTTTGTTCTTGGCTACCTGGGAACCTTCCTCTTCTTGTGCTTTCAGTATCCTCAACAGGATACTTTAGTTGTTGACGAAGATAAACTTTTCATGGCTTTATGCCTCCGGAAGTTTGTTCTCAGTGCCTTGCGCTCAAGCAGGTAGCTTTCTTCTATGCGTTTGTGTGCCTCCCAAAGGAGTTTTAGTGATTATGTTCCACGTTTCTTCGACGTTGTTCCCGTCTCCTTTTGGTTACATTGACTGTGCAAACTTTTTTCTCTCCTTTCCCCTGGTTCTATGTCCTCTTCTAAGTTGTTTTGCGTTGTCTGCACCTTGTGCTAACGCCGTTTTCCGCGCTGTCTGCTTCCCATTTATCTACTGGGCCCTCTTTCGTGTTTTTGTCGTCGGTTTTTCTTTCCCATTTACCATGGCTAATTCCACCCTGAAACTGTCACTTCTGCAGCTTTTCGAGTTACATGATCAGCAGTTGCAACGTTTGAGCCCGGATACCACTCTCTTGATGTGGCACTATTCGGTGGTGTTACCCTCTAGTGCTACAGACAGGTGTCATACATTCTGCATGACACCTGGCACCTCCTGTCCACTCCACAGATTTTTCAACAGCACCCTTTCCGTTTCCCTGTGCAAGACTTAACACCACTGCCTCCACTTCCTCCAAAATTTGACAGTGCCTTGGATTCTTGTTCTGCCTTCCTTGCTACGCTGGATAGCCTCTTCCCATTTCTGCTCTTCCTGATGTTTTTCTGCTGGCTGCCTGTGACCCACCTGGCCTCTAGCCCCTATGCCTCTCTCTCAAACACTGCTTCCTCTGACTCCATTCAAGCACCTCCTGTCCTGGTCTCTCGTCTCTGGTGCCCTGCTCCCAGCTCTGCCGTTCTGAGCTCCGCCAGCTCCAGCTCCAATACCCCAGCTCAACTGGCCCCAGCTCCACCAGCCCTTCTGCCCCTAGCCCCAGCTCTGCTGGCCAGAGTTCCACTGGCTCCAGCACCACCAGCCCGTCTGCAGCAGGCCCCACTTTTGATGACCCCACTCCACTGTCCTCAGGTCCGCTGGCCCCTCTAAAGCTGGCTAAATCCATGTCCCTCTCTGTATGACCCTCTCTTGTGGTTCCAGGCCCCTTGATGCCCACCCACTCCTTGGACTCTCCTTTTCCACCCAACGGTGCCATCGCTCATCACTCCTCCATTTCCACTGCTCCTAGCCTGACACCTCCTGATGTATCTCCAATCATTCCACCTGTTACTGATTCTTCACACCTGGCTTCACTGTCGCATGTCCACTCTTAGGCATCCTCCCACCTCAATGTGGATCTCACCCATCTCATGTTCTCACCTTTTTCTTCAACTTTGTGCATTCTGTGGGGCCTTGTCTGGCGCAACCCCCACTTGATCACTGCCCTCAGATGTCTTTCCCCATGGCCATCCCCAATGTCCTCATGGACTTCCCACCATATCCTGTCTTCCAGACTTCGAAGTTTCACCGCAAGGCCTGGCTGCAACTGGTCTTGCCACCTTCAGCAATTTAGTTGTCCTTCTCAGTATTGCCTCTGCATGTCTCTTGTTCTTCCACGTCTGCTTCTTGTCCAGTGGCCACCATCCAATGGCCGCACCCAATGCTGCTTGCGCCTTCTCTTAGAAGCTCACAGCCAAGGCCACTCTTCCTTCTGTGGGTGGCGTTGGGGTCTGGGCTCCTTCCCCAGCTGGCAAAAGTTGCCCAATAACGTCTTGGGCCATTATGCTTGCCGCCATGTTCTCCCCAGCCAACACTTCCTGGCCTGCCCATTTACCGCCCTTGCATCCTGGCAGCTACCGCTGGCTGCAGCTCATGCCTCCCATCATTTTCTGGCATGCTGCCACAATTCCACTAGCCGGGCTTCAGAACTACTCAGCACATCTTGCAGCCTCCACTCTGGATGCCTGCCGTGACCTGTTCTGGTACCACTGACGCTCTCACCACCAGATGCAGTGCCTTCTCGGGGTCTAGGACAACAATCCACACGTTGCAGGCTCACACGCTACTGTCCCACTCGCCTCTGGCCCGCACATCACCAGTCTCCTGGTTTTCGGCTCACACACTGCCAGCCTTCTTGTCACTGGCGCACATGGCGCTGATCGACTCGCTGTGGGCCTGCCATTTGATGGCCCACTTGCCTCCCTCCACCATCAGACTTCCCCTGGTGTCTCTAGTGCCCTTAGCTCCAGCCTTCTGTGTGCCAGAACCTAGGCCGGCCGGAGTGGCCATGCGGTTCTAGGCGCTACAGTCTGGAACCGCGAGACTGCTACAGTTGCAGGTTCGAATCCTGCCTCGGGCATGGATGTGTGTATGTCCTTAGGTTAGGTTTAACTGGTTCTAAGTTCTAGGGGACTGATGACCTCAGCAGTTAAGTCCCATAGTGCTGAGAGCCATTTGAACCATTTTGCCAGGACCTTCTCAGTCTATTGGTGGCATATTTCTGATATCTGTTGGCCCTGCTGTCTACTCCTTGTCTCCTACAACTAGATGGCACTTCATGGCGTTTTCCTTCCTACCTGTTGCCAGTGTTCCACCCTCGTCTTCAGGACGCTCCTCCTTTCTGTGTATGTTTTCACTTCCATAGAATAGCTCTCATATGTCTCGAGCACGGATTTTTTCTTTCTTTGCCAACAGGCAGCTTTACAGTGCACCACACGCCTTCATCTCGATACCACTATTTGCCATTCCACACTAATTGCGGCTCCCATTCGTGATAATCTCCTGCATTCCCTGAGGTCTTCTCCTCGCTGCATAGTGTCACCCTCTTCTCTTTTGAACAAAACACTGGGCCTTCAGTTGGACTAAGCTGGTGCTGCTGTTTTTTGGGCCACTCCTCCCAGGTGGCTCTGCCATCTCCTCTGTGGAGAACTGGAGTGCCATGTCTTCAGCTGCCGTCCAACGTAGCGAGATGGCTCCGCCATCTCCTCCAAGAGAAATGTGACGTATGGTTGGTGTCTCGTGATCCAGCTGCATGCCATACAACAGGCAACAAGTTGGTGCAGCTCATCTTGCATGCGACAACTGCTTTAGGATTGAGTATGCTACATACTAGTGGACCTAGCTGGCTCAAGCTCGCATCCGAGATCCAAGTGACACTAGACCACTTCCCGGTGATCCTCTGCCAGGCAGCCCTTATAGGACACCTCCCAGCAGCTCGCCAGCTGGTGTGAATCTGGCCTCGATATTGACATATACTTCAGAAGTGCCGTGCAGCTCTTCCTCCGAGTGCAGCGCTTAACATTGGAACCAGGACCCACCAGTGCAGCCTATATTGACTGTGACTGTACCTACAGCAGTGATTCTCGATTGTGACAGAACGATTGCTCACTTGCACCTTCCAGAACTTTATTGTATTACTGACAATCCTTCAGTAGAGCAGTACGATCTTCACATTGCGTATACTAAGAAGCTGTTTCTGTTGTTCATGTTATTGCGTGCTTTCTCAATAGTAATAAAGTTCTATTGTTCTTGGCTACCTGGGCACTTTTCTCTTCTTGTGTATGCCTCACCCGTAATGGGGTATTTTGGTCTACAAATGAGATTGCTTACAAAACATTCGAGTGACCCATCCTAGAATACTGTTCAAGTTTGTGGAACCTATACCAAATAAAACCAACAGGGAATATAGAACGTATACAGAGAAGGACAGCACAAACGCTCACAGATTCTGAAAAAACTGAACTGGTAAATGCTTGATGATAGCCGTCTTACAAAGTTTCGAGAACTAGTTAAATTTCGCATGCTGAGTAATAAGAGGTGATCCGAAAATATTCAGTTTGATGAAAGACAAGTTCTCAGAAAAAATCGCATTTGTGCAACCTTTATTAACGATGACCAGTTTTGGTAAACAGAGTTACCGTCAACTAATCTGTGAATAGTGTACATAAAATGTAAAACATGTTACATTATGAACTAGCTTACATGCCAATAACATAAAGTATAGATTGAGTAATTATTACATATACTTCAATAAGGGTTAAGACATGTGGCAAGTTTGATCTATAAATGCGCTCCACATCTTAATTAGCTGGCTATTTTACGTAAGGTACGTTGGCATATCAGAGATAAAACCAGTATACACAACATGTTCGAAGTTAAGACTAATATTTACAAAATGTTTTACCGAGTGCATTCATACCGTACTACAGACCACGGAGCGCATCAGTGGTACAAGAGTGCTCCTGAAGTGACACGCAGCGGAAGTTACTAGAGAACATTGTTGACATTTAGTGCTGCTAGTGGTCGCCTGAGTATTCATATCATCGTCAATTGCAAATATAAATATATAATTGTAATAAAAATGTGATAACAGGTATAAAAAGATTAAAAATATTGTAGCAGATAGAAGCTAAAATATTTTCTAAATACAGAAGGAAATACGTAACCATATGAAGGTAAAACAGTAAGACGAAAAAGATAAAATGTCGTTAAGATTACAGCCTAACCGATAAGATGAACACACAAGCTCTCTCTCAATTTCGTCCTCAAATATTTTTCTGCTGTGCAAGCATATTATCAATAAATGTTGCTGTGTGATTATTTTGTCATAAATCTGACGTACAAAGATAGGATTTTGAAATTCGACTTAGGTTGTAGTCTTAACGACATGCTATCTTTTTCGACTTACTGTTTAATCTCCATACGGTTACGTAGGGGACCTCCGTATTACCTTATACACTCCTGGAAATTGAAATAAGAACACCGTGAATTCATTGTCCCAGGAAGGGGAAACTTTATTGACACATTCCTGGGGTCAGATACATCACATGATCACACTGACAGAACCACAGGCACATAGACACAGGCAACAGAGCATGCACAATGTCGGCACTAGTACAGTGTATATCCACCTTTCGCAGCAATGCAGGCTGCTATTCTCCCATGGAGACGATCGTAGAGATGCTGGATGTAGTCCTGTGGAACGGCTTGCCATGCCATTTCCACCTGGCGCCTCAGTTGGATCAGCGTTCGTGCTGGACGTGCAGACCGCGTGAGACGACGCTTCATCCAGTCCCAAACATGCTCAATGGGGGACAGATCCGGAGATCTTGCTGGCCAGGGTAGTTGACGTACACCTTCTAGAGCACGTTGGGTGGCACGGGATACATGCGGACGTGCATTGTCCTGTTGGAACAGCAAGTTCCCTTGCCGGTCTAGGAATGGTAGAACGATGGGTTCGATGACGGTTTGGATGTACCGTGCACTATTCAGTGTCCCCTCGACGATCACCAGTGGTGTACGGCCAGTGTAGGAGATCGCTCCCCACACCATGATGCCGGGTGTTGGCCCTGTGTGCCTCGGTCGTATGCAGTCCTGATTGTGGCGCTCACCTGCACGGCGCCAAACACGCATACGACCATCATTGGCACCAAGGCAGAAGCGACTCTCATCGCTGAAGACGACACGTCTCCATTCGTCCCTCCATTCACGCCTGTCGCGACACCACTGGAGGCGGGCTGCACGATGTTGGGGCGTGAGCGGACGACGGCCTAACGGTGTGCGGGACCGTAGCCCAGCTTCATGGAGACGGTTGCGAATGGTCCTCGCCGATACCCCAGGAGCAACAGTATCCCTAATTTGCTGGGAAGTGGCGGTGCGGTCCCCTACGGCACTGCGTAGGATCCTACGGTCTTGGCGTGCATCCGTGCGTCGCTGCGGTCCGGTCCCAGGTCGACGTGCACGTGCACCTTCCGCCGACCACTGGCGACAACATCGATGTACTGTGGAGACCTCACGCCCCACGTGTTGAGCAATTCGGCGGTACGTCCACCCGGCCTCCCGCATGCCCACTATACGCCCTCGCTCAAAGTCCGTCAACTGCACATACGGTTCACGTCCACGCTGTCGCGGCATGCTACCAGTGTTAAAGACTGCGATGGAGCTCCGTATGCCACGGCAAACTGGCTGACACTGACGGCGGCGGTGCACAAATGCTGCGCAGCTAGCGCCATTCGACGGCCAACACCGCGGGTCCTGGTGTGTCCGCTGTGCCGTGCGTGTGATCATTGCTTGTACAACCCTCTCGCAGTGTCCGGAGCAAGTATGGTGGGTCTGACACACCGGTGTCAATGTGTTCTTTTTTCCATTTCCAGGAGTGTATTTTAGTTTCTACCTGCTATATTTTTTTTATAATTGTGTACCAGTTTTTCTAAAATTATTTATTTATATTTGCAATTATTGATGATGACATGAATACATAATCGACCTTTAATGGCACTAAATGTCAACATGCTCTCTAGTAACTTTCGCTGCGTGCCAGTTTAGCGGCGCTCTTGATCAGTAATGTGGGTCGTATGCACTTGGCGATACATTTTACAAATACTGGTTTTAACTTCGAACATGTTGTACATACTGGTTTTAACTTTGACATGCCAATGCATCTTACGTCAACTGTTCAGCTAATTAAGATATGGAGTACATTTATAGCTCAAATTGGCCACATGTATTAATCTGTAACAATTCGGTCTATGTATTATATTAATGAACTGTGCGCTAATTTACATAATGTAATACGTTTTACAGCTTATGTGCAATTTCACAGAACAGATGATGTAACTCTGTTAACCGAAACCGGTTACCGTAAATGCCTGTTTCACAAATGCGATCTTTGCGGAGAAGTTGTCTTTTTTCAACTTTCAAGCGCTACCTGCATATGACAAACATAGAACTATACAACCACCAACGTATTGCTTCAGTAGGGATCGCAAGGACAAGATCTGAGTAAATACCGTGCGTCGAGAGGCGTTTAAACAAACTCTCTTCCTGCACTCCGTGCGCGAAACGAACGGGAGGAAGCTCTAATGACTGGTACAATAGGAAGTACCCTCTGCCACGTACTTCACGGTGGTATTCAGAGAATGAATGTAGCTCTAGAATTTCTGATTGTGATTAAATTATTCATGGTAACATAGGTCAGGGACACAACATTCTTACGTTGCTCAGCTTGGTTATTCTGGCCGTACATATAAGGTAACGTGACAGGAACTATAGCTGGGCCGGCCGCGGCTGTCTCGCGGTTCTAGGCGCGCAGTCCGGAACCGTGCGACTGCTACGGTCGCAGGTTCGAATCCTGCCTCGGGGATGGCTGTGTGTGATGTCCTTAGGTTAGTTAGGTTTAAGTAGTTCTAAGTTCTAGGGGACTGATGACCACAGCAGTTGAGTCCCATAGTGCTCAGAGCCATTTGAACCATTTTGAACTATAGCTGTGTGTATGGTGCTTTGGCTGTTTTCTGCTGGTTTGAGGTTTCTCGTGTAATCAAGGCGGATGAAAAACGAGAGAACCGTTAGAAATTAATGTAAATTATACTTTAGTGGACTGAAAGTGTTCGGGTGAAAGCGCATTGCAATAATTTTATGCATAATAAATTCATTTGTATTGAGTCACAGCTCGTAATACATTCGATACATACTGACATGATTAGCATGTGAATGGAAATGGATACGGGTACTTCAGTAGTAAACCGCATCAGAGAAACTGCAAAATAAAACTCTCCTCCTATCAGATATCGGTAATGAAATGAAATGATCGTACGGCATTTTTGGACGGGAGACCCCATCCGGGTCAATGATGATGATGTCAATGCAAACACACTGTTCCCGTGCGAAGAAATCTCCGACCAGGCCGGGAATCGAACCTGAAAACCATGAGCTGCGGACAAAAGTCGTAATACTGTACAACTTCACGATATTTACTAGTGAGATGGAGCAAAGGCAGACGCCAGAAACTGCATAGCTTGAATTTTTCTGAAATACATTGTTGAACATTAACTGAATTATTCGTCCATGCGTGACAGAACATAACAAAAAAAAGCAGAAAATAATTATTCAAATAAAAATTTTTTAACGCACGTTTTTAAAACGAATTTAAAAGTACGAGGTTTGTCCGGAAAATACGTATAAAAGTTGAATAATAACTTCATTTTACAAATATTCAGGTATTACAATATGGTCTCCTTCAATGTACTCGCCCTGAGACGCGATACACTTCCGCCAACGCAGTTTCCACTGTTGATAACATTGCTGAAAGTCTTCAGTTGTGATGTTGTTCAGTTGCCGTGTCGTTCCCGCCTTGATGGTTTCCACATCTCCCAAGTGCCGCCACCGAAGCACCATTTTGCATTTCGGGAACATGAAGAAGTCACACGGGGCTAAATCGGGTGAATAAGGCGGGTGGTCTGTCACGGTGATTGAGCTTCGGGCCAAAAACTCGAGCACAACGAGCGACGTGTGAGCGGGCGCGTTGTCGTGATGAAGGATCCACCTGCCCCCTTTTCCCAACTCCGGTCGAACTCGGGCCACACGAGCTCTGAGACGTGTCAGAACTTCAACGTAAAAATTTCCGTTCACCCTCTGGCCGGGAGGGACAAATTCCTTGTGAACAATGCCCCTAGAATCAGAGAAAACAATCAACATTGTCTTCACATTGGATCTTGATTTTCGCGACTTTTCTGTTCTCGGTTCTCCTGCTAGTTTCCATTCCTTGCTTTGAGATTTGAGCTCCACATCGAATTCTTAAAAACAGGACTCGTCTCCAGTGATGACTCGTTTGAGAAAGTCCCCTCGTTCCTCTGCTTCCAACCAATCCTCTTTGCTTTCTGTTCTGGCGTCAAGAGCTTCGGTACGATTTTCGCACACAATTTCATTTCAAGTTTTTGTGTCAGGATTTCGTGAACGATTGTTTTGGGAATTGAAAGTTCGTCAGCAATCATTCTGACTATCAATCTACGGTGTTTAAGAACACAAGCCCGAATTCGTTCAACATTTGCATCGGAACTCGATGTCGACGGGCGTCCTGGGCGAGGGTCATCGTTCACTTCTTCTCGGCCATCCCGCAACCCTTTTAACCACTTGTTCACGGTTGGTTCCTTCAGAGAATTGTCTCCGTAAACCTGTTTGAAACACACAAAAATCTCACGTTCATTCTTGCCTAGCTTTCCAAGAAACTTGATGTTGTCGCGCTGTTCCTCAATCAGAGAGCTCCATGCCGACGGCAGGTGAAAAAGGGTAACTGTCAACAAGCTGCTGTACACTCCCACCTTCACGCAGAGTGCTCTGACTCGAACTGAGCGTTGATGGGATTGATTACAGCAGTAGTCCCACCTGGCGATGACTGCAACTTGTAACATAAAGACATTATTCAACTTTTATACGTATTTTCCGGACAAACCTCGTATGAGGACTATTCGGAGAGTTAGGTCCTATAGGTCGCGAAATGGAAACCTCTGTGAAAGTAAAAAATGTATTTCCAACAGCTACTTCTCTACATAGTCACCGCTCCGAGAATTTTTGATAGCTATGTAAATACTTGTAGAAGTTAAAAAAAATCGTGGGTTGTATGCAATAGATAATAGTAAGCAGGTGAACTATACTTGCATAAGATGTGTATTGCATGCGCCCCATGTTTTCCGTTTTAAATACTAAAGGTACTAGTATTTTCATAGCCATTAAAAATTCAAAAGCACAAATTCTCAGGACTATCTGCATGGGGTTATGGATCTGTATGGCCATAAGAGAAATTATTTTATGCTTTTTAGTCCGTTTTAAAAACGTGTTGTATTAAAAAGTATTTTATTTAAATAATTATTTTCTACCCTTTTAGTCTTGTGTGTGTCAAATTTCTCATACGACATGACAACGGAGATATGAGGTACATTTCAGAATTATCTCACGAAAAGACCTGGAAAGTTAAAATTACAGAAAATCAAGCTCACATGGGGTCAGTTACCACGAAATATTCGCAAGTGGGACAGGAAAAGGGAGAAGTAGCAGTGGTATACGAGGTATCCACCGCCACCCACCAGACATGAAAGCAGTTTAATATTCCACTGTCTTCGAGTTCTGAGCTATTTTGAAACTTTCAAGTCTCTAACTTATTAGGAAACGATAGTGGTAAACAAAGTACCCTCTGCCACACACCAGACAAGAAAGTGAGTTAATACTGCATTTTCATACAGTCCTGACCTGTGCTGAAAGTTTCAAGCATGTAGCTCATCGGGAAACGACAGTGGTAAACGAAGTGCCCTCCGCCACACATCAGACAAGAAAGCGAGTTAATACTGCATTTTCATCCAGTCTTGAATATGCTGAAAGTTTCAAGTACGTAGCTCAGCGGTACGTTAGTTCAAAATCATGTACAAAATCTGTACCGAACGAAGAGGAACGAAAGCGACCCAAAAAATCTATTAAAAAAGGATGATGTTCTTCAGTGCCTGTGAACTGCTCGCCTTACATGTATAGTAAGTACGTTGTTCGTATTCTACTTTGTTTTATTTTGCGTGCGTTTTTGTACATTCTCGCATTTAATGGAGAACTCAATGTTAGCAGTTTTTGACGGAATTGGTTTTCAACTTTTTAAAATTTGTCACAGAATGAGTATGTGTTTCTGCTTTGAATGGTGATGCTTTTTGCCACTGACAAGGGAACATTTCCAGTTGTAAATCAACTACCTTGAAGTAACTTGGAGGGTGTGTAGAGGGGAAAAATAATGCAATGAATATTTTTTTGTTTGCGTCTAATTTCACTTTTAAGGGGTAAAGCACATCCTGAAAGACAAATTGGAATTTAATGTTTATACGGAATATTTTCGAAGCAATGACACATAAAAATGTTTTTCATATAACAGTTGATATGCAGTGGAGAGCAATAAACGAGGAAATGGGAATACCAAAGACCCTTGTGGGGGACAAAAGCGACAAAAGGGCTCAAGTGGACTGCCTAGCCTTTGCAGATGACATAGCGATAGTAAGTGAGACGGAAGAAGACGCAAAGACAAAACTCGACAACTTAAGTAAGGTAGTCAGAAAGGTGGGACTGAGGATCGCCTATAACAAGATAACGACATTAAATACCACCACAGACTGGGAAACACCGGAAGGCACTGTGAAAATGGTGGACAAATTTAAATACCTGGGAGAATTTGTAACAGGAAAGAAAAGGAGCAAGGAGGGAATAACAGAGAGGATAAAGAAGATGAGGTCAGCCTTCTTCATGACGAGAGAGATATACAATAAAAAGAATATATCCACAGAGGCAAAGATAAGCCACTACAAGGCAATGGTGAGGAATGCAGTATTATATGCTGCTGAGACGATGACACTAGGAAGAAATGGGGCAGAACAACTAGAAAAAGAAGAGAGAAAAATACTGAGAAAAATACTAGGTCCCAAAAGAGGTGGAGAGAGGTGGATGCGAAGACCTAAGGAAGAATTGTACTAGAACATGAGAACAATATCCGGGGAAATCAGACTCAAAAGGGCAAGGTTTGCTGGACATGTAGTTAGGATGAGTATGGACAGAATGACGAAGAGAGTGTAGGAAACAACAGGGAGGACAAGGGGAAAGACAGGAACCAAGTGGGTTGTTGTACTTCGGAAGGTCTGGTTGGAATTGGGGATCAAGGTCGAAGGAAAGGAAAATTGGAGGAAGAAATCTACACCGACAAATATGCTGGAGATCAATGACAAAGAAGAATACAGCAAAAACATTAGAGTGTCACCAGTGGAGCCGACAGGAGAAACGGAAACTGAAGAGCTCGGCAGAAGAGCGGGAGAGAAGAAGAGAAAGAATGAAGAGGTTCTGGGAGAAGAAGAGGAAAATGCAGTCCACGAAGGGACTGCCCGTGGTCCTACAGAGGCCGTAACGCAAAAAGAAGAAGAAATTGATATGCAATTAACGTTCATGAAAACTGGATAGTCAAATTCTATAATAATTTGAAATTTTGCAAAGTACTCCATCATCATCAATTAATTTGGAAAAATAAAACTTTCGTTACAAGATAAATCGAAGAAACTTTTAAGCTGGAAAATAAGCTGTGCACAATGTGCTGTCAGAGTATTTTCAACACACCTATTTAAAATATCTAGACATTCAGTGCTATTCTATTTATTTACCTTATTTATATTTGTTTTGTGTTTTAAAATTTTATTTCCCATTCTAATTCATGATTTTTATTGTTTTTTGTGTTTTAGGTCACCGTTTCATTTACATTTATTTTTTTAACTGAAAATAATAAGCAACTCATTACTATGATACGAAATCGTTACAGTAATGATAATCTGTAAAGAATTGATTAAAGTATTACATTTTTTACATGATGCACCTAAAATGAATGAAATTTCTTCATATACTCGTAATATACACGGCAGAGAACACAATATAAAACAAAATTCAGCCAGATTTCAAATTGTTGTGAGTGATCCTCTAAATACCCCTGTTTGTGTCAGGCATATGTGAGTACACTGGTAAGCCTTGGAGAAGAGAATTGGTTATGTACTAGTAACTGCAGCTTGATCATGTTGTTTTTCAAGTAGAGACTGACAGCATAATCATTCAACAGAACTAGATCTGAAAATCTTCTATCAGAGTTCTTCCAACATCGAAAGCAGTATACATCCCACGTTTGTGCCTCTGTTGTCAACTCGTTTGTGATCATCAGATGAAAAAATTCCTTGCCCCAAAGTACAATGCTCTAAACTGTTCTTTCACAATGACCACCCTAGCACAGACTTTTCTCCACCACTGGGAAAGAAAACATTTCAAATATCTTTTGACGTGGTCAGACATTTGTTTACCTGTTTTCGATACTGTCACAAGGGAATTTGGGGCATCAGAAAGGGATTCTTGGTTCAAAATCACCGACAGTTTCTTTTAAAATTTTAAAAAGGCGGGTGATTAGTGAGAAAAACCGTTTTGACCGTCATACCAAAGACAAGACACCTGTTCATCTGGTGATCCCAAAGAGCCCGACAGCACAGGTGGAACTTATACAGCCTTCAATGTTGGAAGAACTTGGAAGATTTTGTGATCTGGCTCTTTTGAATGATTATGCTGTCAGTTTCCATTTGACAGTGAATATAAACAAGCTGCATTCACTACTACGTAATCAGTTCTCTTCGCCAACGCTTACCAATGTACTTAAATATGTCTTATACAAATCAGGATATTTAGAGGATCATCAGCGATAATTTGAAATCCTGCTGAATTTTGTATCATACTGTGTGCTCTGTCGTTTATATATTGTGAAGAAATTTCGTACGTTTTATGTGCATCACGTAAAAAATATAATACTTTAATCATTTCGTTACCGATTATCATTACTGTACTGATTTTGTATGATGATAATGAGTTGCTCATTATTTTCAATTAACAACCTACATGTAGGCCCTAAGTGAAATGGTGAATTAAAAAACAAAATGACATGAATTAGAATGAAAAATAGAATTTTAAAACATAAAATAAATATAAGTAAAATAAATAATTAGAATAATAAATAATGTCTAGATATTTTAATTAGGTATCTTGAAAAGACTCCGACAGCACATTGTGTACTGCTTAATTTCCAAAAACGATACTTCAGACACCAGTTTTATTACAGATAGATATATGTGGCTTAAAATCTTCTTTAATTTATGTTGTAACCAAAGATTCCATTTTATGAAATTAGTTGATGATGATGGGCTATTTTGCAAAATTTCTAATTATTACAAAATTTGGCTATCCAGTTTCAACAAGATCATTTATTTGAACTTGGGAATATTCCCTTGTCAGAATGCTTTTTAGTGTTAGTGATGGATTATGTAGTTGTTGTGCCAAGTACTGTGATGCAAACAAAAATATTCTATTTCCGAATGCGTAATTGTAAGTGGGACTGTATGGTACTGTGCGAACGTACTTCCACTGTACTGAATGCTACTGCATTTAGTAAACTCTAGTTACGCATAATTCACTAGTAGATCCAATGATGGAAGCTTGAGAGTGTATATTGTTTCCAGATTTTCATTGGAGTGCTAAAATGCGTTGTTTGTAGTACCTGTTAATAACGCGTGAACACATCTGCGTAACCACTGTTACATTTTTTTTAGCTTTTTCAAGGAAGAATGCCTCTACGAAGTACACTGTGGCTAGAAGCATAACAGAGCATTGGTTGTTTTCAGTCATGTACCAGGTGAACTGCTAGTGGGGCAAAAGGGGAATTCCAGTTGGTAACATTTGGAAGGTGATTAATAGTTTCGGTATTTTTCTTGTAACCCAGGGAAACCTCCTAAAAACCTTGATGGTAACTGCTTTTGCAATGGCAACTACTTTTCATTCATTTCTAGGACAATATTGAATATTGTCTTTTATATTAGACGACAATATTGAATATTGTCTTTTGTATTAGACAAAGAAATAAGAAATCCGTGCGTATGTGTTTGTTTGTGTGTGTGTGCGCGCGCGCGCGCGCGCGTGTGTGTGCGTGTGTGTGTGTGTGTGTGAGTGAGAGAGAGAGAGAGAGAGAGAGAGAGAGAGGAGAAATGGGGGGGGGCACATGTAACAGTTGCCTGCTCTGTAGTCTGAAGAATTTTGGAGGAAGCGTACTCTAGTAAGTTTCTTATTATGAAAATTACTTTTCAAATAATACACCTTCAGTAACACTTCTCGTTAAAGTACTAGTTGTCACTTTCCTTCTCATGATAACCACTGTTGCAGTTAAGAAAAGAACACCTGACGTAGAGGGGTTTGCTGATGGTTGCCTCTATGTTAAACATTCATAGAAATCTGGTAGCGGTTCTAGAGATAACCATAACGTACACACAAAATGATGCTTTCCGCTCACTTGGCTGCGGTGCTTAGCCAGCACTTAACCACGAGCACCGCAATATAACAATATGTGGTGAGTAACAGAGATAAAGCTGCAGCTAGTGAGTGCTAACGTTTTTACGGGAGTGTAATGCAGTGTGGGTTATTTGGCTCCACAGAAACGCCGTAGTTTTCTGGGATTACAGCAGCTGTGCGCGCGACAGCAATTGCTAGAAGCAATGGACATACCTCACGTCTTTAGTTGGGCCATTTGCTGGCTCGGAATGCTTTTACAACTGCCTGGCGACAGGCCAATACTCTCCAGTCGCCAGTTTCTTCCAAATGATTTTATTTTCCTACGAAAATCACGATTAGGAATAACTGAGGCGCAAAATAATGCAAGTTATATTACGTACAGAGTCTGTTGCCGATGTGCCCTCTTCCTTCGTAGTGTTTCACCCTCTACTTAGACCTACGACGGGGAGAACAAAATGCGTAACTGTCTGTTTTTACGAAGACAATATTTGCATTTCTTGCAATATAGGCGGAAGATGAATACATCTACTTCTACATCCACTTCAACACTCTGCAAGCCACGTGACGGCGTGTGGCGGAGTGTACTTCTGGTATTAGTTAGTTATAGTTCAATTCTTTTATCTTGGCGGTTCGCGCATGCCCGCCCAGACGCGGGAGATTGCTGCGTTGCCAGTTGTACGCGCCAAGAGAAGCAGCGCCATAGTATAATTGCCAAACTTACGTTTAGGGGGGAGCGCGCAGTTTATGAAGTAAAGCCACCACGCCCGCATTAACCCTTTCGCTGCTACAGAGACGTGCTCCCCGCATTCCGCGATGTGCGCGTTTTTGTCATCACTGCACTGCTCGCCTGTGCAGACACATGGTGTTTCGACTGCTTTGACACACTTTATCATTCGATTTCACAAAAACTATTTGGCCCAAAAATTTGATTTTTACACATGTTCTTGACTGATATCTTCCCCCCATAAATGACTTAATTTTGTTTCGATGTTCATCGCAGTTATTGTGCAGCATTAGATGTAGTAAACCATTGCACGAAATTTTGAAGAGTTTGCAGAGGTAAAAGTCCATAGCGTATACTTTCCATATGGTCGATTTTAGTTGCTACTAGAAACTTCAAAAAATTACATTCAAACGAATAAAATTCATGAAGTAATACACTTCGATATTGTTTTTAAATAAAGAAAATTTTAAGCACCAAAAAAGGTTTGAACCCACAACCTTTCACGTAGCAGCCACACACTTTAACCATTACACTAACGTAACTCGGCACTGGATCTTTCTCCCACAGGACTGTAAAATATCATGCAAAATACCGACAAGCACTGTTGGTATGATTATGAATTACTCACGTTTCGTCGAAGTACCATAGGAAATAAACAATTACCGCTGTTCTTTATTATGCAAAAGCGGTTAGTAAGAATGATACAAACACCTTTCCTAGCTATCGCCTGAATTAGGAGGCTTATTGTTTGTTTGGTTTAATTAATTAATAGAATATGAAGCAATTGGTATAAAGAATGTTTTTTCCAAACTTTCTATAAAAGAAAGTCTGCTATCAAGACATTGCTTTTGTTCAATTACTTTATTTATGACTGAACGTTTCTAAAACTGAAGACACTCGTCCGTGCTCTGCACTGCAGTCGAGCTCTGGCAACGTCGTTCTCTGTTCATTGGCTGACTGTGTTTTGTGACGTCAGATGTGCAGAATGAACCTAAACTCGCCCGCCATCATAAATGACGTGCACTTTAGTTACATGTTCCACTGATCAATAGCACAAAAAACCGTTATGATGTGGAACGTGTCAAATGCACAAGAAATGCGCACAGGAAACAAGGTTGTTTTTCTTTCTTTTTTGTTTATATTATAGTGTTGTACTTAAATATTTCTATTATCTATCCCATTCCCTTAAATGGCACAAAATGCATATATTATATCTCCAGATTAATTTACTCATATTCAAGAATTCATCTATGGTATAGAAGGAGTTGTCAAGGAGGCATGATTTCAATTTGTTTTTCAAACTATTACTACTGTCTGTCAGACATTTTATTTCATGTGGTAATTTATCAAAAAGTTTTATAGCAGCATATTTTACCCCTTTCTGTGCCAAAGATAGTTTAAGTAAAGGATAGTGTATGTCTTTCTTTTTTCTGATATTCTTATCATGAATGTTGATTTTAAACTGGTCCATGTTGTTGAGAAAAAATTTCACTACTTAGTTAATGTACTGTGAAGCAGTTGTAAGAATTCCTAACCTTTTAAACAGATGCCTACAAGATGTGCGACTATGAATCCCACACATTATTCTAAATACTTTCTTTTGAGCAGTGAATACCTTTTGCCTAAGTGTTGAGTTGCCCCAGAATATTATTCCGTATGACATCAGAGATTGGAAGTATGCAAAGTATGTTAGCTTACTAATTTCTACATCCTCAAAATTGACAATTATTCTGATTGCTACAGTTGCTGAACCTAGTCGCTTTAGAAGATCCAAAATATGAATTTTCCAATTAAGATTCTCATCTATATGTACACCCAAAAATTTAGTATGCTCTACCCTGGCTACTGACTTCTTTTGATGTGTTATGTTTATTGAAGGAGTTATACTTTTTGCAGCAGAAAATTGGATGTACTGTGTTTTTTCAAAGTTCAGAGCAAGCCCATTCGCAGAAAACCAATTAATAACTTTTCCAAAGACCTTATATGTATCATTTTCTATGGAACTTTCTTTTACTAGATTAATAATTATGCTTGTATCATCAGCAAACAGTGTCATTTCAGCATCTTATTTCACATAAGAAGGGAGGTCATTCACATATATCAAGAACAGGAGGGGACCCATGATCGAACCTTGTGGAACACCTAATGTAATTTCATCCCAGTTAGGTGAAGTGGCAAACTCCTTTGAATCACTTGAAGCATATAAAGAGACTCTTTGCTTCCTGTTCTGTAGATATGACTTAAACCACTCATATGCTGTTCCATTTATACCATAGTACTGTAATTTCTCGAACATAATGTCATAGTTCACACAATCAAATATTTTGGATAAGTCAGAGAATATTCCTACTGGTGACATTTTACTACTTAAAGACTCTATTAAGTGGACAGTGAAATTGTATATTGCTGTCTCAGTGGAACAGCATTTCCGAAATCCGAACTGTGATTTACTAAGTATCCCATTAGATGGCTAACCACTCTTGAGTACATTAATTTCTCAAAGATTTTTGAAAATGGTGTAAGCAAGGATACTGGCCCATAATTATCGACATCTGTGGTTTCCCCCTTTTTGTAGAGAGGCCTGAAAATGGCATATTTTAACCTGTCTGGAAAAATACCCTGAGTCAGTGATGCATTACATATGCAACTCAAAACATCAGCTGTAATTGCTCGACATTGTTTTAGTAACTTGTTAGAGATGTCATCCTCCACATGAACCATGGACCTTGCCGTTGGTGGGGAGGCTTGCGTACCTCAACGATACAGATAGCCGTACCGTAGGTGTAACCACAACGGAGGGGTATCTGTTGAGAGGCCAGACAAACGTGTGGCTCCTGAAGAGGGGCAGCAGCCTTTTCAGTAGTTGCAGGGGCAACAGTCTGGATGATTGACTGATCTGGCATTGTAATACTAACCAAAACGGCCTTGCTCTGCTGGTACTGTGAACGGTTGAAACCATGGGGAAACTACAGCCGTAATTTTTCCCGAGGGCATGCAGCTTTATTGTATGGTTAAATGATGATGGTGTCCTCTTGGGAAAAATATTCCGGAGGTAAAATAGTCCCCCATTCGGATCTCCGGGCGGGGACTACTCAAGAGGACGTCATTATCAGGAGAAAGAAAACTGGCATTCTACGGATCGGAGCATGGAATGTCAGATCCCTTAATCGGGCAGGTAGGTTAGAAAAATTAAAAAGGGAAATGGATAGGTTAAAGTTAGATATAGTGGGAATTAGTGATGTTCGGTGGCAGGAGGAACAAGACTTTTGGTCAGGTGAATACAGGGTTAGAAATACAAAATCAAATAGGGGTAATGCAGGTGTAGGTTTAATAATGAATAAAAAAAATAGGAGTGCGGGTAAGCTACTACAAACAGCATAGTGAACGCATTACTGTGGCCAAGATAGATACGAAGCCCACGCCTACCACAGTACTACAAGTTTATATGCCAACTAGCTCCGCAGATGATGAAGAGATTGATGAAATGTATGATGAGATAAAAGAAATTATTCAGGTAGTGAAGGGAGACGAAAATTTAATAGTCATGGGTGACTGGAATTCATCAGTAGGAAAAGGGAGAGAAGGAAACATAGTAGGTGAATATGGATTGGGGCTAAGAAATGAAAGAGGAAGCCACCTGGTAGAATTTTGGGCAGAGCATTACTTAATCATAGCCAAGACTTGGTTCAAGAATCATGAAAGAAGGTTGTATACATGGAAGAACCCTGGAGATACTAAAAGGTATCAGATAGATTATATAATGGTAAGACAGAGATTTAGGAAGCGGGTTTTAAATTGTAAGACATTTCCAGGGGCAGATGTGGACTCTGACCACAATCTATTGGTTATGAACTGTAGATTAAAACTGAAGAAACTGCAAAAAGGTGGGAATTTAAAGAGATGGGACCTGGAAAAACTTAAAGAACCAGAGGTTGTACAGGGTTTCAGGGACAGCCTAAGGGAACAATTGACAGGACTGGGGGAAAGAAATACAGTAGAAGACGAATGGGTAGCTCTGAGGGATGAAGTAGTGAAGGCAGCAGAGGATCAAGTAGGTAAAAAGACGAGAGCTAATAGAAATCCTTGGGTAACAGAAGAAATATTGAATTTAATTGATGAAAGGAGAAAATATAAAAAAGCAGTAAATGAAGCACGCTAAAAGGAATAGAAACGTCTCAAAAATGAGATCGACAGGAAGTGCAAAATGGCTAAGCAGGGATGGCTAGAGGACAAATGTAAGGATGTAGAGGGTTATCTCACTAGGGGTAAGATGGATACTGCTTACAGGAAAATTAAAGAGACCTTTGGAGAAAGGAGAACAACTTGCATGAATATCAAGACCATTGATGGAAACCCAGTTCTAAGCAAAGAAGGGAAAGCAGAAAGGTGGAAGGAGTACATAGAGGGACTATACAAGGCCGATGTACTTGAGAGCAATGTTATAGAAAGGAAGAGGATGTAGATAAAGATGAAATGGGAGATATCATACTGTGTTAAGAATTTGATAAGGCACTGAAAGACCTAAGTCGAAACAAGGCCCCAGGAGTAGACAACATTCCATTAGAACTACTGACAGCCTTGTGAGAGCCAGTCCTGACAAAACTCTACCATCTGGTGAGCAAGATGTATGAGACAGGCGAAATACCCTCAGACTTCAAGAAGAATATAATAATTCCAATCCCAAAGAAAGCAGGTGTTGACAGATGTGAAAATTACCGAACTATCAGTTTAATAAGCCACGGCTGCAAAATACTAACGCGAATTCTTTACAGATGAATGGAGAAACTGGTACAAGCCAACCTCAGGGAAGATCAGTTTGGATTCCGTAGAAATGTTGGAACACGTGAGGCAATACTGACACTATGGCTTACCTTAGAAGCTAGATTAAGAAAAGGCAAACCTAAGTTTCTAGCATTTGTAGAATATGAGAAAGCTTTTGACAATGTTGAATGGAATACTCACTTTCAAATTCTGAAGGTGGCAGGGGTAAAATACAGGGAGCGGAAGGCTATTTACAATTTGTACAGAAACCAGATGGCAGTTACAAGAGTCAAGGGGTATCAAAGGGAAGCAGTGGTTGGGAAGGGGGTAAGACAGGGTTGTAGCCGATGTTATTCAAACTGTATATTGAGTAACCAATAAAGGAAACAAAAGAAAAGTTCGGAGCAGGTATTAAAATCCATGGAGAAGATATTAAAACTTTGAGGTTCGCCGATGACATTGTAATTCTGTCAGAGACAGCAAAGGACTTAGAAGAGCAGTTGAACGGAATGGACAGGGTCTTGAAAGGAGGATATAAGATGAATATCAACAAAAGCAAAACGAGGATGGTGCAATGTAGTCGAATTAAGTTGGGTGATGCTGAGGTTATTAGATTAGGAAATGAGACACAGTAGTACAGGAGTTTTGCTATTTGGGGAGCAAAATAACTGATGATGGTCGAAGTAGAGAGGATATAAAATGTAGACTGGCAATGGCAAGGAAAGCGTTTCTGAAGAAGATAAATTTGTTAACATCGAGTATAGATTTAGATGTCAGGAAGTCGTTTCTGAAAGTATTTGTATGGAGCGTAGCCATGTATGGAACTGAAACGTGGACAATAAATAGTTTATACAAGAATAGAATAGAAGCTTTCGAAATGTGGTCCTACAGAAGAATGCTGAAGATTAAATGGCTAGATCACATAACTAATGAGGAGGTATTGAATAGAATTGGGGGAGAAGAGGAGCTTGTGGCACAACTTGACTAGAAGAAGGGATCGGTTGGTAGGACATGTTCTGAGACGTCGAGGGATCACCAATTTAATATTGGAGGGCAGCGTGGAGGTTAAAAATCGTAGAGGGAGACCAAGAGATGAATACACTAAGCAGATCCAGAAGGATGTAGGCTGCAGTAGGTACTGGGAGACGAAGAAGCTTGCACAGGATAGAGTAGCATGGAGAGCTGCATCAAACCAGTCTCAGGAGTGAAGACCACAACAACAACAGAGATGTCATCTACTCCAACAGAACATTTATTTTTCTAAGATTTAATAATTTTCCTTGTTTCACAAGAGGTTATTAGATGAAACTTAATCTGACTAAAATTTTTCAAAACTGACTCTTCCATGTACTGCCTTTCTTTTTCTTTTGAACTATTCTCACCAACTGTTTCTCCTACAGTTAAGAAGTGATTGTTAAATACATTCGCTACCTATGTACTGATGGTTAAGATGGTCTCATTCTATTTAACAGTGATACTACCTACCCCAGTGGTTAGTTTTCCTTTCGCCCTTCTCACAACATTCCATATTGATTTGATTTTATTGCTGGAGTTCTTAATTTCTTCTCTAACATACATATTTCTTGATTTCCTTACAACTGTTCTCAGTATGTTAGAATAATTTTTATAGTGTAAAACTACTTCTGTATCTTTACTAGCTCTTGCTGTCTCATACAGTTTTCGTTTTCTTTCTGAAGACACTTTAATAGCTTTAGTAATCCAAGATTTCTTTGAAAAGTTTGTGGTGTTACATTTAGTAATTTTCTTTGGAAAACAATGTTCAAAAAGGGATATAAATTTATCAAGAAATATGCTGCATTCATCATTATCATTTGGCTCATTATATACATCTTCCCAGTTTACATTTCCTAGACTTTCTCTGAAATGATCTATAGATCACTAACGGATACTCCTTTCGCTGCTCCACTCGCGATTGGCGCGCGGGAAGAATTACTGTCGGGAAGCCTCTATATTGGCTCTAATTTCTCGAATTTTTTCATCGAGGTTATTTCGCCAAATGTATGTGGGGGGAATAATTATGTTGTCGGAAAGTTCTCTCTCGAAATTTCAATGGTAAGCCTCCCCGTGTTGATTAACGCCTCTCTTTTGACTTTTGCCACTGCAGCGTGTTGAGCATCTCTCTAACGCTCCCGCGCCGTCTGAACGATACCGTGAAGGAACGCGCCGCTCTTCGCTGGATCTTTTCTATCTCCTGGATCAGTGCTACCTGGTAAAGGTCCCAGATTGATGAACAATACTCAAGAATTGATCGAACAAGAGCCTGGTAAGCTGTAAGTCGGCTGTTTAGGTTTTCTTATTAGTAACGCCACGTAGCGCTCTGTATGAAAATCACTGGCTGTGCTGTGTGCAGTCTGTGGCTAGTTTGCATTGTTGTCTGCCATTGTAGTGTTGGGCAGCTGGATGTGAACAGCGCGTAGCGTTGCGCAGTTGGAGGTGAGCCGCCAGCAGTGGTGGATGTGGGGAGAGAGATGGCGGAATTTTGAGAGCGGACGATCTGGACATGTGTCCATCAGAAAGAGTACATTTGTAATACTGGATATCATGGACTGATATATATATTATGACTTTTGAACACTATTAAGGTAAATACATTGCTTGTTCTCTATCAAAATCTTTCATTTGCTAACTATGCCTATCAGTGCCTTCAGTAGTTAGAATGCTTTATTTAGCTGGCAGTAGTGGCTGTTGTTGTTGGGGTTGTTTTTGGGGAAGGAGACCAGACAGCGAGGTCATCGGTCTCATCGGATTAGGGAAGGAAGTCGGCCGTGCCCTTTCAGAGGGACCATCCCGGCATTTGCCTGGAGTGATTTAGGGAAATCACGGAAAACCTAAATCAGGATGGCCGGACGCGGGATTGAACCGTCGTCCTCCCGAATGCGAGTCCAGTGTCTAACCACTGCGCCACCTCGCTCGGTCGCAGTAGTGGCGCTCACTGTATTGCAGTAGTTCGAGTAACGAAGATTTTTGTGAAGTAAAAGATTTGTCAAACGTGTAGGTTAATGTTAGTCAGGGCCATTCTTTTGTAGGGATTATTGAAAGTCAGATTGCGTTGCGCTAAAAATATTGTGTGTCAGTTTAGTGTTGATCAGAATAGGTAAAGAGCGAAATGTCTGAGTACGTTCAGTTTTGACTATAAGTTGTTCATTACTACACGTAAATTCAAAACATTTAAAAATTCTGGCAACGACATTCATCCACAAGCATGGTTTCATCAATTCTCTCATTGTTTTCCTCCCAACTGGTCATTGGAGCACAGGTTAGAATTTATGTGTGGCTACTTAGAGAATGAACCAGCTGTAAGAATGCGATCGGTCATTCACGATTGTCACAGTGAAGGAGAATTTTATCATGCCTTCCTCTCAGCATATTGGTCTCAAGCTACAAAAGACCGAGTAAAACATAGCATCATAATGATGAAACACTTCGAACAATCTGAATTTTCCAGTCTTGAGAAATATTTTGAAGACTTGTTGCACAAGAATCAGTACCCGTCAATCAGTACCTGCAGCCCCTCAGAACTCATCCGCATTTGCTTAATCAAATTGCCTGAACATTTACGACATATTATTTTGGCAGGACGTTGCAAAGACGACATTGAAGCTTTTCAGGGACTGTTACAAGAACTGGAAATCGACACAGACAATCGAGGGACGCGAAAACAGAAACACAACAATTGCAGGTCACATCCGTCACAATTCCGCAATGAAAGAAATAACTGGACACGACAAGGCTATTCTCACAACACAAATCATGACCAAAACGGACACCACCCGTATGACAATCGTTGGCAGAATAATAGTTACAGAGAAAGATCTCATTTCCATAGTAATGAATATGACAGAGACAATCATAGACACAGACAATATGGCAACCAGAACTATTATTATCACGGGAGACAGAATAACTTCAGATGCAACGGTCCACCGTGCAGTGATAATTCAGAGAGAAATTCTCCACCACTTAACCAACAAGAAAGAAACTACAGGAACTACCGACATGACGACAGATGATATAATCACAACGACAGACCTGAATTTCATCAGAACTGGCGGGATTCAGACAGGGCTGGGCCCTCTCAGCAAGATGAATTTGTAGAAGTTAGGTCTCCTAATTCCAATAACGACGCACGCCAACAAAGAGATAGCAGACAATGACTCGCACCGCAGGCAGCCACATGCGCCGGCTGGCTCAGAGAAAAATAACATAAGCTAACCTTGAGAAAGATTCCAGTATTCCTTACCGACGTATACCACATGATAATTGCGTCGAAACTGAAACTCAGCGTACTAGGAAGAGTAAAAGATTGCACCACATTTCACATGTAAAACCGTTTATTGAGAGATAATCTGCTTTTTAACTTGGTCTTTGCTATAAAATTTTTCACTTCACATTACTAGTACGCTTCCTCAGACTTAGAATCTGTTAACATGCAACAATGTTTGAAGTTAAATATCCAGTCAAGAACCAAGAGAACTTATTTAAACAGAAATTACGAATGCATTGTTATAGTGAACAGATGACACAGAGTTATTGTGTGTGTACATTCTTGCTTGTTCGTTGTATGATTACGTAACGACTGTAAGGCTCACATACTTAGAGCATATTCCAGTACTGCTGACGAAATTTTAATGCAACATTTTGGTTTACTTGAGAATACATTCTGGATTTAAAGTACTTTCTGTGAGATTCGAGATGACTTAGCATTTGGTTACTGTGACAGCTACACGATTATATCACGACGCTACTAATTTATGACACAATTTACATTGTTGCTTTTGCGGTGTATCTGTTTAATATCTGCACAGTTTTTCTGAATTCTTCTGGAAAGTAAAACTTGTTTAAGTAGTAACTTTTGTGGTATAGCTACAATAAGACAGCCCTTTTCGTAGCACAACAATATGTTACAGTGTAGTACTTTCTTGATCACGGTACTGTACGTAACAACTACGATATCTATGCGCATAGCATTTCACTTTTGTTTATGATGAGGTAAGTACATTGAATTCTGCAGAACTTAGCTTTCGGAGGACGATAACTACGACACTTCCACAGAATTATCTTACAGCAAGACGCAGTTTAGCACTACAAGACACGCATTTGAGTGATTAATTTTGTACTTAAAACATTTATTTTTAAAGATTTTTGAATTACCATGATACAAATGTTTTCCGTGGTACATTTCATTCGATTGCTGTACTCTGTAACACCTGAGGGTATAATTAAATTAATCCTCAGGGGGGTACACGCTTACTTTGTGTACCATGTGTTTGGCAAGCACAAGGAGCCCTAGCTAATATGGTATTTGCTTATACAACTTTACACATCAGTACCATATTTCTCTAACACTGAATTACACAGCTATCTAATTATTTAACAGAGAAACAAAAATTTTTTTACTATGTCAATGACAAATGTTTACGCAATTACACAGTTGGATAATTTCACACTTATGAAATTGTATTTTGTCTGTACTTTGTGAACTGTTCACATTTTTCGGAACCACTGTGATACTATGAGAGATTTGAATGATGTACTTGGTATGGGATCATGATTTTTAAAGTACGTTTGAGGTAGATGACACTATTTAAATGAGCAGAGAATTTTTTTAGGTTTTGAAATTATTGCAGAAAGCTACGACGTTTTTGAGATTTGGCTGAGTTTTTATGATATTGTTATTACGATGATAATGTGTATTATGCTGTTGAGGTATGTTTATGATCAATAAGCTGATGCTATATGAGGAATTTGATTATGCTACATATTTATAATGATGGAATATTGAAGAACGTAGACGAATATGTATATGTGTAATAAGGTGAGGAATAATGAGTAGTGGTTAGGGACGATGATTTGTGAAAAAGGATGTTGGAACCAAGAATCGTACTTTATGAGTTATGAAATGTGTGTAAATGCGTGAATGTATTACAATACCGACGAAAATTTTTGGACACTGTTATATTTATAGGATTTTGTTTCTACAGATTTGTAACGCAAATATTTCGACGTGAGAAATTTTATTTGTATTGAACTGTCACTGTAGCGGAAACTGATGTCGTAAATATTTCAGTAAGGAAGGTAGGTCACTGTAAGCACCCAGCTGCGCGACTGTTGCCTGGAGAAAAGCCATTAGTGTGTGCCTTTCAGAGGCACAGGTGGAGAAAAAAAGAGGCCATTATCCTCGCTATTGACATTGCTTTGTAGAATGCATCGCAAATACGACACTCCCAAACTTGAAAACATATGATTACACTGTGGAGCTCTTAATTTATGATATTTACTAAATTGCCTAATGAAATGATGAGAAACATTTTTACATCTATTGTCTTTCTAGTTGAGAGATTTTTTACTGCCTTTGGAGACGCCATTTACCTAGTGAATGTCGTTTTACACATTGCTTTGTATATATTTGCTCATTTCGTTTAATATCTAGTTTCTAGCTGCACCTTAGCATTGGTTAAAATGAAATTTAATAGATGTACTAATATATATATTTTATGCCTACAGATCCAGTAAATAATAATTTTATGATCTACTTCCAAAAAAGCGAGGGAGCACAAAAAGACATTTCCCTTCACAGGAATTGCATAGATAATTTTTGTCAATGACTTGCCAACTTTTTTGGTACAGTAAGTGAAGGTGATGCATCACTCTAGTGTTAAGATGTGACATAGGTATTAGACATGGCCCTCTTTAGTGAAATATTTTTTCTGCTTGAGCTTTGTCATGTTTAGATATAAGTTATTGCATTTGCTGCTGCTGTTTGCCAGGCATAGTGCTACTAAATTTCACTTTGTATTACTCTGTTAAGGCAGTTTTACTACTGATTTATTTTTATTGTTGCTGCACATTGCCTTATATTAGTTGTAATATTGTATTTGCTTTGCTAATTTAGATATACTACTGCTAGCTTTGCCAATTTGCATTTTTTGTCATTGCTGTTTGTGTTAATATGTTATGTGTTGCTGCGTTGCCTTGTCCCTTAGTTTATGCATCTGAGCTCAGTACATTTAAGTTAGCTTAAGAGGGGGTAGACTATATAAGAGAATGAGTTGCGATGAGTTGGAAGAAATGCATTGAGAAGTTATACGGAAAAAGTACAGAAAGCAGGTATAGATAGGACTTTTTGGGAATAATGATGAACGAAGGGAGATCTCCAAAAAAAAAAAAAAATGTACTCTTGTGTATTTGTGTTTTTCCTGTCTTTATGTATTTAGCTAATAAGATTTATGTTGTAGATTTTTTTTAATACTCAGCTACATTCATTATGATGAGGAACACTGTTATCCTCAAATATACACTCCTGGAAATTGAAATAAGAACACCGTGAATTCATTGTCCCAGGAAGGGGAAACTTTATTGACACATTCCTGGGGTCAGATACATCACATGATCACACTGACAGAACCACAGGCACATAGACACAGGCAACAAAGCATGCACAATGTCGGCACTAGTACAGTGTATATCCACCTTTCGCAGCAATGCAGGCTGCTATTCTCCCATGGAGACGATCGTAGAGATGCTGAATGTAGTCCTGTGGAACGGCTTGCCATGCCATTTCCACCTGGCGCCTCAGTTGGACCAGCGTTTGTGCTGGACGTGCAGACCGCGTGAGACGACGCTTCATCCAATGCGGACGTGCATTGTCCTGTTGGAACAGCAAGTTCCCTTGCCAGTCTAGGAATGGTAGAACGATGGGTTCGATGACGGTTTGGATGTACCGTGCACTATTCAGTGTCCCCTCGACGATCACCAGTGGTGTACGGCCAGTGTAGGAGATCTCTCCCCACACCATGATGCCGGGTGTTGGCCCTGTGTGCCTCGGTCGTATGCAGTCCTGATTGTGGCGCTCACCTGCACGGCGCCAAACACGCATACGCCCATCATTGGCACCAAGGCAGAAGCGACTCTCATCGCTGAAGACGACACGTCTCCATTCGTCCCTCCATTCACGCCTGTCGCGACACCACTGGAGGCGGGCTGCACGATGTTGGGGCGTGAGCGGAAGACGGCCTAACGGTGTGCGGGACCATAGCCCAGCTTCATGGAGACGGTTGCGAATGGTCCTCGCCGATACCCCAGGAGCAACAGTGTCCCTAATTTGCTGGGAAGTGGCGGTGCAGTCCCCTACGGCACTGCGTAGGATCCTACGGTCTTGGCGTGCATCCGTGCGTCGCTGCGGTCCGGTCCCAGGTCGACGGGCACGTGCACCTTCCGCCGACCACTGGCGACAACATCGATGTACTGTGGAGACCTCACGCCCCACGTGTTGAGCAATTCGGCGGTACGTCCACCCGGCCTCCCGCATGCCCACTATACGCCCTCGCTCAAAGTCCGTCAACTGCACATACGGTTCACGTCCACGCTGTCGTGGCATGCTACCAGTGTTAAAGACTGCGATGGAGCTCCGTATGCCACGGCAAACTGGCTGACACTGACGGCGGCGGTGCACAAATGCTGCGCAGCTAGCGCCATTCGACGGCCAACACCGCGGTTCCTGGTGTGTCCACTGTGCCGTGCGTGTGATCATTGCTTGTACAGCCCTCTCGCAGTGTCCGGAGCAAGTATGGTGGGTCTGACACACCGGTGTCAATGTGTTCTTTTTTCCATTTCCAGGAGTGTACGAGGGCGGTTCAGAAAGTAACCTCCGATTGGTCACAGTGCGGGTTGTGGGGGGAGTAGCGACGCCATCTGTGCGTTCACGCACTCAACAGGTCAGTCGGCATCAAGCCGTGGTCGAGTGAACGTCGTACCTGCGCTAGTTTAGTTTTTGTGGCAGTTTGAAATGTGTGCTGCAATAGAAAACCCCGCCAAATGTGAAGTGCGTGCTGTCATAAGGTTTTTTACAGCTAAAGGATATTCTGCAGCAGCTATTCATCGTGAGCTTTGTGCCGTGTACGGACCAAGAGTTATGAGTGAAGGAGTTGTCCGTGAATGGGTACGTTTATTTAAAAGTGGACGGGAAAACGTTCATGATGAAGAGAGGAGTGGTAGACCATCATTGGTGACTGACGAACTCGTTCAGACAGTTGATGCTAAAGTTCGTGAAAATCGACGTTTCTCAATGTCGGAGTTGTCTACTGGTTTTCCATAGATTTCTAAGACTCTCTTGTACGAGATAGTGACAGCAAGATTGGGTTACCGTAAGTTCTGTGCGCGATGGGTGCCCAAAATTCTTACCGACCACCACAAAACTCAAAGAATGGCCTCTGCATTAGACTTTCTGTCACGTTATGAGGACGAAGGAGAACCATTGTTAAACAGAATCGTGACCGGTGACGAAACCTGGATTAAGTATGTGAACCCTGAGACAAAAGAACAATCAAAGATGTGGGCACATTCAAATTCGCCTACCAAACCAAGAAAAGCCTCGCAAGATTTTTCTGCCAGAAAACTGATGGCAACGGTGTTTTGGGATGCCAAAGGGGTGTTGTTGGTTGAATTCATGGAACGTGGTGCGACCATTAATCAAGACGTGTACTGTGAAACAATAAAAAAGTTACGACGGGCTATACAGAACAAACGCCGTGGTATGCTGACTTCCGGTATCGTTTTCTTGCACGATAACGCCCGTCCTCACTCTGCTCGCAGAACAACAGCCCTTCTTGAGTCCTTCAAGTGGGACGTTATCAACCATCCACCTTACAGCCCAGACCTGGCGCCAAGTGATTATCACCTCTTCATGCATTTGAAGAAATGGCTCGGGTCACAGCGGTTTGATGACGACGAAGAGCTCAAAGATGCGGTCACTGGCTGGCTCCAGGCACAAGCGGGTGATTTTTATGCAGAAGGAATTTCAAAGCTTGTGAAGAGATACGATAAGTGCCTCAATCGCTATGGAGACTATGTAGAAAAATAGTGCAAAGATGTAGTTGTAAGATGTATATATTAAAATATTTTTATTTAACTTGGTGTATTTTTTTAAATCAACCGGAGGTTACTTTCTGAACGGCCCTCGTAATTTGCTTTTATATTATGTTATTTACTTTGTAAAGATGTTTAGACATTATTTATTCTGTTTTGCTTTAATGCTCATGTGTGAAGTTGATATTTCAAAAGTTATTCTGGTATTTTATGTATGTACTTATGTCATAATTCTTGTAACACTGATGTACATTTTTATTTCTATTCTTTTGTAAAGCCTGTTTTACTACAAATGTTATCTGTATTGTTATGTTCTTTAATAATGTATTTTGTACCTTTGTTATTGTATTCTTATGTTATAAAATTGCAATTGACACCAGTTCATCAAATTAAGTAACTTGTAAGTTACATTTCACTGCACATGTTTCTGTTGGTCATAGTATATGGACAATATGTGAGAAGTAGGGACTGATAGTGTTTGCACATGTGTTAATAATTCAGCAAGGGACTCGTTAGCAGCATTGCTGGTTGTAAGGACAATTAAGTGCACAAGTGGTGGTTTATGGACTTGCTATATTCTCCGCAAGACTCTTCGATGGTGATTGTGCACCTGCACAGTCGCAACAGATGGCTGCTGGCCGTCTCTACAAGGACTACAGTGGGTCTGTATCTTTGATGGCTCACCAGTACCGTTATTTCTACAAGGACTGCACTGGGTCTGCACCTCTGGTGGCCCACCAGTACCGTAATCTCTAACAGAACTTCAGTGGGTCTACTCTGTGACGACCTACCTACGAATATTCTTCAAAACTTCGACTGACTCTGCGGTGGGTTTGCTCTGCTGTGGCCCATTACCTGTCTGCATGTCAAGAGTCAGCACTGTCTTTCCATTGGAAGGACAACACTACTTCTTCAAGACTGCATGTAAATCCACTACTTCCGTGTGCATTTTCTTTTACTGCTCAGACTTTGAGAAAAACACTGCTATTTTATTGTGATGAACGATCAGGACTGTCTTTATGGACTGTGAGAAAATTTTAGCTTTTCACCAACATTGTATCAATAAGTGTGTGCATTTGATTTCTTTGTTATTGTCATAATGATTATGAAAAATTTTTTCAAATCTGTATTGGCCAGTGCCCAAAACAATTTGTAAAATTTTTTATGGGGAGCATGGGGGCTATGTAAGTAGGCTGTTTAGGTTTTCTTATTGGTAACTCCACGTAGCGGTGTGTATGAAAATCACTGGCTGTGCTGTGTTCAGTCTGTGTCTAGTTTGCATTGTTGTCTGCTATTGTAGTGTTGGGCATCTGGATGTGAACAGCGCGTAGCGTTGCGCAGTTGGAGGTGAGCTGCCAGCAGTGGTGGATGTGGGGAGAGAGATGGCGGAATTTTGAGAGCGGACGATCTGGACACCTATCCATCAGAAAGAGTAAATTTGTAATATTGGATATCATGGACTGATATATATATATATATATATATATATATATATATATATATATATATATATATATATTATGACTTTTGAACACTATTAAGGTAAATACATTGCTTGTTCTCTATCAAAACCTTTCATTTGCTAACTATGCCTATCAGTAGTTAATGCCTTCAGTAGATAGAATCTTTTATTTAGCTGGCAGTAGTGGCGGTCGCTGTATTGCAGTAGTTCGAGTAACGAAGATTTTTGTGAGGTAAGTGATTTGTGAAACGTATAGGTTAATGTTCGTGAGGGCCATTCTTTTGTAGGGATTATTGAAAGCCAGATTGCGTTGCGCTAAAAATATTGTGTGTCAGTTTAGTGTTGATCAGAATAGGTAAAGAGCGAAATGTCTGAGTACGTTCAGTTCTGCTCAGCTGTTTGAAAATCAAATAATGTAAGAGGTTTACCAGCACAGTAATTCATAAATTTTTCTAAGGGGACGTTTCAAAGCCACTTCTTTCGTGGACAAGTTACATTTTCTTAAGATTCTTCCTGTGAATCTCAGTCTGGCGTCAGCTTTTCCTGCTATCTGCTTTATGTAGTCATTTCACTTAGGTCGCTCTGGACGGCTATCCTAGATGTTTGTTTCCAGCAATTTATCAATAGCGTACTTGTATAGTAGTGGACTTTTTTCCTATGTAGGCGCAATGTGGTAATTTTTTTTCCATTCATCAAGCCTCTGCAGGTCATTTTGCAAGTCGACACTGTCTTCTGGCGTTGCTACTTTCTTATAGAATTCCAAACAAGGAGAGATTTCCTGCTGGGAAATACCAGAGCCGTCGGAGAAGACATCAGGCCTGAATGGATGCTGTTGGTCATCAATAATGTGCAAAGAGTCTACAGCTGTCATGATGCCTTCGATTATTACCACAGGTCCCATGGAAAGCCAAGAGAATGTCTGCCTGGGCCCGTGGCGCGGTGCGTATTTCGAGCAGCCACTCCCTTGTATGATAGCTTATCCATACACGACCATCGCCCAGGCGTAACAAGTAACGTCGTTAAACTGACCAGATGACACCTTCTGAATGACCAACGACCCAGTCTCAGTAATCCCGTGACCTCGGAACTGTAACTGAATATGTTGAACGAGTAGGGGCCGCCTGGCGCAGTGCTCCATGTTGGACAACGTGTGCTCCGGAACACTCGTGCCTGCACCAGCATTGTACTCTATCGTCACATCTGCTACAGATCAACGCCTATCCAGTTTTACAGAATGGCAAGCCCTGACCTCCATGTTGCGTGAAGAGGGTGGACGGCCAATATCTTATTGCCTGTGGCTTCACCATCCTGCAGCCACTTTCTATAGACGCTCACGACACTAGTACGCGAACAGTAAACCAGCTTCGCTGTTTTCGAGATTTTAGTTCCCAAGCGCCGGTTCATGACTATCTGACCTTTCTAAAAATGGTTCAAATGGTTCTGAGCACTATGGGACTTAACATCAGATTTCATCAGTCCCCTAGACTTAGAACTACTTAATCTTAACCAACCTAAGGACACCACACACATCCATGCCCAAGGCAGGATTCGAACCTGCGACCACAGCAGCAGCGAGGTTCCGGACTGAAGCGCCTAGAACCGCTCGGCCACAGCGGCCGGCTCTGCCCTTTCTCAAAGTTGCTTATGTCAGTGAATTTCTCCATTTGCAGCCCGTATCATCGCTAGAATGGTTTCCTTTTCATCTCAGCTCCGCTTCTATACTTTCCTTATCATGTCACGTGGCCACAACGTCACCAGCCGGCATTCATTCACACATTATGTTTTGGATCATCACTTAATTTTTTGACTTTACCATATTTCTCTTTCTTGGATGAGCTTTTCTTGCTATTGGCTGTCTACAATTTTTAATGTCTCCAGCTCCGCCGTAATCACTTCTCTCGCTGTCTCAGATAGGAAAAATCGGCTAATACACTCTTAAGAAAAAAAAGACGCACCACGAAGGAATTATTCAAATGGGGCGGAAATCGGTAGATGTGATTTATATGTACAGAGAAACAAATGATTATAAGTTCAGAAAATTGGATGATTTATTGAAGAGAAAAGGTTTCACAAACTGAGTAAGTCAATAACGCGTTAGTCGACCTCTGGCGCTAATGCAAACACTTAATCAGCTTGACTTTGATTGATGGGCTTGTTGGATGTCCTGGGGATATCGTGCCGAATTCTGTCCAATTGGCGCGTTGGTCTTCGAAATGCGGAGCAGGATGGAGGGCTCTGTCCGTAATGCTGCATGCCTTCTCAATTGGGGAGAGATCCTCCGACCTTGCTGGCCAAGGTGTGCTTTGACAAGCACGAAGATTATCTGTAGAAACTGTCGCCGTTTGCCGGTGCATATTGTCTTGCTGAGATGGAAACCCAGGATGGCTTGCAATGAAGGGCTACAAAACGATGGGTACAATATCGTCAATGTATCTCTGTGCTGTTAGGGTACCGCGGATGACAACCAAAGGGGTCCTGCTATGAAATGAAATGACGCACCAGACCCTTAACTGGTTGTCGGGCCATAGGGCGAGCGACAGTCAGATTGATACTGCAGTGCTGTCTGGGGTGTCTCCAGACAGGTATCCGGCCTGGAATCTCACTGACTAGATACGAACTGTCTTCAGTCATGAATCCCACTTCGAACTGAGCCCCAGTGACCAGTGAAGACATGTCCAGTAGAGGCCCCGGACAGCAGCGATATCAACATAACTGTGGCTAGTCATACATCCCGACATCCAAGAGTGATAGTCTGGGGTGCCATTTCATTTCATAGCAAGAACCCTTTGGTTGTTATTCGTGGCAGCTTCACAGCACAGCAGTAAGCCGACGATATTCTACGCCCTGTTTTGTTACTCTTCATGGCAAGCCATCCTCGGCTTTCATTTCAGCAGTATTATGCCCGCCCACACACAGCGAAAGCTCCTATTGCTTGTGTTCGTGCCTGTCAAACCTTACCTTGACCAGCAAGGTCGCCGGATCTCTCAACAACTGAGAACGTTTCGAGCATTAATCAGCAGGGCTCTCCAACCATCTCGGCGTTTTGGGGCTCTAACGCACCAATTTGACAGAATCTGCCACGATACGCCTCAAGAGGACATCCAACAACTCTATCCATGTATTCTAAGCCGAATTACTGTTTCCATAAGGACCAGGGGAAGACCAGTGCGTTCTTGATTTGTTGAATATGTGCAGCTCTTTCTCTTGAACAAATCATCCAATTTTTCTGAAACAATATAAAGATATGTTTTTCTGCACTAGTACATCACATTTACTGATTTCAGTCCCCATAAAATAATTGCCTTTCTTTTCCATAGAGTGTATTTTCAGCGTCTCACTTCTTGTTTCCCTCAGTGTATCTGACTTGATTCGACTGTGCTCCATTACATTTGTTTATGTTCTTCTTGCGGACTCTTTTCAAGAAACCATCCATTTCAATCAACTGACCTTCCAAGTCCTTTCCTGTCTCTGACAGAATTACTATGTGTTCGGCAAAACTTAAAGTCTGTGTACCTATCCATGAAGTTTAATCCTCTTTGTAAGTAATTCTCTAGCTTCTAACAGAACTTCTAGATGCCGGACTGTTAGGTACTGAGTAGAAAGAAGGGATTTCTAGTATTGATGTTGATTTCAGATTTGATGTAGTTTAAAAAAGGAATGGGAAGGGCATGAGAAGCAGAAAAAGAAAGTGGAACGTAAATTTCATTTCAAGTTCATGTAAACCCGAGCAAGTGCACACAATTCAATGCAAAGTATCCAACTAGAGATATCGGATAACATTTACTGAGATGGTGTATAAGTTCGTAGCATTTTTCTGTAAGTTTAATAAATACAACAGATAGACATAACACTTCACTATTTACAATAGTCTGCCAACGCAGGAATAACTTTTCGATTACGCGACCGTAGAAATCAATCGGTTTTGAGGTGAAGAACTCGAGCTATTTTCTGAGCGCATATTCATCCGGAAAGGAAGTTCCTTGACGGTTATTCTGTAGAAGGCGGAAAATGTGAAAATCTGAGGGCGCAAGATCGGATGAACACGGAGGGTGCGGAACGAATTTCCAACCCAACGCCTGTACAGTGCTTTTCGTCAGTCAAGCAGAATGCAGTCTTCGTGCTCGTTGTTCTTGGATTGCATCTGCAAGGAGTCTCAGTTGTTGACAGTAAATTTCAGCAGTGATGGTTACACTTCGAGGGAGCAATTCGTAGTACACAACATCGTCGCTCTTCCGCCAAATGCGTAACATTTTCTTTTGTGGATGCGCGCAAGTCTTTGTGCCGGGAGTTGCTACTTTGTTTGGGCTGAACCATTCCTTTCTTTTCCTTATGCTACAATAACACACAGTTTCTGCTCACCAGTAACGGTACAGGATAGAAATGTTCAGTGTTTATCACGAGCCAATTGATGACGAGCAAGCAGAGACACACATGTGACCGCCCGTTGATTTTTTGTGATTTTGGCTTAGAAAATACGGTACCCATACATCCCATTGCATGCAAACGACGCACGATGATGGAATGATCAGAGTTCATCACGTTTGCCAGTTCTTGAGTACACTGACGTGGATCATTGTGGATTAATGCGTTTGAACGATCTTCATCAACCACAGATTGTCTTCCTAAACGAGGAGAGTCACTAATGTCAAAACGATCCTCCTTAAAACAAGTAAACCATTATTTTCCTTGCTCTGTTCAGTGGCATTATCCCCATACAAGGCGCAAATGTTTTTGGCTGCCTCCGCAGCTGTCACACCTTAATTGAACTCTAACAGAAGAATATATCGGAAATGTTTCTATTTCTCCACTTGGCGCTCCGTTTCCTAGTGTCCACAGCTCCACTCACTATCTCCAAATGACAAAATGAAAACATGTTAACTCAGAGAGCAACAGTGAACTACAAATAAAAAGTGACAAATCGATAAATAAGCTCATAGCAACCGGAATACCAACATGAAAAAAAGCTACGAGCTTATGCACCAGCCTAATAATACGAGGTGCATTCAAGTTATAAGGCCTCCGATTTTTTTTCCAATTAACTACTCACCCGAAATCGATGAAACTGGCGTTACTTCTCGACGTAATCGCCCTGCAGACGTACACATTTTTCACAACGCTGACGCCATGATTCCATGGCAGCGGCGAAGGCTTCTTTAGGAGTCTGTTTTGACCACTGGAAAATCGCTGAGGCAATAGCAGCACGGCTGGTGAATGTGCGGCCACGGAGAGTGTCTTTCATTGTTGGAAAAAGCCAAAAGTTACTAGGAGCCAGGTCAGGTGAGTAGGGAGCATGAGGAATCACTTTAAAGTTGTTATCACGAAGAAACTGTTGCGTAACGTTAGTTCGATGTGCGGGTGCGTTGTCTTGGGGAAACAGCACACGCGCAGCCCTTCCCGGACGTTTTTGTTGCAGTGCAGGAAGGAATTTGTTCTTCAGAACATTTTCATAGGATGCACCTGTTACCGTAGTGCCCTTTGGAACGCAATGGGTAAGGATTACGCCCTCGCTGTCCCAGAACATGGACACCATCATTTTTTCAGCACTGGCGGTTACCCGAAATTTTTTTGGTGGCGGTGAATCTGTGTGCTTCCATTGAGCTGACTGGCGCTTTGTTTCTGGATTGAAAAATGGCATCCACGTCTCATCCATTGTCACAACCGACGAAAAGAAAGTCCCATTCATGCTGTCGTTGCGCGTCAACATTGCTTGGCAACATGCCACACAGGCAGCCATGTGGTCGTCCGTCGGCATTCGTGGCACCCACCTGGATGACACTTTTCGCATTTTCAGGTCGTCATGCAGGATTGTGTGCACAGAACCCACAGAAATGCCAACTCTGGAGGCGATCTGTTCAACAGTCATTCGGCGATCCCCCAAAACAATTCTCTCCACTTTCTCGATCATGTCGTCAGACCGGCTCGTGCGAGCCCGAGGTTGTTTCGGTTTGTTGTCACACGATGTTCTGCCTTCATTGAACTGTTGCACCCACGAACGCACTTTCGACACATCCATAACTCCATCAGCACATGTCTCCTTCAACTGTCGATGAGTTTCAATTGGTTTCACACCACGCAAATTCAGAAAACGAATGATTGCATGCTGTTCAAGTAAGGAAACCGTCGCCATTTTAAGTACTTAAAATAGTTCTCATTCTCGCCGCTGGCGGTAAAATTCCATCTGCCGTATGCTGCTACCATCTCTGGGACGTATTGACAATAAACGCGGCCTCATTTTAAAACAATGCGCATGTCTCTATCTCTTTCCAGTCCGAAGAAAAAAAATCGGAGGCCTTAGAACTTGAATGCACCTCGTATTTAAGACTTTTCATTCATCAGGTTTTCAACAAGTCACTAAACAGAACTATGTTTAGAAACTTGATGCGTTCCTCATAGACAAGTGGGTGAACAATGCGACTAGAATCGAGAAGTACTAACTTCCACGAAGCTAAAAGAGTAAATCGTAGAATCACATTAAACTCTTTTCTGGACAGATAACTGGAACGCTTAGCTGGCCTCTGTGGCCGAGCAGTTCTTGGCGCTTCAGTCCGGAACCGCGCTGCTGCTGCGGTCGCAGGTTCGAATCCTGCCTCAGTCATGGATATGTGGGATGTCCTTAGGTTAGTTAGGTTTAAGTAGTTCTAAGTCTAGGAGACTGATTACCTCAGATGTTAAGTCCCTAGTGCTTAGAGCCATTTGGAACGCTTAAAGCGAGAAACTGGATGTGAGTTGACAGTCTTTAAAGAGCAGTAGTATACTGTAACCTCTGCACGTATCATCCAGGTAACATTCCTTGAGTAGCCGGAACTGGCAGATGAACGAACTCGTGAGGGCAAAGGAATAAAGACTGGAGCTTAAAGTCCCGCCGCGACGACAGAAATTCAGTATTTCCTTGTGGGTTCCTCGAGATTTCTTCTGGAACCAAAGACTATTTTTCAGTTAGTTCACCCTGAATACATTTACGTAAAGTCGAACTATTTCTGTAACTCGTCATGATACCGCTTAATGAATATCCCTGGCAGCTAAGACCACCTATATCTTCTCTACACCTGTTCCAGTCTCGAATGGTGAACGAGAAGAACAGCTGTTGGTTAGCCTCCATGCGAGCAACGATGTGGTTATAATTAAACTAACGGTGTTCCGATTACTCCAGTGCACGTTGTATACATCGCGAGACGCTGAAACATTGTAGGTATGTTCATTAATTGGTGCGTTCGCTTAAAAAAATAGTTCCACTTTCTGCCACCAGGTGCAAATATGGCGCCGTAGGCAGTCCGAATGTAGGGTGGCTACAGGAAAAGGGAGGAACGATCAAACACTTAATAATGGTGGTCCTGGCACGATCAACAGGGTACTATCAGAAGTTACAACATGTGTTTACTACGGTGTCTCAACTCAGCAACATGCTTCATTCATAAGACTGCATGGTCGACAATTGCTCGCAGCATATCCAGTGTAATCAGATCGTATGCTATCCTTCAGCTCAGGAAGAGTCCGGATACGTCCCTGATAGACAAGATCTTTCAGATATCCCCACAACTAGAAGTCACATGGATTTAGGTCGGAAGACCACACATCTTGAAATTGCCTAGAGACGATGAGGTCGTTACTGAAGGTTTCTCAAAGCAAATCTTTCTCCTGGCAAGCGACGTGTGGTGTCGCCCCATCTTGGATGGAAATAGTGGTGTGGACACAGTTTCATTCTAGCAAATCTGGAACCACGTGCTGCACAAGGAGGTCCCTATAACGTGCTGAAGTCACTGTACACTTAACAGGCCCACGAGGTGTCATCTCCACAATAAAAAAAGACCGAGAATGAAGGAGCTTATGAAATCACACTACAGGCTGCACCTAATCTGAGTGCTATGGATGTTCCTGCACAACATGTGGCGGAATAGAACCCCATATGCGACAGTTCTGTACATTCACGGCATCGTGTAGAGTAAAAGTGCCTCGTTCGTCCAAAGAATATTCCCCGGTCACATGTCATCCGTTTCCATGCACGCGAAAAAACGAAGAGAAAAGTCACTGCACTCTAGCCTACCTTGAGGATTCATTTGGTGCACATTCTGAATCTTGTAGGGATACCAGTGTAGAATACACCGCAAAATCTTTTGAACTATTAACCAGGGAAGAGACAATTCCCGCAACACAGCTCGAGCACTGTCTGCATAACATGAGACATATGCTGCAGGGTCGGCTATAGGCACAGAAATTTCGTCAACAACTTCTATGAGAATGGACCTCCCTCGTCTCCCTGCTGCACTACCTAATTCACCTGCTTCTTCAAATTTGTTGATCACATTATTTTGCCCATTTATTGACAAAGGGCCTTTTTGCAGCTTTTTCTTTCGGAAATATTCCCGCAGTGCTGCGCTGCTACTGCTGCCGTTCTGATACAATAACTTTACCAGGACAATCGTTCTTCTCAATAGCCATTTTGTTTCGTACGGAAAACTTCAACATTCTTAACCCTTTAAACTAACAGTCGCTTCACAAAAGTAATCATCTTGTGTCGGCAAGTGACGAATAGCATATCGACGTCAAAACAGGATACAGTTCACATTTTCACTGCTTACAGCGCTATATTTTCAGCTGGTGGCAGAAAGTGGGTGGAACTATTATTTTTCTGCATACTCCACGAGCACAGCGATTAATGAACTTACCTACGATGTTTCAGCGTCCTATGATGCGTACAGCCCGTACTGTTGCACTCGAAACACCGTTAGCTTAATTATAACCACCTGGTGTAATTTCTCTAAATCTACCTTCATGGCTTTTTCGCAAGATATACGTAGGGGAAATAATATATTGCTTGAATTTCTAGAAACATATGCTCTCGCACGGAATTTTATCAGTAAATTATACTGTGAGTCTCTCCATGCAGAGCGAGCAAAAGCAACTCTTACACAAAGACATACGAGCCACTTTAGTGTAAACCTTTATAATACATTGCCAACATTCAGAAAGAAGTTAGAGAAGGAAAAGGCTTTTAGAGCAGAGTTAAAACCGTACATTTTTGAGAAGTGTTGCTATAGTGGAAGTGAATATGTCAGCTTGTAAGTAGGCTGTTTAGGTTTTTTTATTGGTAACGCCACCTCTGTATGAAAATCACTGGCTGTGCTGTGTGCAGTCTGTGGCTGCTTTGCATTGTTGTAATACTCGCCATTGTAGTGTTAGGCAGCTGCCTGTGAACAGCGCGTAGCGTTGCGCAGTTGGAGGTGAGCCGCCAGCAGTGGTGGATGTGGGGAGAGAGATGGCGGAGTTTTGAAATTTGTCATGAACTGCTCTATATATATGATATCAAGGTAAATACATTGTTTGTTCTCTATTAATATCTTTCATTTGCTAACAATCCCTATCAGTAGTTAGTGCCTTCCATAGTTTGAATCTTTTATTTAGCTGGCAGTAGTGGCGCTTGCTGTATTGGAGTAGTGGGACTAACCAAGATTATTGTGAGGTAAGTGATTTGTGAAAAGTACAGGTTAATGTTAGTCAGGGCCATTCTCTTGTAGAGATTATTTAAAGTCAGATTGCTTTGCGCTAAAAATATTGTGTGTCAGTTTAAGCACAGTCCTGTATAATTGTTCAAAGGGGACGTTTCATATGGCGACCCTGCCAGGATACCTCACTGGAATCTTCTGATTTTTTCTTGTAGTTTGTGTAATTAGTGTAGATTTTGTTTATTGCTAGCGCGTAATTGTAGAGAGAATCTCCTTTGTAGTTGCAGTCTTTCATTGTTGTACAGTAAAACAGGTGTGGCACGCATGTAGATTTGCACCAAGTATTTCGCAGCTGCAATTAACTAGATATTATTTTCAGTGCTATGTTAATGTGTTCCCCTATTTTTGCTCTTCAAATTGTGTTTTTCTGTGTTGTCGTGTGAAATATTGTGACAATAATGGCGTGTGAAAAACGTAATACTAGGCTCCAAAGTAAACTGAGAAATGACAGTGAAAACGAAAGCAGTGTGTTAGCGCCACCGAGTAATGAATTAACTAATGATCAAAGTAGTAATTTGGTAATTGTTCATAGGGAAATGGAGCGGGCGGCAAACAATGGCGTAGACAGTGAAACAATTAGTGAGCAGGGAAGCATTATTGATCGGTCGGTCGACAACAGCCTGCCTCAGGAATCGGGAATGACAGGACACAATTTTGCAAATATTGTAGACTCAGGTTTTGGGTTCTCACCGTTTTCTCAAATGAGTCAAGACACGTTTTCCGCTTGTCAAAATGTGAATGTTGCCGGTGCAAATTCACTGCCGAAAAGCACTGAGGAACATGTTCCAGACACCAGTGCATTGTTATTACAATTAATGCAACAAATGGGACAAAAGCTTGAAAAGTTAGACACAATGGAACAAAATCAGAGACAAACACAGCAAAAGCTTCAAAAGTTAGACACAGTGGAACAAAATCTTAAAAAGTTAGACACAATGGAATAACACCAGAGACAAACACAGCAACAATTAGACGCAATGGAACAAAAGCTTCAAAAGTTAGACTCAGTGGAACATAAGCTTGAACAAACACGTGAAGATTTAACTACTGAGTTACATAACATCGAATCGAAATGTCAAAAAGTCTGTAATGACGTAAAAACACAAATTTGTGAGCATTTTCAACCTATTTTTTCGCGGCATGAAAATGCATTACAGAATCACGAAGCAGCCATAAAAGAACTGCAAACCATTGTTCATGAAAATCACGACACCTTGCAAGCTAAAATTGACTCAGTTGCATCTACCGATTCGGTTACACAACTTGCAAAAACTCAGGAAAATTTAAAGGACACAGTAAATACTCTGAAACTTGGTTCAGAAAAACACACTGAGGAAATAAGTACACTATCGGAGAAAGTAGCCGAACTTTCGGATCAGTTCACTAACTTATCTACTACGGTAGATGATGATCTCAATGACACAAGACCGGTAGTCTTTAATGACACAGAAGAATGCGAACAAATTAGGAAATTCAAACAAAATCAGAATCAAATAAATACGCAACACCAAAGAGAAATCCGGGAAGTACAAGATCAGTTGACACAGGTAATACAAGAGTTCCGTATTTCAGAGGACACTCGCGCCCCAATACGGGAAGAGGGACATAGAAATACGGAAAAGCCACAAAATAATAACACAGGGCATTTCGGAAACTATGAAAGAAATTGGCAAGGTGCACCGAATTTTGAAATGGAACCGCCGAAACGACGTAACAATGACCGATATGCTATTCGCCGACACGATGATTTTGACTATAAGATGCTCATTACTACACGTAAATTCAAAACATTTAAGAATTCCGGCAACGACATTCATCCACAAGCGTGGCTTCATCAATTCTCTCATTGTTTTCCTCCCAATTGGTCGTTAGAACACAGATTAGAATTTATGTGTGGCTACTTAGAGAATGAACCAGCTGTAAGAATGCGATCGGTCATTCACGATTGTCACAGTGAAGGAGAATTTTATCATGCCTTCCTCTCAGCATATTGGTCTCAAGCCACACAAGACCGAGTAAAACATAGCATCATAATGATGAAACATTTCGAACAATCTGAATTCTCCAGTCTTGTGAAATATTTTGAAGACATGTTGCACAAAAATCAGTACCTGTCAAACCCATACAGCCCCTCAGAACTCATCCGCATTTGCTTAATCAAATTACCTGAACATTTACGACATATTATTTTGGCAGGACGTTGCAAAGACGACATTGAAGCTTTTCAGGGACTGTTACAATAACTGGAAATTGACACTGACAATCGCGGAACGCAGGAGCACAACAATTACAGATCACATCCGTCGCAATTCCGCGATGAAAGAAATAATAACTGGACGCGACAAGGCTATTCTCACAACACAAATCGTGACCGAAACAGACACCACCTGTCTAACAACCGTTGGCAGAGTAATAATAACTACAGGGAAAGATCACCTCTCCGCAGTAATGACTATCACAGAGACAATCAGAGAAACAGACAATATGGGAACCAAAACAATTATTATTACGAGAGACAGAATAACTTTAGACGCAACGGTCCAGCGCGCAGTTACGATTCAGGGAGAAATTCTCCACCACTTAACCGACAAGAAAGAAACCACAGGAACTACCGACATGACGATAGACGATATGATCGTAACGACAGACCTGAATTGCATCAGAACTGGCGGGATTTAAACAGGGCAGGGCCCTCTCGTCACGGTGAATTTGTAGAAGTTAGGTCTCCTAATCCCAATAACGATGCGCGCCAACAAAGGGACAGACAATGACTCGCACAGCAGGCAGCCGCGTGCGCCCGCTGGCTCCGAGAAAAATAACATAAGACGCTAGCCTTGAAAAAAATTTTAGCATTCTTTACCGATGTATACAACATGATAATTGCTTTAAAGTTGAAACTCTGGGTACTAGGAAGAGCAAAGGGTTACACCGCATTTCACATGTAAAACCATTTATTGAGAGATAATCTGCTTTTTAACTTTGTCTTTGCCATATAACTTTTCACTTTACATTACTAGTATGCTTTGTAAGACTTAAGAAACTGTTAACATGTAACAATGTTTGAAGTTAAATATCCAGTCAAGAACCAAGAGAACTTATTTAAACAGAAATTACGAATGCATTGTTATTGTGAACAGACGACACAGTGTTATTGTGTGTATGCATTCTTGCTTGTTTGTTGCATGATTAAGTAACGACTATAAGGCTCACATACTTAGAACATTTACCAGTACTGCTAATGAGATTTTAATGCAACATTTTGGTTTACTTGAAAATACATTCTGGATTTAAAGTACTTTCTGTGAAATACCAGATGACACAGTGGTTAGTTTATGTGACAGCTACACGATTTTTATCACGACGCTACTAATGAGTGACAATTTACAATGTTGCTTTTGCGATGTATCTGTTTTATATCTGCACAGTTTTCTGAATTCTTCTGGAAAGAAAAACATGTTTTAGTAGTAACTTTTGTGGTATAGCTACAATGAGACAGCCTTTTCTGTAGCACAACAATACGTTACAGCACAGTACTTTCTTCATCACGGCAATAAGCGTAATAACTAAGATATCTATTCGCAAAAGCATTTCATTTTTGTGTATCGTGAGGTAAGTACATTGACTTCTGCAGAACTTAGCTTTCGGAGGACGATAACTACGACACTTCCACAGAGATTATCTTACAACAAGACGCACAGTTTAGCGCTACAGTACACGTATTTGAGTGATTAATCTTATACTTAAAACATTTATTTTTAAAGATTTTTGAATTACAAAGAAAGTTTTCCGTAATACATTTCATTCCATTGCTGTAATCTGTAACACCTGAGGGTATAATTACATTAATCCTCAGGGGGGTACACGCTCACTTTGTGTACCATGTGTTTGGCAAGCACAAGGAGCCCTAGCTAATATGGTATTTGCTTATACAACTTTGCACATCGGTACCATATTTCTTTAACACACAAATTACACAGCTATCTGATCATTTAACTGAGAGAGACAAATATCAATTTTACTACATCAGTGACACATGTTTACGCAATTACACAGTTGGATAACTTCACACTTACGCAATTGTATTTTGTCTGTACTTTGTGCAATGTTCATATTTTTTCAGGACCATTGTGATACTACGAGAGCTTTGAATGATGTATTTGGTATGGGATCATGATTTTAAAGTACGTTTGAGGCAGATGACACTTTTGACATGAGCAGAGAATGTTTTTAGGTTTTGAAATTATTGGAGGAAGCTACGACGATTTTGAGATTTGACTGAGGTGTTATGATGTTATTTTTACGACGACGATGTGTATTATGCTGTTGCGGTATGTTTATGATCAATAAGATGATGCTATATAAGGAATGTGATTACGTGTTTATATGTATATGAATAATGAATAGAAGGTAGGGACTCTGACTGGTGAAAAAGGATGTTGTAAACCGAGAATCGTACTTTAAGAGTTATGAAATGTGTGTAAATGCGTGAATGTATCACAATGCTGGCGAAAATTTTTTGGACACTGTTATATTCATACGATTTTGTTTCTACAGATTTGTAACGCAAATTCTTGACCTATGAAATTTTTATATGAGACTGTCGCTGTAGCGAAAACTGCTGTCGTAAATATTTCGTTAAGAAAGGTAAGTGACCGTGAAGTAATTCGTTGTGAGCGGCCAGGTGTGTCAGACGCCTGGAGAAAAAGCCATTATTGCAAGCCCTTTTCAGCGGCACAGGTAGAAAAAAAAAAGGGGAGGCCATTATCCTCCCTATTGACGTTCCTTTGTAGAGAGCATCGCAAAAACGACACGGTCGAACTTGAAAACATATGTTGACACTGTGGAGCTCTTAATTTATGATATTTACAGGAATGCCTAATGAAATGACGAGAAATATTTTTACATCTGCACACCTGATTATGACAAGCGTCTTTCTACGAGAGTTGAGAGAATGTCTACTAACTTATGAAATGTCACATGACTATTGAATGATATTTTTATGCTTTGGTTTGTGTAATTGCTTATTTCATTTGATATCTAGTTTCTAGCTGCACTGCAGCATTGGTTAAAATAAAATTTTATAGATGTACTAATATAAATATTTTCTGTCTACAGATCGAGTAAATAATAATTTTTTCAAAAAAAATGAGGGAGCACAAAAAGACATTTACCTTCACAGGAACTGCAATCATAGTTTTCTTTTCAAGTACTTGTTAATTTCTTTTGTAGAATAAATTGTGATGCATCACTCTAGTGTTAAGATGTGACATAGGTATTAGACATGGCCATTTTTAGTGTAATACTTTTTCTGCTTGAACTTTGTCATGTTTAGGTATAAGTTATGCTGTTTGCCAGGCATAGTGCTACTGAATTTTAATTTGTGTTACTCTGCTAAGCCAGATTTATTTTTCATGTTTGCTGCACATTGCCTTATATTAGTCGTAATATTGCAATTGCTTCGCTAATTTCTAAAATGCTGCTTCCTTTGCAAATCTGCACTTTTTTGTCATTGCTGTTTGCGTTCATTGTTTTATGTGCTGCTGCATTGCCTCGTCCCTTAGTTTAGCATCTGAGCTCAGTAGATTTAAGTTAGCTTAAGAGGGGGTAGACTATATAAGAAACTAGTTGTGATGAATGGAAAGAAATGCATTGAAGGTATATGAAAACGTTTTGGGCCAAAATGAGTATTGTACAATGATCCGTAATTATTTTGAAAGAAATATGCACAGAGTAGAGAAAGCAGGTATTGATAGGACTTTTTGGAAATAATGAGGAACGAAGGGAGATCTCCGAGAAGTAAAGAAAGTTTCGTTTGCAAAATACTGCAGTAAAAGAAACCCTGTCCTTTCCTTGTGTTATCCCACTATGTGTTTGTGTACCCATGTGTATTTGTTTTCTTCCTGTCTCTGTGTCCTGTTTCATAGAATTTTTTTTCTCTTCTAATACTAAGCTACATTCACTATATGAGGAATACTGTTATCCTCAAATATAATTTGCATTAATAATATGTTATTTTCTTTGTAAAGATGTTTAGACAGAATTTATTCTGTTTTGTTTTAATGCTCATGTGTGAAGTTGCTGTTTCAAAATTTATTCTGATCTTTATGTATGTACTTATGTCATTATTTTTGTAACACTGATGTATATGTTTATTTCTATTCTATTGTAAAACCTGTACTACAAATGTTATCTGTATTGTTATGTTCTTTAATGATGTATTTTGTACCTTTGTAATTGTATTCTTCTGTTATAAAATTGTAATTGACACCAGGTCATCAAATTAAGTAACTTGTAGGTTACATTTCACTGCACACGTTTCTATTGGTCATAGTATATGGACAATATGTGAGAAGTAGGGACTGTTAGTGTTTGCACGTGTGTTAATAATTCAGCAAGGGACTAGTTAACAGCATTGCTGGTTCTCAGGACAATTAAAAAACTTTGTGAGTGCACAAGTGGTGGTTATGGACTTGCTCTATTATCCGCAAGACTCTTCAATGGTGATTGTGCACCTGCATAGTGACAACAGATGGCTGCTGGCCATCTCTACAAGGACTACAGTGGGTCTGCATCTTTGGTGGCCCACCAATACCGTAATCTCTACCAGGACTACAATGGCTCTGCTCTGTGATGACCTACCCACCAATACTCTTCAAAACTTCGACTGACTCCGCTGTGGGTTTGCTCTGTTGTGGCCCATGACCTGTCTGCATGTCGAGAGTCAGCACTGTCTTTCCGTTGGAAGGACAACGATACTTCTTCAAGACTGCATGGAAATCCACTACTTCCGTGTGCATTTTCTTTTACTGCTCAGACTTTGAGAAAAACACTGCGATGTGATGAATGATCAGGACTGTCTTTATGGACTGTGAGAAAATTTTAGCTTTTGACCAACATTGTATCAATAAGTGTGTGCATTTGATTTCTTTGTTATTGTAATTACGATTATGAAAAATTTTAACAAATATGTATTGCCCAGTGCACAAAACAATTTGTAAAATTTTTTGTGGGGAGCATGGGGGCTATGTAAGTAGGCTGTTTAGGTTTTTTTATTGGTAACGCCACCTCTGTATGAAAATCACTGGCTGTGCTGTGTGCAGTCTGTGGCTGCTTTGCATTGTTGTAATACTCGCCATTGTAGTGTTAGGCAGCTGCCTGTGAACAGCGCGTAGCGTTGCGCAGTTGGAGGTGAGCCGCCAGCAGTGGTGGATGTGGGGAGAGAGATGGCGGAGTTTTGAAATTTGTCATGAACTGCTCTATATATATGATATCAAGGTAAATACATTGTTTGTTCTCTATTAATATCTTTCATTTGCTAACAATCCCTATCAGTAGTTAGTGCCTTCCATAGTTTGAATCTTTTATTTAGCTGGCAGTAGTGGCGCTTGCTGTATTGGAGTAGTGGGAGTAACCAAGATTTTTGTGAGGTAAGTGATTTGTGAAAAGTACAGGTTAATGTTAGTCAGGGCCATTCTCTTGTAGAGATTATTTAAAGTCAGATTGCGTTGCGCTAAAAATATTGTGTGTCAGAAGCACAGTCCTGTCTAATTGTTCAAAGGGGACGTTTCATAAGCTTACAGAAATACGAGGCCCGTAGCTTACAGCAATACTAGGCCATCGCTTATTTCGCTTATTGTTAAGTACTTTTTAATATGTTAATAGATTTACTGTCTACGATTTATGTGCCTTTGCACAAGAATTTTCTGGTCCTAGAAGGGCCAATCGAGCCCTACCGACCGCCGTGTAATCCTCGGCCAATGGCATCATCGGAGGCGGTACAGAGAAGCATGCGGTCGGCCCACCGCTCTTCCGGTAGTTGTCTGATTTCTTGACCTTGGAACTGCTTCTCTGTTGACCTCACAAGTCTGAGTGCACCCTGTACCAACACGCCCACCAAGGAAAAATTCCTGGTAGTGTCAGGAACCGAACCTGGATGCCTCGCGTGGCATTCAGCCGCGCTGACCACACCTGCGGAGACGGACACAAATATCATAACAGTCGAGCTAAAACCTATCCCGAAATACTATAACAGACTGACGCCAGCAGTTAGTCCTATAGCTCTGTACAACCAGTCAATGGCCGTCCCTGGAAACAAGAATCACTCTGGCATTTTTCCAAACACTTGGAAGAATTCATTCTTCAAGCGACCTACGATAGGATGCTGTTAGAAGCGGGGCTACATCCTCAGCATAATCTTTGTAGAATCGTATATGTATTCTTGCATATCTTTTCTGATTTCTTCTGTTGATAGATTTTAATTGACTTTCTATCCGGTGATCACTTGAAACCTGTCATTTTGGTGTTTGTGCGGCCCTCCGTCCTTGTCTTTTTCGGTGTCAGTATGGTCACCGAGTAGCTGGATATATACTTTGACCCATTTCCTAACTTAAAGTAAGAACAAGACTTCTGAAGATTTTTCTCAGACTAGTAGATAGAGTTCGTTGAACGCTACACGCATGACCCTCCTTATCTGCATTTAGATTTCATTCAGTTACTGTTTGTCAACTAGCTTTGTCTACATCTATGTCTGTGGCCTTAAGAACGACTTTTTCACATGATTGTTAAACCATAGCAGGTCTTTCATATCCTTCATAACTTAGCCCACCAAACGCCTTTATAAGGCATATTATATAGTTTTCTTAAATTTTGTTCATTTATACTTATCATTTCTTTGTATCAGAAATGAACTTTTGACGTTGACTGTTCATACAATCACGAATTTTTTTCACCCACAAAATTTATTTGTAATTATATGGGTGAAAATGTATAGAGGTGTGGAAATACACATTTCTTGATGGCACATGACCATTTGGCTCATATTTTCTTTCTGGCATCCTTGGGGATCCTTTCTCGTTTTCCTTACATTTTATTTTCTTATACAGTATTTTTCATCTTTCCCACATTCTTTGCGTGTATGCTTCCATTTTACTAAATTTGTCCACATTCTTTTCTTTTCATGTGTGTCATGGCGCTGATGACCTCGACGTTGAGCGCCCGTAAGCCCCAACACACACACACACACACACACACACACACACACACACACACACACACTCTTTCTAGATTTTGATCGTACTATGATGGGTTACCGTATGTAGTCACTTTCAAATTCGGCACGGCAAAAAATTCTAACCTGCCTTCTTTAGTGGGGGAACAGTGTAAGTTCTGGCAGCAATTTCACTGACTTCAGCATCAGCATTCCTCGAAATGATGCCGTCAGCATCAGCTCTCCCAGAATCGCTGATGCCAGCATCCAACGCTGGGGGTATAACGTCAGCATCAGCATTCCCGAAATTTCCTCCCCACCACCTCCTCCTCCTCCTCCTCCTCCTCCTCACCCCTCACCATGTGGCCAATGAGGTTACGCATTTTACAAAATGCGGGGAGGCCCTGGGGCACCGATGGCATGGAAACTCAGCCCCCCCCCCCCCCGCCTTGGAACAATTTTAATTTTTGTAGTTTGACTGTGTGTGTGCTTTCATTTACCATTTGTTCTTTCATCCAGTATGAAGCGCTGCTAGCAGCAGCAGCGATCAACTGGAAAGAAGAAGACTATTCCAGAATGAGATTTTCACTCTGCAGCGGAGTGTGCGCTGATATGAAACTTTAAAACTGTGTGCCCGACCGAGACTCGAACTCGGGACCTTTGCCTTTCGCGGGCAAGTGCTCTACCAACTGAGCTACCGAAGCACGACTCACGCCCGGCCCTCACAGCTTTACTTCTGCCAGTATCTCGTCTCCTACCTTCCAAACTTTACAGAAGCTCTCCTGCGAACCTTGCAGAACTAGCACTCCTGAAAGAAAGGAAACATCCCCCAGGCTGTGGCTAAGCCATGTCTCCGCAATATCCTTTCTTTCAGGAGTGCTAGTTCTGCAAGGTTCGCAGGAGAGCTTCTGTAAAGTTTGGAAGGTAGGAGACGAGATACTGGCAGAAGTAAAGCTGTGAGGGCCGGGCGTGAGTCGTGCTTCGATAGCTCAGTTGGTAGAGCACTTGCCCGCGAAAGGCAAAGGTCCCGAGTTCGAGTCTCGGTCGGGCACACAGTTTTAATCTGCCAGGAAGTTTCAAGAAGACTATTATTATGTACTTCATCCTTCTTTCTCTTATTATTATAATTTTGTTTGTTTTGTTATATCTAGGGCTGTGTTATTGTAGTTACAGATGAGCACACTTAGGAGTTCCTGCCTGAGCCACAGCAGCAGCAGTCGCTGCCTACAGGATGACTTCACAACCTTTCTACCTGGTGTCACTTGACCACGTTGTAGCATAACCACAGCATCTACCAGAACTCGAGTCTCAGCTAAATGCTAGCAGTATATTGTTATTCACCCATACATACAGTTTGATTGCAAGTCGATCTAAACATACTAATATAGGCCTAGCACTTCACAGTAAATCGATGAGGTAATTGAGATAGAGAATATTCATCGTCTTGCTAGTAGAGTGCAGCATTCATGAGACAGAAAGATGATAGCTGAATACAACCCATCTCAAGTTGAAGGATGAGGTGTCAGTCATCAATATGTATGGAGAGGCAGTGCTTGACTTAAAATCTGAAGATGCAGTCGTATACAATGAACATTGCCGCGCGGAATTAGCCGAGCGGTCTGAGGCGATGCAGTCATGGACTGTGCGGCTGATCCCGGCGGAGGTTCGAGTCCTCCCTCGGGCATGGGTGTGTGTGTTTGTCCTTAGGATAATTTAGGTTAAGTAGTGTGTAAGCTTAGGGACTAATGACCTTAGCAGTTAAGTCTCGTAAGATTTCACACACATTTGAATATTTGAACATTGAACATTCAAGAGTGGTGAATGTAAACAATCTGTACAATGCTTTACTGACTGTGACAGCCAGACTGCACTACAGATGTCCTTATATTAGAGCTGCACATTGTGACGTTATAGACTGTTAGCATGTCATTGTGTGAATATAAATGAATTAGAATAGTGTACTTCTATAAATACCTATGATCATCCACACCAAAATACGTATCTCTGGATACTGAAGGAATGCCTATGTATGTAGTCGCACCTTTATTTATGAATACAATTAAGACGAAATTCAAGGAATATAGAAAAAAATTATTTTGACAATACTGTAAAACTGAATGCTTTTTATGTATATATACTCAAGGCATACAGAAAAAAATATTTGGACAATACTGCAAAAACTGAATGATACGTATAAATAAAAAACTGTTCTTAGTGAGTGAGTAATTAAAAAATTGTTCTTGTTACTTTCTTCCCTACAATAACTTTCATGGTGAAAGGATTAGTGCCTTTTATAAACAATGACACTGATATAAGCAGTTAACTTATCGTTTATTATCGTTACGAATACATTTACATGTATGCATGTCTGAAGTAACAGACATTGTAAAATAAATGTTACAAGCACAGACAGGCAAATGACGATAATAATACTAACATTGAACACGTTTGTCTCATTAACGCTGTTGCTGAAATCAAAGTAATGTTGCGAGCAATACGGCCATAGACAGTGTGACATATGGAAGTTTGGAACTGGTCTGGGGAGCGTGCGTGGATAGTTGAAATGGTTAAGGTGACGGCACTTAATGAGTATGAAATCCGGGTTCGAGTCCCAGTCTAGCACAAATTTTCTTGTATCTCCAGGACGAACTATTTGTTTACCTAATATAGCAAATGTAAAAGAATTCACAGTTGCGGATAAATTTCATTATGTTAGTGCAGCTGCAGACTGTCACAACAGACATTGTACAGTAATGATACAAATACCTAAAGGAGTCAGCACACAAAGCAGGTTCAACGCATTACCTATTAACAGCTTATAAGCTGGTCACATGACCTTGATGTCGCTTTTCGTTCCAGTATGGCAGCTGTGATCCTCATAAACCCCGGTTCTTCGCTTCTTGACATCGATGTCCTCCATTTCCAGTTTTTCTTTTTCGTATACATTACACATTAATCGTGCATAGGTGCTTATTATCCCAGCAGACAAACTGCAGAATGTTGTTAAGTACCACGCATATATTGGCATTTTACTGTATGTGGAGAGGCTCTCCACTGAAATATGACAGAAGGCTGCTGTGGAATGCTTCCGTTTCCAACCTCGTATGACCATCGTAATGTTACTTGCTTCCGACCGGTATGGATTTTTAGATGTTTCAAAGTAAGAAAATGTTTGCAAAAGGAAGGTAGCATCATATTAACGACAACAGAAAAATGAAACTACGTGGACACGTAGGCTTTAGAACTAATGGGGTGAAAAGAATAAAAATTCTCCTCTCCCGTGTATCATCTTCTATTAAGTAAGTACCTGTTCTCTTTTTTCGTGAAACTAAAGATTAGGCTCTGAAGTCTTTGTTGGAAAGTGGGGGAGCTTAGTGACACAAAATCGTGTTTTCTATTAGGTTCCAATGAGAAGAAGTGATTTGCATGATGATGGTAATGATAATCGGACTTCGTTAAAATTATAAACTGCAGCCCCGAATTATGTACGTTATAATACGGGAAAAACGATGATCGCGTAATATGAGAAAACGATCACTACGTCACCTAATCGCCCACTTCCAACTGATTTAACAGGCTGAAACACACATAAAAAGATTTCGTCGTTTAGAGGTTAATTGGGTTGTATATAATATTTACAAACAAAACATAATTAGATTATAATCACTCACTATTTCTAAACATTCTCAAGAGCTGACTAATAAGATTTGATCGACCAGTGCTTCCAGGCAGAAGACGATTGCTTGTACCTCCCATTTTTTAAAACCGCATACTATCGAAAATTGGAAAAAGATATTAATTCTTTACATAGATGAAAATTTTGTTTTAAGAATAATAATTATAAGGCTGTCATGGCGAAATACAAAGGTTTGTTTCACTACGTCGAACTTTAAGATAACAATTCTTTTTGCAAACCAATTACCATTACATAACGTTATTCCATCGGTTTTGAATACCAAAGAAACGACAAAAATCTTTGCATGAGTAATGCTAATCAACTCCCATTTCTCGAGACTCTGCCGTTTGTTATCCTGACACACTCTTGTTTCCCTTCCGATCGGCATATCGTAGACCAACAGCGCTCTTTAGAGGTGCCAGAAGACGCCTTTTGGTGCCCAATATCTTGGTAATCTAGGTGGAATTACCACTTGATAATAAAGAAGTCAAACTGTAGGGGCTGGTATAAACAATGTTTACAAAAAAATTCATTAGTATAGTGATAATTTTATAGGAAATAGTAATCAATTTATACAGGGTCTACTAATCCTTTAAGATCAAAACTAAGCAGGTGATAGGGTGTCTCAAACTGACTATACCTATTCTGAGGCAAGGAACTACCAGTCGGAAATGATTTCTCGTAGTTCATTCACATTAACGTCTTTCAGTTTACAAAACTTAAGCACACAGCAACTGGTCAGAGACGCATACTTTCCGTCAGTCTCAAGGCATACTTTATAACATGATTCTTTCACAGAGCTGAATTCTGGGTTCATAATCATTCAACACCTTCGCCTGCATGCATCGTTTATGATGTTGGTATAATTTCTCCTCTACCAATGCTCCGCATAAGGTGTTGGTCGAAGTGTGGCTTTCACGGGCAAGCTGCCAGGCAGTTGTTACTGAATCTTCAGCCACAGGACCCAACACCTACTTCTCAACCGCGGAAACAGTTCTTTGTCGTTAATTTTGGGCCAAATTTTTGTGGACTGTACCACTCAGCTTTATTAAGTTTCTGTCCGCAGCGATACATTCCTTCCAGTTAAGATGACACCTGCTGCCAGACTTTCTACCTTCTTTTCACAGAAAAATATTAGACCACACTCGGAAGAAATGCCTCGCTTTTATTCGGCAATATAATTCTCTGTGGATGCACAGTGCGTCACTATCTAACCGCCTCTTGCCTGCTCTTCTTTCTCTTATAGTCTACCTGAACTTTTCGTGCTCACCTCACCCGTGGCCTCAAATCTACTGAATTTCTCGAATGTCCTACAGCTGCATGGTCGCACGGCATTTACAGAGTTTGTATGACCCCGTAGGCAACGCTAACGGTCTACACTGAAGAGCCAAAGAAACTGGTATAGGCATGCGTATTCAAATACAGAGATATGTAAACAGGCAGAATACGGCGTTGCTGCGCTTCTGCGTGCTCGCGGGGGCTCTGCTCGATATTAGGCAGGTGTACCAGTTTCTTTGGCTCTCCAGTGTATATGACGCACTGCACGACACTATCGGGTCTGTAAGTGGTAGAGGGTGAGGATGACCATGAAATGTAATGTCCGGCATGCTACATAAAAATAATAATAATTGTAACGTGTGATATCCTCTTTGCTGTTGGATGAAGCTAACGCTAGTTAATTCTATTTAATTTTCTGTTGATTAAACTTTTTGTAGGTCTCGAACCTCCCTTTACAATCTGCCTTCCTTTCTGTGGCCAGAATATAACTTCCTGGCGTTAGCAACATCTGTCATTTAAATAACCGCATACCCGTCATGATGTTTAAATAAAGAGAAAAATTGCACAAAAATGGCTCTGAGCACTATGGGACTTAACTTCTGAGGTCATCAGTCCCCTAGAACTTAGAACTACTTAAACCTAACTAACCTAAGGACATCACACACATCTATGCCCGAGGCAGGATTCGAAACTGCGACTGTAGCGGTCGCGCGGTTCCAGACAGTAGCGCCTAGCACAAAAGATAAAAACATTTAAATCAAATCAATTCTAACAGTTGTAGCATATAGCATGTGCCTCCTTGTGTTTTGTAAATGCATGTTTGTAATAAAGGATGTGCCAATCTGACGCTTTGCGTGTGTTTTGAAGAATAAGAAAACAACAGACTCACAAGGAGCGAATCTGGATTTTTAAAAATATTTCTATGTTTACTGACAAATTTGGAAATAAGTCAGACAGCAATTTAAATTATTTTACTTGTGCAAATTTGAAGTTATTTGAGTAGAGACCATAAATGCTTTCCTTTGAGTGTTATATATTACGTAGTTCATATAGAGGACGCCATACAGCCTATCTTCATTGTGTAGTAGTATCAAAGAACTATGACTGACGCCCGAACAACAGGGAACTGACATGCTTTGAGACTATGAAATAATGGTATGTAATCTGATGTATAAGCCATATAGGTTATGCTACGAATTTTAACTTTTTGTTGTATCGCCTGACCATGTACTTCTTGTATATTTTAGCATTGATAACGGTTAGGCACTAGCCGAGATCTGGATTTGCGAAATAAAACCTGCAAAAAAGGACGACTGACTGCTGTGCTCTATCATTTATAAAACTGGAAATAATAATTTACTTAATTATAACATAAATAATGGGAATTACTTTACTTTGTAACACTCCACGTTCACAGGAATGTCATGAGTATTCACAGCTGTCTCTTACTTTTATCACTTGATACAGACAAAGTGCAACTCTCTCACTCAGAGTTTATTTAACGATAACTTCCATGTTGAGTTCAGCCTAATACACCAACCAGACAGTTGGCCTGCTAGAAGACGATGCTGTCGTCTTAATCGATAACCGCGAACTCGCCGAGTGGTCGTGTGCTCGGCCATAAGAAGAAGTGCCGATGCAGCGGCATAGCGAGACGTCCCTGGGCGTGGCTACGCCGGTGTTACTCATTTGTCGATGCGGCTTGCAACGACTGTCTTTTCTTGTGGCTGCGCTGCGAACTACCAACCTAGCTTTGCTACCTCACTCTTCGAACGACTCCACAATAAACAATTTACTACCAACCTAGCTTTGCTACCTCACTCTTCGAACGACTCCACAATAAACAATTTATAAGTGTTGATTAGTACATGATGTGGTAAACTGAAAATGTAAAAACCGTAATATAAGGGGCGACCAAAACGTTTCCGTTCGAAGACCGTCCAGTCCAGAATCGGTATGCCAATCAGAGGAAACTGCCGTGAGCACTGAGGTAATCATTCCATCCACGCACCAGGTTAAAGACACTCGTTCGGTAAAAGACCGTCTCCTGCTGTGTGAAGTCCGAAACTGCCTGCTCCACATTCTCGTCGGACAGGAATCGTCGACACTTTAAAGACTTTTATAAGGGACCAAAGGCGTGTTAATCCCATGGGGAGAGATCAGTATTGTAGGGCGTGTGCTCGAGTGTCTGCCATTTGAGTTGACGTAGCTTCTCCATAGCGACATTTGCGATATGGACCGGGCAGCAGTACCCCTTGGCACACCATTCCACAACGGTGGCTTTCGACAGACATTCTGCCCCATACACATTCGTCATCCCTCGATGAATCACTACCGGCACGCACTTGTGGAAGACAGGAATGCTACATAATCCCTTGCCTAGATGTCGATGCTTTTGTATCAGCTTCGGAGTTACGATATGTTGCATATACGGTGACAAAGTTACCTTGTTCAATTTTTCCTTTGCTGCGATGTTTCAGTGTAAGAGCATATGGACTATCAGACCAATTGTGTGATTGGATTGAAGAATTCCTAGATAACAGAACGCAGCATGTCATTCTCAATGGAGAGAAGTCTTCCGAAGTAAGAGTGATTTCAGGTGTACCGCAGGCGAGTGTCGTAGGATCGTTGCTATTCACAATATACACTCCTGGAAATGGAAAAAAGAACACATTGACACCGGTGTGTCAGACCCACCATACTTGCTCCGGACACTGCGAGAGGGCTGTACAAGCAATGATCACACGCACGGCACAGCGGACACACCAGGAACCGCGGTGTTGGCCGTCGAATGGCGCTAGCTGCGCAGCATTTGTGCACCGCCGCCGTCAGTGTCAGCCAGTTTGCCGTGGCATACGAAGCTCCATCGCAGTCTTTAACACTGGTAGCATGCCGCGACAGCGTGGACGTGAACCGTATGTGCAGTTGACGGACTTTGAGCGAGGGCGTATAGTGGGCATGCGGGAGGCCGGGTGGACGTACCGCCGAATTGCTCAACACGTGGGGCGTGAGGTCTCCACAGTACATCGATGTTGTCGCCAGTGGTCGGCGGAAGGTGCACGTGCCCGTCGACCTGGGACCGGACCGCAGCGACGCACGGATGCACGCCAAGACCGTAGGATCCTACGCAGTGCCGTAGGGGACCGCACCGCCACTTCCCAGCAAATTAGGGACACTGTTGCTCCTGGGGTATCGGCGAGGACCATTCGCAACCGTCTCCATGAAGCTGGGCTGCGGTCCCGCACACCGTTAGGCCGTCTTCCGCTCACGCCCCAACATCGTGCAGCCCGCCTCCAGTGGTGTCGCGACAGGCGTGAATGGAGGGACGAATGGAGACGTGTCGTCTTCAGCGATGAGAGTCGCTTCTGCCTTGGTGCCAATGATGGTCGTATGCGTGTTTGGCGCCGTGCAGGTGAGCGCCACAATCAGGACTGCATACGACCGAGGCACACAGGGCCAACACCCGGCATCATGGTGTGGGGAGCGATCTCCTACACTGGCCGTACACCACTGGTGATCGTCGAGGGGACACTGAATAGTGCACGGTACATCCAAACCGTCATCGAACCCATCGTTCTACCATTCCTAGACCGGCAAGGGAACTTGCTGTTCCAACAGGACAATGCACGTCCGCATGTATCCCGTGGCACCCAACGTGCTCTAGAAGGTGTAAGTCAACTACCCTGGCCAGCAAGATCTCCGGATCTGTCCCCCATTGAGCATGTTTGGGACTGGATGAAGCGTCGTCTCACGCGGTCTGCACGTCCAGCACGAACGCTGGTCCAACTGAGGCGCCAGGTGGAAATGGCATGGCAAGCCGTTCCACAGGACTACATCCAGCATCTCTACGATCGTCTCCATGGGAGAATAGCAGCCTGCATTGCTGCGAAAGGTGGATATACACTGTACTAGTGCCGACATTGTGCATGCTCTGTTGCCTGTGTCTATGTGCCTGTGGTCCTGTCAGTGTGATCATGTGATGTATCTGACCCCAGGAATGTGTCAATAAAGTTTCCCCTTCCTGGGACAATGAATTCACGGTGTTCTTATTTCTATTTCCAGGAGTGTACATAAATGGCCTTGCGGATAACATCGGAAGTTCACTGAGGCTTTTTGCGGATGATGCTGTGGTATATCGAGAGGTTCTAACAATGGAAAATTGTACTGAAATGCACGAGGATCTGCAGCGAATTGACGCATGGTGCAGGGAATGGCAATTGAACCTTAATGTAGACAAGTATAATGTGCTGCGAATACATACAAAGAAATATCCCTTATCATTTAGCTACAATATAGCAGGTCAGCAACTGGAAGCAGTTAATTCCATAAATTATCTGGGAGTACGCATTAGGAGTGATTTAAAATGGAATGATCATATAAAGTTGATCGTCGGTAAACCAGATGCCAGACTGAGATTCTTTGGAAGAATCCTAAGGAAATGCAATCCGAAAACAAAGGAAGTAGGTTACAGTACACTTGTTCGCCCACTGCTTGAATACTGCTCACCAGTGTGGGATCCGTACCAGATAGGGTTGATGGAAGAGATAGAGAAGATCCAACGGAGAGCAGCACGCTTCGTTACAGGATCATTTAGTAACCGCGAAAGCGTTACGGAGATGATAAACTCCAGTGGAAGACTCTGCAGGTGAGACGCTCAGTATCTCGGTACGGGCTTTTGTTAAAGTTTCGAGAACATACCTTCACCGAGGAGTCAAGCAGTATATTGCTCCCTCCTACGTATATCTCGCGAAGAGACCATGAGGATGAAATCAGGGAGATTAGAGCCCACACAGAGGCATACCGACTTCTTTCCACGAACAATACGAGACTAGAATAGAAGGGAGAACCGATAGAGGTACTCAAGGTACCCTCCGCCACACACCGTTAGGTGGCTTGCGGAGTATGGATGTAGATGTAGATGTAGAATGTCTACCGGGACCGAGATGCCTACAATTCACTGTCGTGACTTATAGGTGGAGATCGTTCCAGTTGACATTTAAATATTTTTCCTGCATTTGTTTGGCCTTAGGCGCTTTGTTATAAACTGTCCAGTCACATTAATGTGACTAACTGTCAAAAGCCTGAATAGCTACGTTTTGTAGCGTAGACCACTGCGAGACGTGCTGGAGGACGTCAGTGAAGTTCTGGAAGATACGGACAGGGATGTGGAGCCATGTAGACACCAATTTCTCGGTTGAGGATCCATGGTGTGAACAACTTGATGGATGTGGTGCCAAAAATTCACGACTGGGTTTCAATCCTGGGAGTTTGGTGGTCATAGGAGTACGGTAAATTTATCCTGGTGCTCTTCGAACCGCGCACGTACATTGCGAGCTGTGTGACACGTTGCATTGTCCTGCTGGTAGATACCATCGTTCCGATCAACAACAAACTGCATGTAAGGGTGGACATGGTCCCCAAGGGTGATCCACTGTGCCTTTTAGAATGACGAGATCACCCAGTGAACGCCACTAAAACATTTCCAGACCATAATGCTCTTTCCTCCAGCCTGGACCTAACGACGATTGTTGCAGGGTGTTCGCTTTCAAACGTTTCACGCAGTACAGGCCTACGGCCATCTCTCCGCTTGGTGTATAAAACGTAGAAATGTTAGCGGCAAGAAATAACCAATGCCTTCTCTGCACGATAGCAATGGAAGTACTATAGAAGACAGTGCTTCCAAAGCAGAGTTACTAAACACAGCCTCCCGAAATGCCTTCACAAAGAAGACGAAGTAAATATTCGAGAATTCGAATCGAGAACAGTTGCCAGAATGAGTAACGTAGAAGTAAATATCCTCGGAGTAATGAAGCAACATAAATAACTTAATAAAAGCAAGTCTTCTGGTTCAGACTGTATACCAATTAGGTTCCTTTCGGAGCATGCTGATCCATTAGCTCCATACTTAACTATCATATACAACCATATCGTTAACGTCAATATGCAGCAGGATTTTAGAACATATATTGTGTTCGAACATTATGAATTACCTCGAAGAAAACCGTCTAGTGACACACAAAATGGCTCTGAGCACTATGCGACTTAACTTCTAAGGTCATCAGTCGCCTAGAACTTAGAACTAATTAAACCTAACTAACCTAAGGACATCACACACATCCATGCCCGAGGCAGGATTCGAACCTGCGACAGTAGCGGTCGCTCGGCTCCAGACTGTAGCGCCTAGAAACGCACGGCCACTCCGGCCGGCCTATTGACACACAGTCAACATGGGTTTAGAAAACGTCGTTCTTGTGAAACACAAATATCTCTTTATTCACATGAAGTGTTGAGTGCTACTGATAAGGGATTTCAGATCGATTCCGTATTTCTAGATTTCCGGATGGCTTTTGACACTGTACCACACAAGCGGCTCGTAGTGAAATTGCGTGCTTATGGAATATCGTCTCAGTTATGTGACTGGATTTGTGATTGCCTGACAGACGGGTCACAGTTCGTAGTAACTGACGGAAAGTCATCGAGTAAAACAGAAGTGATTTCTGGAGTACCCCAAGGTAGTGTTATAGGCCCTTTGCTGTTCCTTATCTATATAAACGGCTCTGGAGACAATCTGAGCAGCCGTCTTCGGTTGTTTGCAGATGACGCTGTCGTTTATCGACTAATAAAGTCATCAGAAGACCAAAACAAACTGTAAAACGATTTAGGAAAGATATCTGAATGGTGCGAAAAGTGGCAGTTGACCCTAAATAACGAAAAGTGGGAGGTCATCCACATGAGTGCTAAAAGGAACTTGTTAAACTTCGGTTACACGAGAAATCAGTCTAATCTAAAAGCCGTAAATTCAACTAAATACCTAGGTATTACAATAACGAACAACTTAAATCGGAAGGAACACACTGAAAATGTTGTGGGGAAGACAAACCAAAGACTGTGTATTATTGGCAGGACACTTAGAAAATGTAACAGACCTACTAAGGAGACTGCCTACACTACGCTTGTCCGTCCTCTTTTGGAATACTGCTGCGCGGTGTGGGATCCTTACCAGATAGGACTGACGGAGTACATCGAAAAAGTTCAAAGAAAGGCAGCACGTTCTGTATTATCGCGAAATATGGGAGAGAGTGTCACAGAAATGATGCAGTATTTAGGCTGGACATCATTAAAAGAAAGGCGATTTTCGTCCGCCGAATGCGAAAATATTTTGTTGACACCGACATACATAGGGAGGAACGATCACCAAGATAAAATAAGGGAAATCAGAGCTCGTACAGAAAGATACAGGTGTTCATTCTTTGCGCGCGCTATACGAGATTGTAATAATAGAGAATTGTGAAGGTGGTTCGATGAACCCTCTGCCAAGCAGTTAAATGTGATTTGCAGAGTATCCATGTAGATGTACGGTATTGTGGGCCGGTAGTCCCCCATTCGGGGAAGTTCGGCCGCCGAGGGCAATTACTTATTGCATTCGACTTGCGCGTCAGAGATGGGGATGAAATGATGATGAGCACAACACAACACCCAGTCCCTAAGTGGAGAAAATCTCCTGCCTCAGTCGGGAATCGAATCCCGGCCCCTCGGCGTGGCATTCCGCCGCGCTGACCGCTCAGCTGAAGGGGGCGGACAAAATAAAACGTTATTCATCTGGAAAGGCAACTCAGTGGACGACCAGTTGCCGTATTGGGGTGAAGATTCCAGCCTTCGCCACCTATAAGCAGCAGTGAGCATGGGTGCATTGAAACAGGCGCCAGCTGCGGAGGCCTATAAGCAGCAACGTTCGCCGAACGGTCGTTTTGAGGAGACACTGTCGGTAGCCCCTTGGTTCATCCGGCCGGTCAGCCGCTCTTCGACATCCATTCACCCCTACACATCTGCGCAGCCGTCGTTCCCCCCCTGTAATCTGTCCTCACTAGTGCAACATAGTTCCCTCGGCGCCGCTTTTGGATAGTGCCGTTTTGCCATGCACGTTATACTTTAACCATGGCGGCACACGAACAGTTTACAAACTTAGCTGTTTCGGAAATGCTTAAGTTCTTGGCCCGAAAGCAAATGATCATACCTTTGAGACGTCAGCTAAATCGCTCCTTTTCCGCATTACGGCTACGACTGTTGGACCATATTCTTGCATAACATTTTCGTCCTCATGCTCAGTTTAGAATTTATTTCTCTGTAAATGCAACTTACCGTATCCAGGGCAGTTTCTGTGTGGTTTAATGTATTGGCAAGGCCTAATTTGACGTCTTAGCAAAGTATAAAGCTTCTTCTTTCCGTCGATTAGTTCAAATCCTCACATTTTCTGAGTAACGTTCACAAGCGGCAAGAAATTAGTGTTACAAGGATACAGCACGCTCATCCCGTGCAACACTGCCTCTACCATTGATAATGGCCTCAATTAGTCAAGGATGAGAACCCACAAATTTTTTTCAGGTATGCCGTATCCAGTTGTGTGTACCAAATTGCGCGGCTGTTGATTACTACGTTTCACCTGATGTCGCAAACAGTCTCGGAGATTTTCTCTTGCATTAAGATCAGATGATTCAGCTGCCCTGCCGTGGCACAACAGGCGACCCGAGTACTCGTGAGACCAGGAACGTATGTGTGCACCCCTGTGAACAACGCTGATGTTATCTTGAAAGCCGGCCGGAGTGGCCGTGCGGTTCTAGGCGCTACAGTCTGGAGCCGAGCGACCGCTACGGTCGCAGGTTCGAATCCTGCTTCGGGCATGGATGTGTGTGATGTCCTTAGGTTAGTTAGGTTTAATTAGCTCTAAGTTCTAGGCGACTGATGACCTCAGAAGTTAAGTCGCATAGTGCTCAGAGCCATTTGAGCCAATCATCTTGAAAGACGGCAGTATCTATAACATATTCATCATAAACAAGTGAAAGAAATGGCAGACGTGGACACCGAAAATGTTAGAACAACCATCCTGGTTCACTTTTGGCAACGGCCTTGCCGCAGTGGATACACCGGTTCCCGTCAGCTCACCGAAGTTAAACGCTGTCGGACGTGGCCGGCACTTGGATGGGTGACCATCCGAGCCGCCATGCGCTGTTGCCATTTTTCGGGTTGCACTCAGCCTCGTGATGCCAACTGAGGAGCTACTCGACCGAATAGTAGCGGCTCCGGTCTAACAAAACCATCATAACGACCGGGAGAGCGGGGTGCTGACCACACGCCCCTCCTATCCGCATCCTCTTCTGAAGATGACACAGCGGTCGGATGGTCCCGATGGGCCACTTGTGGCCTGAAGACGGAGTGCTTGTATCCTGGTTCACTTTCAAGGTAAGCGGGTAGAGGTCAAAATAAGAAAAATCGCCCCCCCCTCCCCGCCCCCCACCCTCCACATCACACAACTTCGTCCACAAACTGTGGCTTAAGCGTCTCATTGGACCGCCGTTGCACTCGACGCCTTGCGTTATTTGAAAAGATGCGAAATCACGAATCACCGGAGTACACTACACGTCTTTTTTTTTTGTCACCAGTCAGCTACTGTCCATTTTCTGTGTTCATTGTCTCACTGAAATAGTTCATCTTTTTTGCGCTCCTCTGAGCTAAGTATCCGACTCCAATTGTACGTTATATTCAGTGCTCGAAAACTGGTTGAGATGTATCTGCAGTCACTGACCGTAGGAATTACTATATGGTTGGAAACCGATTGTCATTGAAAGTGCGTGACACTCGTCTCCCGAACCCAGTTGAATAGTGTCTTTTTACGGCTACTGTTCTTACGTCGTGTTGATACATCAACAAACTGGACAACATCATTGACAGCGTTGTATGGGGAATTCCAAACACGCTACCTCCTTTCTGCCATTCTGTCACGTCTCCACGTGATATTACTGTGCTGATTCTATGTAACCGACTGACACACACGTATCACTTACGTCACAGTTGTAGAGTCGCATGATCGCTTGGTACCAGTTTTACAGCACCCACAACGCTCCAGAGCAATCGATGTGTCCTTTTAAGGAGGCTATTAATGTTTTGTACGATGAGCTTATTTTGTCCGGAATACACAGGGTTTCCCGAGAGTTATGATCAATCTTCATTCGAAGCAAAAAGTCCAATTAACGTGGGCCCTAAAGCGCATACCTTAAGAGCTACGAGCACTTCATCTTTGATACTGTGAAACAAAATTCTTCTAGCGCAAGCTCTTTGCTTTCCATAGTTTGAGAGATGGTAGTATGGACCAAAACAAGGAATACACGTCCGGTAAACATGTGCTGTAAAGTACATATCTTAAGAGCTATGAGCACTTGTTTATCTTAACTACTGTGAAACATATCTCTTTGACTGAACAACTGCTGACGGTTTTTAAGGTACGTATTTTAGAGTCCACGTTTACCAGACTCTTTTGCTTCGAATGATCGTTCTTGTCATATCCCTGAATATTGAGCATTCCTCCTGGGATACCCTATCATTGGCCCTGTTATCAGAAATACCTGGGCATTATTCCAAATTTTCTATTGTGCGTAATATTTTAGGAATGTTGAAAGCTTTTTTTCTGCAACGTTGATATTTCACTTGTAGTGTTGCGGCGGCGAGGTTCTTTCCGTCCCTTTACGACGGACCTGCACCTACCTGTTAACATTGTCTCAGCATGTCATCAGTAAGAAAGCTGAGTGAAACCTACTGTACTTCGACGTGAACCAGGCTGCAATTTAAGTCCCTAATCTACGTTTCGGGAGAAAATTTTCACACAAATGAAAGTTTGGAAATTTTGTCCTCAATATATTCTGAAACTTAGGTGAACAAGTATCACTGCCAAGCCCGTGCTAGTCTTAACACAGTCACTCATAATCCCTTTCACTCACGTTAGCAAGTTTATGGTGTTGCATTTCCCGAAAACGTAATAGCTACAAAAATACTGATTGTTTTTGATTGATAATGCTCGCCAAATATTAAGTCTGTCGGTACCTAATGCAGTCACAGTTTTTAGCCACTGACCTGCTCAATACTCCACGTGGAATATATGTCTTATCTCGTCACAAAATTCACTTAAAAATTCCGAAATTTCTACACGCCCATCGGAATAATTATGCCGTCACTTTACCACACTTTTGATGTATGAAACACTGCTAGATATGGCAACTTATCGTTTCCATCGGAACTACTACTACTACACACGTCCGAACTGTTTCATGGCTAGGCTCCCACCCTTCTCTAGAATACTCTAAGTCAGGGCCGGCCAAACGCTGCACAGTGTGCAGACGTGCGGAAGTGCTGCACATGTGCGCACGTGTGCGACAGCGACATCTGTTATTAGACATGTGTCCTAAATGAACGGCGGCGGCTCCACTTCCCTGTTTAGTATGTGGTACAAGCAAGAGCGCAACATACCCAGTCTCATTTACCCCTGGTAACCGTAACCTTAACAGAGAAGTACTGAGAAATGGCAGGTACTGTGAAAAAGCAAAGGACGGGAGATCTACGTTCTCAGTCGTTTAAAAATGACTGGGAACTGCAATTCTTTTTTGTAGCCGTTGGTGAAAATTCACAATGTTTGCTGTGCCGCCGAATAATAGGCGGCCAGCGTAAGTTTTCAATTGTAAGACACTACAATACATATCACAAAGACGAGTGTAGTGTACTCAACAGTGAAGAACGGCAAGCAAAATTAAATGTCCTTAAGAAAATGGATGAGAGACATCAACTCGGTTATCATTTCTCATGACCAGTGATAAACGTGTTTGGATTTATTCCTTTCATAATTAAAAATTATTGTTTACTAACTGTGCATTATTGCCTCATTCTGCTCCATGTTACATTATTATCAGAAAAGTTGGTCATTAAACCGATTGTTCCAATGTATACTTACATTTAGGGTTTTTCTTTAATGTGTGAAGGGCTACGCTCAGCTGAAGTCGATAAAGCATAACATTCATCTAATTGTCGGTTATTATGCAGATTTCAGACTTAACTGATGAAAGATACAGCAATAATGGTATTGAAATAACAGGTGATCATCGAGAGGTCTGCGGTTATCATTCTGTTCAGAGGTCAGTGAGACAGAACTAACGTGGGTGTAACTGAGAGCACCGAGAATTAGTTATAGGAAACCTTGCATTAGTTTAATGTTATTTGAAATCATGAATAATGGTCGTTGGAAGTCGCTAAGTGCTCTCTTTCTTAAATACTAGATCAAAAACATTACGCGTATTTACGTGCCGTCAGTCAAGCTGCCTTAATAAAAACCCACGGTTGTTAACTGTATTACTTGTCTTACTGGGTTAAACTGTTAACATAAAAGTAGACGTCTCAATGAGTAGACTGTGACAGTATTTCAAATGTTTAATACGCGAAATAACTTCCCATGGTTGGCTTGCAAGCTGTGGAAAGAGCACTAGAATGCGCCGGGACAGAGTATCCCAGCAAGTGGATAAAGCGACAACTGTGCGTAGACACATGCACTACATGAACGCTGACCGCTGCGGCGTGCACGCTGTGACCCGGAAGTTGCACATGTGCAGGAGCACCGCACGCGTGCAGAATTTCTGGCCGGCCCTGCTCTGTCTTCTCTACCAGCAGAGAAAGGCGCGCGAAGAATATTGCTTTACCATTGGTCAGTTTACTCAACAGTCAATAGCAAAACAACATTCTCCCGCGTCAATCCGCGCCTTTCATCAATAACCAATCGCAAAATACTAAACCTAACGACTGCACTTTTTACCGACGTTATTTTCTAATATGCTGAAGTTTTGTTTGTGCATAAAGTTATTTACTATTGTCATTTATACCTGAATTAACTTTCCCTTTTCCATAGACTTACTTTACAAATCAATTCTACAAAAATCCCCTTTGTTCATATCCATACTTCTTTGAAATGTTCCCACATTAAATCCTACTACACAACTCGTTAAACAATTATCTTCATATTAACCTTAAACCACACTCACGCATCATTCATACTGCTGAAACACATTTATAACATTTTACATACACAAAAAGACATAATAACACTTTATGAAAATACTAGAACAGTTTATGAAAAACATTCTATTACTTTAGTGCACTCTAGTGGGCACAATCGAAACTAAAATCAGTACCCCCTATCCAATATTGTCCTCTATCGGCTGATACATAAACTACGTGCGCGTCCAGTCTCGCGACACCATCTATCACTATCCAGCTCCGAGACACATCTCCCCAACGAGTTGCATCTCCCACTTAACTGCCTCCAAGGCAGGATCGTTATACGGCGCTACGCCTCAGTGTTCCTGGACTTTTGCCCACAAATGCACACTAGTCTTCCCCTGTTCTTAATTGAGGACAACTTCTCGTTTCAATTAATAATTTTATACTTTCCAATGTCTGGGCCCATTTTCAGCGTGACATCCAGCATATACTGCGCTTGGTTGCCGCTACTTCGTTTTGTTTTCATTCATTTTTTTCTGCGGCTGTTTTTTAGTGTGAGCGTCCATCATTTCATAATCATAATTATTATGTTATCGATAATCGTTAGATAGTGTCTAACTCATCGGCACGCTATTTGCGCTCATCCCATAAACCATCCTGTGAGAGACCAGGGAGCGTAACTATGTTAATATTTACTCGCTGTAATCACTGACAGTTGAAAGTCCACTGCACCGTATGCTTCGAGTTGTTATCGCTTGTGACGTGTCCATTAATTCGGTTTTGGCATTGGTGTAGTTTGGCCATCTAGAGCAGTTTCCATCTAATGCGAGAGTTACGGATGCTCTCCAAGTGCCCTCTCCAGTTGGAGTATGAGGCAATAGGACGAATGAGTAAGTGATAAGGCTTGAAGTGGCTCATAAGGGAACAACCGGGGCGAGGTCGACGGCCACAGAAAAGCTATGCGAGCGTCGCAAGGTAACCAGACCTGCATCCGCACGTGCTACTGAGTTGTGTTTACGGGGAAACGTTGCGGTGTTAACTCTGTATACAACTTGACGCATCAGATTCTAGATCCCTGCATCTGTTATCGTACTAGCATTGGAATGACGAGACTTCCAATCGTTGTTTTTAGTTAACCTGGGTAGTTTGAGAATTGTACATTTCAAAATGGTTCAAATGGCTCTGAGCACTATTCGACTTCACTTCTGAGGTCATCAGTCCCCTAGAAATTAGAACTAATCAAACCTAACTAACCTAAGGACATCACACACATCCATGCCGGAGGCAGGATTCGAACCTGCGACCGAAGCGGTCGGTCGGTTCCAGACTGTAGTGCCTAGAACCGCACGGCCACTCTGGCCGGCTGTACATTTCCGAGAAAATTCTACAAAGTGGAGAAGGGAGTGGTTGAGAGGGCGCGAAATTACGTCTAGACATCACGGATGCGTCTATATCGTGTACCGGCAGGCCCTCATCGGGGAGGGGGGGGGAGGGGGCAAGTCGGGGTTTCTGCCCCGGGGCGGCAATTTCAGGGGGCGCCACCAAATTCATATTCTTGAGCACAAACATCTTGTTTCACAAAGCGCCTAGCATTCAGAACACGTTGTTCTTTCGTTCTGTTCATGCGATTTTGAAACGCATCCCTGTTGGTTTGTGAATATTTTTGGACACATTCTAAGTTGATATCTTAAAGAATCAGAGTTGATTTTTGAATGCGTGCATATTGCACGTGATGTCTCTGCCAGAGAAATCCCCATCGCATCTAGAAATAAAAAACCTTCCCGCAGACAAAAGGGGACGAGGCTATTTAAAAAAAATGTTCAAATGGCTCTAAGCACTATGGGACTCAACATCCGAGGTCATCAGTCCCCTTGATTTAGAACTACCTAAACCTAACTAACCTAAGGACATCACACACCCATGCCCGAGGCAGGATTCGAACCTGCGACTTAGCAGCAGCGCGGTTCTGGACTGGAGCGCGTAGAACCGCACGGCCACAGTGGCCGGCTGGGTTATTCGACTGAGCCGAATAAACCCGATTGGGTGAATGTCAATCGCTGTTTGTTTACGTTGTTGACTGGGTGTGTGAATAGCCAGCACTGTTATAACTATTAGCGAAATCCATAGATTCACACTATCAGAGTGGAAATAAACGACTAATAGGAATAACCGTTAAGAAAGATTACGCATTATTTCACTGTGTATCTGAGAAAATGAAATTTTGACAGAATATTTTTGCCAGATCGCTACACTACTAAGGGCCAGTTGTGCAGTCTCCGGTTAGCAGCCGCTTAAATTCTATTCTCAGAATAGTTTGGAAAACTCGTTGTGTGAGCACGTAATAACGGCTAACGGGAGAATCAACGGGGGATAACAAAACCTGTGATACTGACAGGGTTAGTGAAGTTAACTGGAGAATAAGTTTTGATAATGGCAGGAACAGTTACAGAATTAGCGACGACAAGATTGTTTGTTAGAACGAGGGAGGAGAAGAAACGGGCTCACCACACAAATTACGTGGAAGAGTATGACGATTCCAAGCTATACAAAAATTTCGTACTATTACTACTTTTCGATCTCACCCTTGATAAACTGTTTCCTCACATAATACATTTTGCTTGTAGTAGGCCTAATAGGTATTTCATACTGGTACTTTGTGCCGGGGCCGCGGTGGTCTAGCGGTTCTGGTGCTGCAGTCCGGAACCGCGGGACTGCTACGGTCGCAGGTTCGAATCCTGCCTCGGGCATGGGTGTGTGTGATGTCCTTAGGTTAGTTAGGTTTAAGTAGTTCTAAGTTCTAGGGGACTTATGACCTAAGATGTTGAGTCCCATAGTGCTCAGAGCCATTTGAACCATTTTTGAACTTTGTGCCGGCCGCTGTGGCCGAGCGGTTCTATGCGGTTCAGTCTTGAACCGCGCGACTGCTACTGTCGCAGGTTCGAATCCTGCCTCGGGCATGGATGTGTGTGATGTCCTAATGTTAGTTAAGTTTAAGTAGTTCTAAGTTCTAGGGAACTGATGACCTCAGATGTTAAGTCCCATAGTGCTCAGAGCCATTTGAACTGGTACTTTGTGAATTATATTCTGTCGTGTTATTTATGTGAATGAGGTAGATAAAAATGACCATTTGTGCCAAAACAGTCTCGCTTATTTGACGTGTATAACAATTACTGCAATATTAGAAAGACCTATTTCGTTTTATCTAGCAGACAGTGACAAAATAGACGTAATCAAATCGAGAAACCATACTAATTTTGGGTACTAGCAGGTTTTTCAGTATTAGACACCGACATTTTGGTTTTTCATGTAGCAAAACAATTGACGAACTTTGATGAGGTAGTAGATTCTTTCGCAGAAAGGAAAGCACGCCGTGTAAAACTGTAGCAAGATTAGAGAGAAAAAAATGCTGGGACCTAAGAATTTAATAAATGTGTACTGTCTTGCTTGTCCCTTGTCTTTACTGCTTTTATGTTTCCTATATTTAAGAGTTCTTCTTCTCCTGGTTACAACCAATCCAACCCAGAATTAATTGTTAGGGTTCTAGGCGCTTCAGTCTGGAACCGCGCGACCGCTACGGTCGCAGGTTTGAATCCTGCCTCGCGCATGGATGTGTGTGATGTCCTTAGGTTAGTTAGGTTTAAGTAATTCTAAGCTCTAGGGGACTGATGACCTTTTTTTTTTTGTCACGGTCCGAGTGGCTTCCGCCGTCGGAGGTTCGAGTCCACCCTCGGGCATAGGTGTGAGTGTTGTCCTTAACGTAAATTAGTTTAAGTTAAATTAAGTAGTGTGTAAGCTTAGGGACCGATGACCTCAGCAGTTTGGTCCCATAAGAACAGAAAAAAAGAAGGGGTAGGATGTCAAACCGACTGACTGGGAGCAGGAGAGGCACCACAGAACATTTTGATTTCCTGAATATAGGTTTGATGGCTTCCATTGAATTCCACAGATCGAAAAACAGTGAAGTGCGATAGAAGAATGTTGCGTGAAGAGACTTGGAACTGCATGTTGGAATACTTAAAACCAAATAACATGTCTTACATTTCCTCGAACATATATGGTTTATATATCGAACTCCTCAGAAAGATTTGCGCTACAAAGTGAACTCATTTCTGGAAAATCGATTTTTTTTATTTTTGACGTCCTATCTCAAACGCACGAGGGGGAGGAGGGGAAGGGGCGCCACTATCGAGTTTTTGCTCCGGTTCTGAAATATCGTGGATCCGGGGCTCAGCACCGGTAATTGAATTCAATAGTCTCGTTATTTTACTAAGGTTGTTACTTTTTTTTAAAAAATCTTATGAAACAGGTTTTAACAAGTCGCAGTCTTCATATACAGAGCAGTTCGAAATGAATATATCGGTTATAAATGGCTGTAACACTATTTCATGCATAGCGATACATTTAGAATTATCCGCCCGGTCAGCCGTGCGTGTTAAGCTCCACTTTCGTGACAGGGAAGTGCGCCAACCCGGATCGAATCCAACCGGCGGACTAAGGGCGAGGGTCGGTGTGCCGGCCAGTCTGTGTATGGTTTCTGGGCGGTTTCCCACATCCCACTCGGTGAATAAGAGGCTGCTACTCAGGTGGCGCCTCATTCACACGATTGCCAAACACTTAGGAAACTTTCGCTCTCTCCCACATGACTAATACTACACGCAGGCAGAGTACACATATTCCGTCCCGGAAGGGGGATTGGGGTAGGGGTGGTGATGGGTATGGGGGAGAGGGGAAGGGGGTGAAACAGGACAGTGGCAGGAAGGGCTCCGAGCACCGCTTAGAGTAGCAACACCAAATACGTTAAGTAACAATGCCGACCCTGCGCGGATGCAAGACAAATGCACGAGGAAAAGAAGATACGTCTTTAAGAATTACAGGGAACTAGCTGAGCGGGATTTCTAATGTCTGCCACACAAAGCGAATGACTCTGTGGCTTGTTGATACAGCGAATGTAAGCAGCATGTGAAATTTCAATCGCTTAAAATCGAAGGGCATTTTTAAACCACTGGAAATCAAGGGAAGGCGAGAAACGGTCTTCACCCGCGCATACCTTACGATGATGGTGGCTTCTATTACGTTCGGCCAGCCTTGTTCCATTTCGTATGTAACAACGGCAAAATAGTCCCCCATTCGGATCTCCGGGCGGGGACTACTCAAGAGGACGTCGTTATCAGGAGAAAGAAAACTGGCGTTCTACAATCGGAACGTGGAATGTCAGATCCCTTAATCGGGCAGGTAGGTTAGAAAATTTAAAAAGGGAAATCGATAGGTTAAAGTTAGATATAGTGGGAATTAGTGAAGTTCGGTGGCAGGAGGAACAAGACTTTTGGTCAGGTGATTACAGGGTTATAAATACAAAATCAAATAGGGGTAATGCAGGAGTAGGTTTAATAACGAATAAAAAAATAGGAGTGCGGGTTAGCTACTACAAACAGCATAGTGAACGCATTACAGTAGCCAAGATAGACACAAAGCCCATGCCTACTACAGTAGTACAAGTTTATATGCCAACTAGCTCTGCAGATGATGAAGAAATAGATGAAATGTATGACGAGATAAAAGAAATTATTCAGGTAGTGAAGGGAGACGCAAATTTAATAGTCATGGGTGACTGGAATTCGTCAGTAGGAAAAGGGAGAGAAGGAAACATAGTAGGTGAATACGGATTGGGGGGAAGAAATGAAAGAGGAAGCCGCCTTGTAGAATTTTGCACTGAGCATGACTTAATCATAGCTAACACTTGGTTCAAGAATCATAAAAGAAGGTTGTATACCTGGAAGAATCCTGGAGATACTAAAAGGTATCAGATAGATTATATAATGGTGATACAGAGATTTAGGAACCAGGTTTTAAATTGTAAGACATTTCCAGGGGCAGATGTGGATTCTGACCACAATCTATTGGTTATGAACTGCAGATTGAAAGTGAAGAAACTGCAAAAAGGTGGGAATTTACGGAGATGGGACCTGGATAAACTGAAAGAACCAGAGGTTGTAGAGAGTTTCGGGGAGAGCATAAGGGAACAATTGACAGGAATGGGGGAAAGAAATACAGTAGAAGAAGAATGGGTAGCTCTGAGGGATGAAGTAGTGCAGGCAGCAGACGATCAAGTAGATAAAAAGACGAGGGCTAATAGAAATCCTTGGGTAACAGAAGAAACATTGAATTTAATTGATGAAAGGAGAAAATATAAAAATGCAGTAAATGAAGCAGGCAAAAAGGAATACAAACGTCTCAAAAATGAGATCGACAGGAAGTGCAAAATGGCTAAGCAGGGATGGCTAGAGGACAAATGTAAGGATGTAGAGGCTTATCTCACTAGGGGTAAGATAGATACTGCCTACAGGAAAATTAAAGAGACATTTGGAGAGAAGAGACCCACTTGTATGAATATCAAGAACTCAGATGGCAACCCAGTTCTAAGCAAAGAAGGTAAGGCAGAAAGGTGGAAGAGTATATAGAGGGTTTATACAAGGGCGATGTGCTTGAGGACAATATTATGGAAATGGAAGAGGATGTAGATGAAGACGAAATGGGAGATAAGATACTGCGTGAGGAGTTTGACAGAGCACTGAAAGACCTGAGTCGAAAGAAGGCCCCGGGAGTAGACAACATACCATTAGAACTACTGATGGCCTTGGGAGAGCCAGTCCTGACAAAACTCTACCATCTGGTGAGCTAGATGTATGAGACCGGCGAAATAGCCTCAGACTTCAAGAAGAATATAATAATTCGAATCCCAAAGAAAGCAGGTGTTGACAGATGTGAAAATTACCGAACTATCAGTTTAATAAGTCACAGCTGCGAAATACTAACGCGAATTCTTTACAGACGAATGGAAAAACTGGTAGAAGCGGACCTCGGGGAAGATCAGTTTGGATTCCGTAGAAATGTTGGAACACGTGAGGCAATACTAACCTTACGACTTATCATAGAAGAAAGATTAAGAAAAGGCAAACCTACGTTTCTAGCATTTGTAGACTTAGAGAAAGCTTTTGACAATGTTAACTGGAATACTCTCTTTCAAATTCTGAAGGTGGCAGGGGTAAAATACAAGGAGCGAAAGGCTATTTACCATTTGTACAGAAACCAGATGGCAGTTATAAGAGTCGAGGGGCATGAAGGCGAAGCAGTGGTTGGGAAGGGAGTGAGACAGGGTTGTAGCCTCTCCCCGATGTTATTCAATCTGTATATTGAGCAAGCAGTAAAGGAAACAAAAGAAAAATTCGGAGTAGGTATTAAAATTCATGGAGAAGAAGTAAAAACTTTGAGGTTCGCCGATGACATTGTAATTCTGTCAGAGACAGCAAAGGATTTGGAAGAGCAGTTGAACGAAATGGACAGTGTCTTGAAAGGAGGATATAAGATGAACATCAACCAAAGCAAAACGAGGATAATGGAATGTAGTCAAATTAAATCGGGTGATGCTGAGGGAATTAGATTAGGAAATGAGACACTTAAAGTAGTAAAGGAGTTTTGCTATTTAGGGAGTAAAGTAACTGATGATGGTCGAAATAGAGAGGATATAAAATGTAGACTGGCAATGGCAAGGAAATCGTTTCTGAAGAAGAGAAATTTGTTAACATCGAGTATAGATTTAAGTGTCAGGTAGTCGTTTCTGAAAGTATTTGTATGGAGTGTAGCCATGTATGGAAGTGAAACATGGACGATAACTAGTTTGGACAAGAAGAGAATAAAAGCTTTCGAAATATGGTGCTACAGAAGAATGCTGAAGATAAGGTGGGTAGATCACATAACTAATGAGGAGGTATTGAATAGGATTGGGGAGAAGAGAAGTTTGTGGCACAACTTGACTAGAAGAAGGGATCGGTTGGTAGGACATGTTTTGAGGCATCAAGGGATCACCAATTTAGTATTGGAGGGCAGTGTGGAGGGTAAAAATCGTAGAGGGATACCAAGAGATGAATACACTAAGCAGATTCAGAAGGATGTAGGTTGCAGTAGGTACTGGGAGATGAATAAGCTTGCACAGGATAGAGCAGCATGGAGAGCTGCATCAAACCAGTCTCAGGACTGAAGACCACAACAACAACAACAACGGCAAAGAATCAATAAATATGAGTTTGCAATCATATTTCTGCCAAATTCTCGAACTTTCGTTCGTCCTGCGGTCTAGTGACGTCCGATGGTGCTACCTCCAAGTCAAGTATTGCCACTGTAACCAATTCTAGCGACAGGAATTACAGTCAGTTTCGGGTTTTATTGAAACCAAAAAAATGTGCACAAAATGACCAAGAGATGGCTCTTCATAAGATACAAAAACAATAACCAGCATAACAGTTGATTTTTCCCAAATACCATGTTCTTTATAACAAACGCACAACATGTCAGCTGCCATTCACCAACAATACCTGTAGTTGATTGGGCTCTGTTGTGAACAGCACTGACAGCATACTCGTATAAATACTGTAGGTATTGTGTGAAATTGCCGTCGGAAGTTGTCTTTTGGTATCCCTAATGAGGTCGGACGTTCGTGGTGGACTTGCGAGTTCGGGTAACCTCACAACTAATATTCACACGGATTGAGGTCTGGAGTCCTGGGACGCCAAGCAGACGGAAGTGGCGGCTCATCACGCAATGCTCACCGAACAATGTACGCAATATATCTTTCACGCATACAGCAGTCATACTGTGGATGATGCAGTTCTGTTACATGCAGGCGTATCTCGCACCAGTTACGCTCACAGTTTGAAAAACAGTACACCGTACTTCCTAGAAGAAAAAGAGTAGGATCGCTACTAATGTGGCAAATCCACACCACGCCGCGACCTTCTCGTCATGCAATGGGGTTTCCGCGACAGTTCTAGGATTTTCGATAGCCTAAACTCTACAGTAGTGGTTGTTACGCAGCGTTACTTATATGTTGCTGTCCAGAGCCATCTATTGGACGGTTTTTGCATCCTTTTTCTCTTTCAATAAAACTCCATGGCATCACCGGAATGTGCGTCAAGTTTTACCTCTCTGCCCGCATCATTCGGAGAATTAGTGAATTTTCAAATGTTAATGTTCTTTTGGGCCTCCTTGTACTTTATAGGCGTTCGATATGACTCCCCTTGGTCGCACGGACATCATCCGAGAGACAATCCTTTTCATGCGATACATTCTAGAGCATGTATGGAGTCACCAACGTGAGCGCATAAAAATTTTATGTTTCTGTCCTGGAATTACACTCCTGGAAATTGAAATAAGAACACCGTTAATTCATTGTCCCAGGAAGGGGAAACTTTATTGACACATTCCTGGGGTCAGATACATCACATGATCACACCGACAGAACCACAGGCACATAGACACAGGCAACAGAGCATGCACAATGTCGGCACTAGTACAGTGTATATCCACCTTTCGCAGCAATGCAGGCTGCTATTCTCCCATGGAGACGATCGTAGAGATGCTGGATGTAGTCCTGTGGAACGGCTTGCCATGCCATTTCCACCTGGCGCCTCAGTTGGACCAGCGTTCGTGCTGGACGTGCAGACCGCGTGAGACGACGCTTCATCCAGTCCCAAACATGCTCAATGGGGGACAGATCCGGAGATCTTGCTGGCCAGGGTAGTTGACTTACACCTTCTAGAGCACGTTGGGTGGCACGGGATACATGCGGACGTGCATTGTCCTGTTGGAACAGCAAGTTCCCTTGCCGGTGTAGGAATGGTAGAACGATGGGTTCGATGACGGTTTGGATGTACCGTGCACTATTCAGTGTCCCCTCGACGATCACCAGTGGTGTACGGCCAGTGTAGGAGATCGCTCCCCACACCATGATGCCGGGTGTTGGCCCTGTGTGCCTCGGTCGTATGCAGTCCTGATTGTGGCGCTCACCTGCACGGCGCCAAACACGCATACGACCATCATTGGCACCAAGGCAGAAGCGACTCTCATCGCTGAAGACGACACGTCTCCATTCGTCCCTCCATTCACGCCTGTCGCGACACCACTGGAGGCGGGCTGCACGATGTTGGGGCGTGAGCGGAAGACGGCCTAACGGTGTGCGGGACCGTAGCCCAGCTTCATGGAGACGGTTGCGAATGGTCCTCGCCGATACCCCAGGAGCAACAGTGTCCCTAATTTGCTGAGAAGTGGCGGTGCGGTCCCCTACGGCACTGCGTAGGATCCTACGGTCTTGGCGTGCATCCGTGCGTCGCTGCGGTCCGGTCCCAGGTCGACGGGCACGTGCACCTTCCGCCGACCACTGGCGACAACATCGATGTACTGTGGAGACCTCACGCCCCACGTGTTGAGCAATTCGGCGGTACGTCCACCCGGCCTCCCGCATGCCCACTATACGCCCTCGCTCAAAGTCCGTCAACTGCACATACGGTTCACGTCCACGCTGTCGCGGCATGCTACCAGTGTTAAAGACTGCGATGGAGCTCCGTATGCCACGGCAAACTGGCTGACACTGACGGCGGCGGTGCACAAATGCTGCGCAGATAGCGCCATTCGACGGCCAACACCGCGGTTCCTGGTGTGTCCGCTGTGCCGTGCGTGTGATCATTGCTTGTACAGCCCTCTCGCAGTGTCCGGAGCAAGTATGGTGGGTCTGACACACCGGTGTCAATGTGTTCTTTTTTCCATTTCCAGGAGTGTATTTTCGGGAAAGGAGGCAAATATTGAAGGTCTTTCATATAATCCCTAAAAAAGAAATCTGGGATATCAGATCCGAAGATCTAGGTAGCCACGAAGGAAAGATGGCGTCATCCAGTGGTTTGGAAGTTGGTCATTTCAGGAGGAGTGAACCCCCAAACCCAGTGTCGGAGTTCTCCAGCTTACTGAAAATTGTAATCCGGGGTATATGTGTGAATATGTGGAATCAACTATTGTGCAAGTATATCCATGTAAATGTTTATTTCTTACACTCAGCTCAAAAAAATGAACCGTGCAATTTTTATGCTGATGTACGTCGCACAAATTCCTTTCGGTGAGCCACGCTGTTGTTCAATTACAAACGAAATATTTTCTACACTGTACTAAAAGGAATTTTTCGATTATGCATCAATAAGCATGTACCGGCTTCCGATTCACAGCGCTTGAGCAACGATCGAAATTTTGAACTCTCTTTTAAATTCTCCATAACTTTCGGGGAGATTACTTCAGGTCCCGGAGAAATGTAGGAACTTGTGAGGCAATACTAACTGTACGCCTTATCTGAGAAGATAGGTTGAGGACAATGTTGACGGGACTAAGCTCTTTGAAAGTTTGGAGGTAATGAGGATAAAATAAAGAGAGCGAAAGGTTATTTATAACTTCTGCGTAAACTAGACTGCAGCTGAAGGACATGAAAGGAAAGCTATGGTTCAGAAGAAACGAAGGACATAAAAGGTAGTGAGACAGTGTTGTAGCCTATCCTAAAAGTTGTTCAATGTGTACATTTAGCAAGTAGTAAAGGAAACGAATGATAAATATAGAAAGCGAATTAAAGTTCTGGCGGAATAAATAAAAACTTTTAAGGTTTGCGGATGACATTCTAATTCTATCAGAGAAAGCAAATGAGTTGGAAGAGCAGTGCTATGGGATGGACTGTGGTTTAAAATGTGAAAAGCAATAGAAGTAAAGCAGGAGAAGTGGAATGTAGTCAAATTAAATTAGGCAGCTCTGATGGAATTAGATTATGTCTTGTGGCATTTGTGCAAAAAAATAATCGAAGGTAGCTGAGTATATAAAATGATTGGAAAAAAATAAAAGCATTTCAGATATAAGGAAATTTGTTAACATCGAATATAGATTTAAGTGTTAGGAAGTCTTTTCTGACGGTATTTCTCTGGGTGTATTCGCCTTGAACGTGGTTGATAAACTGCCTGGACCAGAAGAGCTTTTGAAATGTGTTAAAGATTTGATTATTAGACCAAGTAAGCCATGATGAAGTATTGAATCAAGGCGAAGAAAAAAGAAATTTATGGCAACCCTTGAATAAAAGAAGGGACTGCTTGAGGGGGCATATACTTATGCATCAAGGAATCCTCACTTTGCTGATGGAGTAAAGTGTGGAAGATGATAATTATAGAGGGAGACAAAGGGTTGAGTACAGTAAGCAGTTTCAAATGGCTGCACACTGCGGTGACGAGAGTCATGGGATACCTCCTAACATAGCATCGGACCTCCTTTTCCCGGCGTAGTGCAGCGACTCGACGTGGCATGGGCTCAACAAGTCGTTGGAAGCCCCTGACGAAATATTGAGCCAAATTCAATGGACAGCCGTCCATAATTGTGAAAGTCTTGTCGGTGCTGGATTTTGTCCACCATTGTCTCCCATAAACGTTCCATGGGGATGATGTTGATGGGTGATCTGGGTAACCAAATCATTCGCTCGAATTGTCCAGAACGTTCTTCAAACCAACAGCGAATATTTATGGTCCGGTGACATGGCACATTGTCACCCGTAAAAATTCCAACGTTGTGTGGAAACATAAAGTGCATGAATGGATGCAAATGGTGTCCATGTAGCCGAACATAACCATTTCCAGTCAATGACTGTTTCAGTTGGACCAGAGGACCCAGTCCTTTCCATGTAAACACGGCCCACACCAGTATGGAGCCACCACCAGCTTGGTTCAAATGGTTCAAATGGCTCTGAGCACTATGGGACTCAACATCTTAGGTCATAAGTCCCCTAGAACTTAGAACTACTTAAACCTAACTAACCTAAGGACATCACACACACCCATGCCCGAGGCAGGATTCGAACCTGCGACCGTAGCAGCCCCGCGGTTCCGGACTGCAGCGCCAGAACCGCACAGCCACCGCGGCCGGCCCACCAGCTTGCACAGCGCCTTGTTGACAACTTGGGTCCATAGCTTCGTGAGGTCTGAGCCACACTTGAATCCTACCCTCATCGCTTACCAACTGCAATCGGGACTCATCTGACCAGTCCACAGTTTTCCAGTCGTCACGAGCCCAGAAGGGGCGCTGCAGGCGATGCAGTGCTGTTACCAAAGGAGCTCGCATTGGTCGTCTGTTGCCGAAGCCCATTAATGCCAACTTTCGTCTCTGTCCTAACGGATACGTTTGTTCTACGTCCCACATTGATTTCTGCGATTATTTCACTTAGTGTTGCTTGTCTGTCAGCACTAACATCTCCACGCCAACGCCACTGCTCGCGGTCGTTAAGTGTAGGCCGTCGGCCACAGCATTGTTCGTGATGAGAGGTAATACCTGATATTTGGCATTCTCGGTGTACTCTTGACACTGTGGATCTCGGAATATTGAATTTTCTAACCATTTCCGAAATGGAATGTCCCGTGCATCTACGTCGACTCCGCATTCAGAGTCTGTTAATTCCCGTCGTGCGGCTGTAATCACGTTGGAAACCTATCCATCGTGCGGCTGTAATCACGTTGGAAAACTATCCATCGTGCGGCTGTAATCACGTTGGAAACCTATTCACATTAATCACCTGAGTACGGATGACAGATACCTTGTGTAGGCGACACTACCGCCAACTGTATATGCGCATATACACTATTGGCCGTTAAAATTGCTACACCACAAATATAACGTGCTACACACGCGAAATCTAACCGACAGACAGAAGATGCTGTGGTATGCAAATGATAACCTTTTCAGAGCATTCACACAAAGTTGGCGCCGGTGGCGACACCTACAACGTGCTGACACGAGGAAAGTTTCCAACCGATTCCTCATACACAAACAGCAGGTGACCGGCGTTGCCTGTTGAAACGTTGTTGTGATGCCTCGTGTAAGGAGGAGAAATGCGTACCATCACGTTTCCGACTTTGATAAAGGTCGGATTGTAGCCTATCGCGATTGCGGTTTATCGTATTGCGACATTGCTGCTCGCGTTGGTCGAGATCCAATGACTGTTAGCAGAATATGGAATCTGTGGTATCAGGAGGGTAATACGGAACGCCGTACTAGATCCTAACGGCCTCGTATCACTAGCAGTAGAGATGACAGGCATCTTATCCGCAAGGTTGTAACGGATCGTGCAACCATGTCTCGATCCCTGAGTCAACAGATCGGGACGTTTGCAAGACAACAATCATATGCACGAACAGTTCGACGACGTTTGCAGCAGCACGGACTATCATAACGGAGACCATGGCTGCGGTTACCCTTGACGCTGCATCACAGACAGGAGCGCCTGCGATGGTGTAGTCAACGACGAACCTGGGTGCACGAATGGCAAATATGTCAATTTTTCGGATGAATCCAGGTTCTGTTTACAGCATCTTGATGGTCGCATCCGTGTTTGGCGACATCGCGGTGAACGCACATTGGAAGCGTGTATTCGTCATAACCATACTGGCGTATCACCCTGCGTGATGGCATGGGGTGGCATTGGTTACACGTCTCGGTCACCTCTTGTTCGCATTGACGGCACTTTGAACGGTGGACGTTACTTTTCAGATGTGTTACGACTCGTGGCTCTACCCTTCATTCGATCCCTGCGAAACCCTACATTTCAGCAGGATAATGCACGACCGCATGTTGCAGGTCCTGTACGGGCCTTTCTGGATACAGAAAATGTTCGACTGCTGCCCTGGGAAGCACATTCTCCAGATCTCTCACCAACTGAAAACGTCTGGTCAATGGTGGCCGAACAACTGGCTCGTCACAATACGCCAGTCACTACTCTTGATGAACTGTAGTATTCTGTTGAAGCTGCATGGGCAGCTGCACCTGTACACGACATTCAAACTCTGTTTGACTCAATGCCCAGGCGTATCAAGGCCGTTATTACGGCCAGAGGTGGTTGTTCTGGGTACTGATTTCTCAGGGTCTATGCACCCAAATTGCGTGAAAATGTAATGACATGTCAGTTCTAGTATAATGTATTTGTTCAATGAATACCTGTTTGTCATCTGCATTTCTTCTTGGTGTAGCAATTTTAATGGCCAGTAGTGTAATATCCCTTCATTTTTGTCAACTCAGTGTATAAGACTTTCAAATCCCGGTTACAATCTGTAACATTATTTCCTCGACTTCAAATAAGGATTTCAGTCGTGACATCTTAATTGCTTATACACTTTCATTATGTCCTACTGACTTTTACTGCTCTCTTAAAGGTTAGTCTGAAATTTTACTAGTCTACTTCGTTCGTACAAGCATGATGGTAAGTTTGATGAAGTATAAGAAACAACGATATGTGTACACTTACGCATACATTCATTAGGCGCTTCTCAGCTACAACTGCTTTCCGAGATGTGGTTATTTTGCTTCTTACTTATATTAATAGATTGATTACGCCACCGCTCAGGTTTCTACTCCTACCGCTCGAAGACGTAAAACCAAAACGCATGAACGAATCTGTAAAGAGTCTCACATTGATGTGTTGCTTTGGAATTTATGTCACATGAGGACGTCTTGAACTGTAAGTTATCAAGCGTTTTCAGGCACACAATCAAAACATTTTAAATTTTCGTTTGTCGTTGTCGTTGTTGTGGCCTTCAGTCCGAAGATTCGTTTGATGCAGCTCTCCAGCTGTTCCATTTTTTTCCAAGCTTCTCCATCTCCGTGTAATTACTGCAACCTACATCCCTCTAAATCTACTTACTGTATTCATGTCTTAGTCTCCCTCTACATTTTTATCCCCCACACTTCCGTCCAGTATTAAACTGATGCCTTGATATCTCAGAATGTGTCTTGCCAATTGCTCCCTTTTTCTACTCAGGTTGTGCCACAAATTTCTTTTCTCTCCAGTTCTATTCAGTTCCTCCTCGTTAGTAATGTGATTAACCCATCCAAACTTCAGCATTCTGGGGAGCACCACATTTCAAAGCTTATAGTATCTTCTTGTCTGAACTGTTTATCGTCCTTGTTTCACTTCTGTACAAGACAACACTCCGCACGACTACTTTCAGGAAAGACTTGCTGACTCTTAAATCTATATTTAATTATCCCCTCTGTATTACCTGATTTAATTCGATTATATTCCATTATCCTTGTTTTGCTTTTTTGATGTTCTTCTTACATCTTCCTTTCGAGACACTATCCATTCTGTTCAATTGCTCTTCCAAGTCCTTGCTGTCTCCGACAGAATTTCAATGTCGTCGGCAAACTTCAAAGTTAATATTTCTTCACCCTGGATTTTAATTCCTACTCCAAATTTTTCTTTGGTTTCCTTTACTGCTTGCTCAGTGCACAGGTTGAACAAGCAACAACCCTGTCTCACTCAGTGCTCAACCACTGCTTCGGTGTCATAACTAGCGTCTGGTTTCTGCAGAAGTTGTAAATAGCATTTTATTCCCTGTATTTTATCCCTGCTACCTTCAGAACTTCAAAGAGAGTCTTCAAGTCAACATTGTCAATAGCTTTGTCTAAGTCTACAAATGTTACGAATGCAGGTTTCCATTAACCTATCTTATAAGAGAAAACGTTAAGTCAATATTGCCTCGCGCATTCCTTCATTTCTCCGGGATCTAAACTGGTCTTCCCCGAGGTCACCTCCTACCAGTTTTTCCATTCTTCCTCATAGAATTCGTGTTAGTATTTTGCAACCATAACTTATGAAATTGATAGTAGATAAACTTCACCCCCGTAGCCACCTGCAGTCTGCGGAAATGGAATTGTTACATTCTTCTTGAAGTCTGAGGGTATTTCGCCTCTCTCATACATCTTGCACAATATAGGGACAAGTTTTACCATGTCCGGTCCTCCAAAGGCTAGCAGTTGTTCTGATGGAATGTCGTCTACTCCTGGGCCGTTGTTTCGACTTGTGTATTAGACTGCTCTGTCAGAGTCTTCTCGTAGCATCATGTATTATACAGTCTTCATCTACATCCTATTCCCGTTCTACAATACTGCCTTCACGTTCATCTCCCTTGCACTGACCCTCTATATACACTACTGGCCATTAAAATTGCTACACCAAGAAGAAATGCAGATGATAAACGGGTATTCATTGGACAAATATATTATACCAGGACTGACATGTGATTACATTCTCACGCAATTTGGGTACATAGATTCTGAGAAATCAGTACCCAGAACAACCACCTCTGGCCGTAATAACGGCCTTGATACGCCTGGGCATTGAGTCAAACAGAGCTTGGCTGGCGTGTACAGGTACAGCTGCCCATGCAGCTTCAACACAATACTACAGTTCATCAAGAGTAGTGACTGGCGTATTGTGAGGAGCCAGTTGCTCGGCCACCATTGACCAGACGTTTTCAATTGATGAGAAATCTGGAGAATGTGCTGCCCAGGACAGCAGTCGAACATTTTCTGTATCCAGAAAGGCCCGTACAGGACCTGCAACATGCGGTCGTGCATTATCCTGCTGAAATGTAGGGTTTCGCAGAGATCGAATGAAGGGTAGAGCCACGGGTCGAATCACGTCTGAAATGTAACGTCCACTGTTCAAAGTGCCGTCAATGCGAACAAGAGGTGACCGAGACGTGTAACCAATGCCACTCCATACCATCACGCAGGGTGATACGCCAGTATGGCTATGACGAATACACGCATCGAATGTGCGTTCACCGCGATGTCGCCAAACACGGATGCGACCATCATGATGCTGTAAACAGAACTTGGATTTATCCGAAAAATTGACGTTTTGCTATTCGTGCACCCAGGTTCGTCGTTGAGTACACCATCGCAGGCGCTCCAGTCTGTGCTGCAGCGTCAAGGGTAACCGCAGCCATGGTCTCCGATCTGATAGTCCGTGCTGCTGCAAACATCGTCGTACTGTTCGTGCAGATGGTTGTTGTCTTGCAAACGTCCGCATCTGTTGACTCAGGGATCGAGACGTGGCTGCACGATCCGTTACAGCCACGCGGATAAGATGCCTGTCATCTCGATTGTTAGTGGTACGAGGCCGTTGGGAACCAGCACGCGTTCCGTATTACCCTCCTGAACCCACAGATTCCATATTCTGCTAACAGTCATTGGATCTCGACCAACGCGAACAGCAATGTCGCGATATGATAAACCGCAATCGCGACAGGCTACAATCCGACCTTTATCAAAGTGGAAACGTGATGGTATGCATTTCTCCTCCTTACACGAGGCATCACAACAACGTTTCACCAGGTAACGCCTGTCAACTGCTGTTTGTGTATGAGAAACCGGTTGGAAACTTTCCTCATGTCAGCACGTTGTAGGTGTCGCCACCGGCGCGAACCTTGTGTGAATGCTCTGAAAAGCTTATCATTTGCATACCACAGCATCTTCTGTCTGTCGGTTAAATATCGGGTCTGTAGCACGTCATCTTAGTGGTGTAGCAATTTTAATGGCGCCGGTCGGTGTGGCCGTGCGGTTAAAGGCGCTTCAGTCTGGAACCGCGTGACCGCTACGGTCGCAGGTTCGAATCCTGCCTCGGGCATGGATGTGTGTGATGTCCTTAGGTTAGTTACGTTTAATAAGTTCTAGGCGACTAATGACCTCAGAAGTTAAGTCGCATAGTGCTCAGAGCCATTTGAACCATTTGAATTTAATTTTAATGGCCAGTAGTGTGCTTCCACGTTTCAACTTTCCCTTCTTTGTTTGGGAACGGTTTCTCATCTAAGCTCTTGATATTTATGCAGCTTCTTCTCTTTCCTCCAAACACCTCTTTAATTTTCCTGCAAGTTGTATCTATTTTCCCCTAGTTCAAATGGGTCAAATGGCTCTGAGCACTATGGGACTCAACTGCTGAGGTCATTAGTCCCCTAGAACTTAGAACTAGTTAAACCTAACTAACCTAAGGACATCACAAACATCCATGCCCGAGGCAGGATTCGAACCTGCGACCGTAGCGGTCTTGCGGTTCCAGACTGCAGCGCCTTTAACCGCACGGCCACTTCGGCCGGCTTTCCCCTAGTGAAATATGCTTCCAAAGCCTTACATTTCTAGCCAACCCTACTTAGCTGTCAATCTCATTTTTAGACGTTTTTCATCATTTTCGTTTACAAACATAGAAAGGAGAGAGTGAAGTATGATTTAGTAATATCTGTAGTCTTGTAGAATAAAAGTTGTTTGCAACAGAGGAAATTTCTTTTCGTCTCGTGAAATAATGCAATCACCGAGTGTACTGCATTCGAAATAATAAATAATTCTGTGCGATACTTTATTAGGGTGACTCTTAGTTCGTGTGGAGGAAGCAAGCAGCAGGCGCCCACAGGTCGCGCACTCTGACTTTCGCTCGCAGCGCACACATCGCCCCTAATGAAAGGCCTGTGTTTACACCGCCAGCGAGTTTGCGCACGCCTTTGGTAATGAAGTTCATTAGCCCCTTGGCGAAGTTTCTAGTGACCTTTCCTCTGCGGCGGAAGACAATTAAGAAAGATCAAAGGCAAGAAGAAGAACCGGCTCTCAGTGGTTGACAATGAGCTTGATCGAGTAACTCAATGTCAAATAGAACGTACACTGCAGTGGTTATATTGAGTTGGTTCATAAGCTCGTAGCGTTTTTTCCTTTAGTTTGTTAAACACGACAGGTATTCGATAATAGATATTTTATCTCCTTCACAATTTACAACAGTCTGCCAATGTTGGAGTAACTTTTCGAATCCGCAACTGTATAAATCACGTGGTATTTAGGCGTAGGACTCGTCGAGCCAAATTCGGAGCACATTTTCATCCGGAAAAGAAATTCGTTGAAGGTTGTTCGGTACAGAGCGAAAATGGTGAAAATTTGAGGGCGCAAGATCAGGTGAACAAGGTTAGTGGAACGACTTCCCATCCCAGTTTCTGTTTTTTTTTTTTTTTTTGTCAGTCCGGAAGAAAAGTGGCCGGGCGTTATCGTGGAATAACATCACTTCACGCCCCGAAAGCTGAGTGGTCAGCGTGACGCATTGCCGTTCTACGGACCCGGGTTCGATTCCCGGCTGCGTCGGAGATTTTCTCTGCTCAGGGACTGGGTGTTGTGTTGTCTTCATCGTCATTTCATCCCCATCCGGCGCGCAGGTCGCCCAATGTAGCGTCGAATGTAATAAAAAGACCTGCACCAAGGCGGCCGCACCTGAGCCGCAAGGGGCCTCACGTCCAATGACGCCAAACGCTCATTTCCATTTTTTCACTTCACGCAACTTTCCTGGTCATTGTTCTTGGATTTCGCTTGCAACACGTCTCAGATGTTAACAATAAATGTCAGCAGCGATCGTTAAACCTCGGGGAAGCAGTTCGTAGTACGTCACACGGTCGCTGTTCCAGCAGATGCGTAACATTATCTTTTGTGGATCCGCACAGATCTTTGCAAGGGGAGTTGCTGCTTTTTTGGGCTTAATCATCCCTTTATTTTCCTTATGTTAGCATAAAGAAACAATTTCTCGTAACCAGTAGTGATACATGATAGGAATAGTAGGTGTTGTTCACGGGCCAACTAATGACGAACAAGCAGACGTACACATATGGACACCTGCTGATTTTGTGATTTTGGTTTATCTATACACCCGATTTTTGAACTTTCCCCATTGCATGAAAAAGTCGCACAATGGTGGAATGATGACAGTTCGTGACATTTGCCAGTTCTGGAGTACAATGACGTGCATCATTGTAGATAAATGCGTTTACCCGATATTCATCATACCCCATCTACATCTACATCCACGTGATTACTCTGCTATTCACAATAAAGTGCCTGGCAGACGGTTCAATGAACTACCTTCAAGCTGTCTGTAGTGTCGGCAGACTTGCCAACACTACGTACACTAATTGAAAGAGGCGGCCAAGATGCACGCGCTAACTCACGAAGGATGGAGTGAGGTCTGAAACAGGATACGTAATGAATGTTATAAAGAAAAGTACGTAGCTCCTTGAATACTTAACTTTTAATCCATCCTTGTATACATCGTTCTTGATGAGACATCTGGAGAGTGTGGCGATACAAGTGAGACTCTTTAGATACAAGCTATCTAAGGCTAATGGCGCCTTGCTAGGTCGTAGCCATGGACTCACCTGAAGGCTATTCTAACTGTCTCTCGGCAAATGAGAGAAAAGCTTCGTCAGTGTAGTCGCTAGCAAAGTCGTCGTACAACTGGGGCGAGTGCTAGTCCGTCTCTCGAGACCTGCCTTGTGGTGGCGCTCGGTCTGCGATCCTGACAGTGGCGACACGCGGGTCCGACATGTACTAATGGACCGCGGCCGATTTAAGCTACCACCTAGCAAGTGTGGTGTCTGGCGGTGACACCACACTGTCTCTCTACCGTTCCACTCTCGAACGACACGCGGGAAAAACGAGCACTTAATTTTTTTCTGTGCGAGCCCTGATTTCTCTTATTTTATCGTGATGATCATTACTCCCTATGTAGGTGGGTGCCAACAGAATGTTTTCGCAATCGGAGGAGAAAACTGGTGATTGAAATTTCATGAGAAGATCCCATCGCAACGAAAAACGCCTTTGTTTTAATGATTGCCACTCCAATTTACGTATTATGTCTGTGACACTATCTCCCCTATTTCGCGATAATAGAAAAGGAGCTGCCCTTCTTTGTGCTTATTCGATGTCATCCGTCGGTCCCACCTGATGCGGATCCCACACCGCACAGCAATACTCCAGAATAGGGCGGACAAGCGTGGTATAAGCAGTCTCTTTAGTAGACCTGTTGCACCTTCTAAGTGTTCTCCCAATGAATCGCAGTCTTTGGTTTGCTCTACCCACAATATTATCTATGTGATCGTTCCAATTTAGGTTATTTGTAATTTTAATCCCTAAGTATTTAGTTGAATTCACAGCCGTCAGATTTGTGTGACTTACTGCGTAATAGAAATTTAACTTATTTCTTTTAGTACTCATGTGAATAACTTCACACTTTTCCTTATTCAGGGTCAGTTGCCAATTTTCGCACCATACAGATATTTTACCTAAATCATTTTGCAATTCGTTTTGACCATCTGATGACTTTACAAGACGGTAAATGACAGCATCATCTGCAAACAATCTAAGACGGCTACTCAGATTATGTCGTTAATATAGATCAGGAACAATAGAGGGCCTGTAACACTTCCTAAGGGAACGCCGGATATTACTTTTGTTTTACTCGATGACTTTCGGTCTATTACTACGAACGTCTTCCTGAACGTGGAGTGTCACTAATGTCAAAACGATCACCCCTGAAACGAGAAAGCCATTTTCTTGCCATACTTTGTCCAATGGCATTATCCCCGTACACAGCGCAAATGTTTCTGGCTGACTTTACTGCTGTCACTCTCTTCTTAATACAGACGAATATGTTGGAAATGTTCCGATTTCTCCACTTGTCAAACCATTTTACAGCGACCACAGCTCCACCCACTACCTGCAAACGACGAAATGACAATATGTAAACCCATATGGCAAATGTGAACTACAAATGAAAAATGAAAATCGATAAATAAACCAATAGCACCCGGATTAAGAAAATGCAAAACAAAAACGCTATGAACTTACGTGCTATCCTATAAATATTACTAATTTCTATACGTTTGATTTTTTTTTCTTTTGATCATATGACATACCCTACATTTAGAATTTGTCAAGGGGCTCGGTAGCGTAACAAAGGGACCACCAGGCATTTGGTGACTCTTGGCATGGTGTACAGGGACCAGTCTGAGTACCTGGCTAGTGGCTTCTCATGCGACGGCCCCTAGAATCTGAGAAAACCAGTGTTGAAGTTTTTTGCGTATGTACCCGTAACGTTAATCAAATTTCAAGCGGGCGAGCATAGCGCAGGGGCAAAAGTTCGCGGGCAACGCTGGCAGTATAGGTTCGAATCCTGTCCCTGTACCTTTTATTTTTAAATTTCATGGTACAGAATATCATTAAACAATCGATGTCACGGAAAATTATTGAAAAATAGTCACTTTCGCTGTAGTAATTTCATTTATAAATTAGTCATTACGGCACACTTCCTTCAAATGTGTATCTACATCTGCACAAATACCCCGAGCCACCGTAAGGTGTGTGGTGGAAGTTACCCAGTACCACGGCTATTCATGTCTTTTAGTGTTCCACTCGCACGTACAGCGAGTCAAAACCGAATGTCTAAATGCCACGTTATGTGCCCTGATTTCTCGTATCTTATTTTCGTGGTCCTTACTACGAAATGTATTTGGAGGCAGCAGAATCTCTCTACAGTCAGGTTCAAATGCCGGTTCTCTACATTTTCTAAACGGTATTCCTCGAAAAGAACGTCACTTTCCCTCCACGGATTCCCATCTGAGTTTCCGAAACATCTATACAATTCTTGCGTGTTTTTCGAACCTACCGGTAACAAATCTAGCAGCCCGCTTTTGAACTGCTTCTATGTCTTTCTTTAATCAGACTTAGTGCAGATCCCAAACATTCGAGCAGTATTCAAGAATAGGTCTCACTAGCATCTTATATGCTGTCGCCTTTAGAGATGAAATGTCGTGTAGCGAGTGCCTCCCATCTGGCAGACCGCTCGCCTGGTGCGAAGCTTGGTAGTTGATGCAACTTCGGTGACTTGCATTTCGATGAGGACGATATGATGATGACAACACAACGCCCAGTCCCACAGAGGAAAAAATCTGCGACCGAGTCAGGAATCGAGCCCGGGCCCATCACATGGCATTCTGACGCGCTGACCACTCAGCTATGGAGGCGGATCGCTTATACAGATGAACTACACTTCCCCAAAATTCTCGCATTAAACCGAAGTCGACTATTCGCCTTCCCTACCACCGTCCTTAGGTGCTCGTTGCTTTTCTTATCGCTTTGCAACGTTACGGCTGGATATTTAATCGAGGTGACTGTGTTAACCTCAAAAATGGTTCAAATGGCTCTGAGAACTATGGGACTTAACATCTGAGGTCATCAGTCTCCTAGAACTTAGAACTACTTAAACCTAACTAACCTAAGGACACCACACATATCCATGCCCGAGGCAGGATTCTAACCTGCGACCGTAGCGGTCGCGCGGTTCCAGACTGAAGCACCTAGAACCGCTCAGCCACACCGGTCGGCTGACTGTGTTAAGCAGTACACTTCTAATGCCTATTCGAACATTACAGGATTGCTTTTCCTATTAGTCTGCATTAACATACATTTTTCTACGTTTGGAGCTAGCTGCTTTTCATCAGACCAACTAGAAATTTTGACTAAGTAATCTTGTATCGTCTTAGTGTCAGTCAACGCCGACACTTTTCCGTACACCACAGCATCATCAGCAAACAGCGGCAAACTGTTGCTCACTCAGTCTCTCAAATCGTTTACGTATACAGAACATAATAGCGGTCCTATCATACCTCTCTGGGGCATGCTTGGCGATATCCTTGTCTCTGGCGAACACTGGAGGGCAAGATACTGCTTTGTATTGCATTATAAGTTTTCGAGCCACTCACATGTCTGGGACCCTTTTGTATAGGTTGGTAAATCACGAAAAACTGGCCCCGAGTACAGACTGCTCGTCAATTACGCCCGAATGGTTGCCTGCCACGAGCAGATAGAATAACAATTACATCTACATCCACATCCATACTCCGCAAGCCACCTGACGCTGTGTGGCGGAGGGTACCCTGAGTACCTCTATCGGTTCTCCCTTCTATTCCAGTCTCGTATTGTTCGTGGAAAGAAGGATTGTCGGTATGCTTCTGTGTGGGCTCTAATCTCTCTGATTTTATCCTCATGGTTTCTTCGCGAGATATACGTAGGAGGGAGCAATATACTGCTTGACTCCTCGGTGAAGGTATGTTCTCGAAACTTTAACAAAAGCCCGTACCGAGCTACTGAGCGTCTCTCCTGCAGAGTCTTCCACTGGAGTTTATCTATCATCTCCGTAACGCTTTCGCGATTACTAAATGATCCTGTAACGAAGCGCGCTGCTCTCCGTTGGATCTTCTCTATCTCTTCTATCAACCCTATCTGGTACGGATCCCACACTGGTGAGCATTATTCAAGCAGTGGGCGAACAAGCGTACTGTAACCTACTTCCTTTGTTTTCGGATTGCATTTCCTTAGGATTCTTCCAATGAATCTCAGTCTGGCATCTGCTTTACCCCTTTATATGATCATTCCATTTTAAATCACTCCTAATGCGTACTCCCAGATAATTTATGGAATTAACTGCTTCCAGTTGCTGACCTGCTATTTTGTAGCTAAATGATAAGGGATCTATCTTTCTATGTATTCGCAGCACATTACACTTGTCTACATTGAGATTCAATAGCCATTCCCTGCACCATGCGTCAATTCGCTGCAGATCCTCGTGCATTTCAGTACAATTTTCCATTGTTACAACCTCTCGATACACCACAGCATCATCTGCAAAAAGCCTCAGTGAACTTCCGATGTCATCCACCAAGTCATTTATGTATATTGTGAATAGCAACGGTCCTATGACACTCCCCTGCGGCACACCTGAAATCACTCTTACTTCGGAAGACTTCTCTCCATTGAGAATGACATGCTGCGTTTTGTTATCTAGGAACACCTCAATCCAATCACACAATTGGTCTGATAGTCCATATGCTCTTACTTCGTTCATTAAACGACTGTGGGGAACTGTATCGAACGCCATGCGGAAGTCAAGAATCACGGCATCTACCTGTGAACCCGTGTCTATGGCCCTCCGAGTCTCGTGGACGAATAGCGCGAGCTGGGTTTCACACGACCGTCTTTTTCGAAACCCATGCTGATTTCTACAGAGTAGATTTCTAGTCTCCAGAAAAGTCATTATACTCGAACATAATACGTGTTCCAAAATTCTACAACTGATCGACGTTAGGGATATAGGTCTATAGTTCTGCACATCTTTTCGACGTCCCTTCTTGAAAACTGGGATGACCTGTGCCCTTTTCCAATCCTTTGGAACGCTACGCTCTTCTAGAGACCTACGGTAGACCGCTGCAAGAAGGGGGGCAAGTTCCTTCGCGTACTCTGTGTAAAATCGAACTGGTATCCCATCAGGTCCAGCGGCCTTTCCTCTTTTGAGCGATTTTAATTGTTTCTCTATCCCTCTGTCGTCTATTTCGATATGTACCATTTTGTCATCTGTGCGACAATCTAGAGGAGGAACTACAGTGCAGTCTTCCTCTGTGAAACAGCTTTGGAAAAAGACATTTAGTATTTCGGCCTTTAGTCTGTCATCCTCTGTTTCAGTACCATTTTGGTCATAGAGTGTCTGGACATTTTGTTTTGATCCACCTACCACTTTGACATAAGACCAAAATTTCTTAGGATTTACTGCCAAGTCAGTACAAAGAACTTTACTTTCGAATTCATTCAAAAAAATGGTTCAAATGGCTCTGAGCACTATGGGACTCAACTGCTGAGGTCATAAGTCCCCTAGAACTTAGAACTACTTAAACCTAACTAACCTAAGGACAACACACACATCCATGCCCGAGGCAGGATTCGAACCTGCGACCGTAGCGGTCGCGCGGTTCCAGACTGTAGCGCCAGAACCGCTCGGCCACCAGCGGCCGGCTCGAATTCATTGAACGCCTCTCGCATAGCCCTCCTCACACTACATTTCGCTTCGCGTAATTTTTGTTTGTCTGCAAGGCTTTGGCTATGTTTATGTTTGCTGTGAAGTTCCCTTTGCTTCCGCAGCAGTTTTCTAACTCGGTTGTTGTACCACGGTGGCTCTTTTCCATCTCTTACGATCTTGCTTGGCACATACTCATCTAACGCATATTGTACGATGGCTTTGAACTTTGTCCACTGATCCTCAACACTATCTGTACTTGAGACAAAACTTTTGTGTTGAGCCGTCAGGTACTCTGTAATCTGCTTATTGTCACTTTTGCTAAACAGAAAAATCTTCCTACCTTTTTTAATATTTCTATTTACGGCTGAAGTCATCGATGCCGTAACCGCTTTATGATCGCTGATTCCCTGTTCTGCGTTAACTGTTTCAAATAGTTCGGGTCTGTTTGTCACCAGAAGGTCTAATATGTTATCGCCACGAGTCAGTTCTCTGTTTAACTGCTCAAGGTACTTTTCAGATAAAGCACTTAAAAAAATTTCACTGGATAAACACGTAATAATTAGACAACATAGTGATAACAAATAAGCTGGTACTAGCATCAGCTTCGAAACAAGTAGATGACAACCGGCAGGCGACAATGAGCAGTCAAGAAACCGGAGCCGATTTTTCGTGGGCCAGCCTGTATATACTTGTACCTTCGTTTACAGTCTGTTTATGATTCGTAATTAAAATTCCAAATATTTGGACAACGTTCACTGGCAGCGTTTCCTAATCGTGAGCTCGCCCATTGTTGTCCCCGTCCCTTTCCCTGATGAACAGCTACGGAATTCCCTAGCCCTGTAGACCGGCAGCTGGAATTTGTCGCCAGCATCAGCTGTCCGCAACGCCTCGTCATTGCAGCGCAGTGTGTGTCAAAATAATACAGTGCCATGGGAAAAGAAGCGTTTCTACAGCAGGACAGCCAAAAGAAAATCCATCAGAAGAAGAAGAGTGTGATGGCGAATAATGCCGTCAGATTGCTTCAGAATTTGCGTGACATATATTACACTCCTGGAAATTGAAATAAGAACACCGTGAATTCATTGTCCCAGGAAGGGGAAACTTTATTGACACATTCCTGGGGTCAGATACATCACATGATCACAATGACAGAACCACAGGCACATAGACACAGGCAACAGAGCATGCACAATGTCGGCACTAGTACAGTGTATATCCACCTTTCGCAGCAATGCAGGCTGCTATTCTCCCATGGAGACGATCGTAGAGATGCTGGATGTAGTCCTGTGGAACGGCTTGCCATGCCATTTCCACCTGGCGCCTCAGTTGGACCAGCGTTCGTGCTGGACGTGCAGACCGCGTGAGACGACGCTTCATCCAGTCCCAAACATGCTCAATGGGGGACAGATCCGGAGATCTTGCTGGCCAGGGTAGTTGACTTACACCTTCTAGAGCACATTGGGTGGCACGGGATACATGCGGACGTGCATTGTCCTGTTGGAACAGCAAGTTCCCTTGCCGGTCTAGGAATGGTAGAACGATGGGTTCGATGACGGTTTGGACGTACCGTGCACTATTCAGTGTCCCCTCGACGATCACCAGTGGTGTACGGCCAGTGTAGGAGATCGCTCCCCACACCATGATGCCGGGTGTTGGCCCTGTGTGCCTCGGTCGTATGCAGTCCTGATTGTGGCGCTCACCTGCACGGCGCCAAACACGCATACGACCATCATTGGCACCAAGGCAGAAGCGACTCTCATCGCTGAAGACGACACGTCTCCATTCGTCCCTCCATTCACGCCTGTCGCGACACCACTGGAGGCGGGCTGCACGATGTTGGGGCGTGAGCGGAAGACGGCCTAACGGTGTGCGGGACCGTAGCCCAGCTTCATGGAGACGGTTGCGAATGGTCCTCGCCGATACCCCAGGAGCAACAGTGTCCCTAATTTGCTGGGAAGTGGCGGTGCGGTCCCCTACGGCACTGCGTAGGATCCTACGGTCTTGGCGTGCATCCGTGCGTCGCTGCGGTCCGGTCCCAGGTCGACGGGCACGTGCACCTTCCGCCGACCACTGGCGACAACATCGATGTACTGTGGAGACCTCACGCCCCACGTGTTGAGCAATTCGGCGGTACGTCCACCCGGCCTCCCGCATGCCCACTATACGCCCTCGCTCAAAGTCCGTCAACTGCACATACGGTTCACGTCCACGCTGTCGCGGCATGCTACCAGTGTTAAAGACTGCGATGGAGCTCCGTATGCCACGGCAAACTGGCTGACACTGACGGCGGCGGTGCACAAATGCTGCGCAGCTAGCGCCATTCGACGGCCAACACCGCGGTTCCTGGTGTGTCCGCTGTGCCGTGCGTGTGATCATTGCTTGTACAGCCCTCTCGCAGTGTCCGGAGCAAGTATATGGTGGGTCTGACACACCGGTGTCAATGTGTTCTTTTTTCCATTTCCAGGAGTGTATTTAATGATATTCTGTACGATGAATTGGAAAAAACGGACATTGACAGGATGTGAGTCTGTACCGTCAGATGGTAGCCATGAATCTTAGCCGGTGCGCTATGGTCTCTTGGTCGAAATATGATTAACATTGCCTTCATAGGAGATACGTCATAACTATGGGCTAGCCACGTACTCACGACAGATCCCTCTACAATATACCTAAGACTCATTAGAATCCGTGGTAAACAGATCTGATGGTCCCCTTGTAAGTGTTAGACAACAGTTCAATTGATTTCCGGTAGTAATTTTTTTTTTTTTTTTTTACTCCTGAGTTTTATCTTGACTAATGCTTTCACTTCAAGTTTCAAATGTTAAATTATGATTATCAAGCAGAGTCAATAAAAACTTTTTGTCATATTTAAGTGGACTCAAAATTAGTTTATTACTGTCATCTGAATTTTATGAATATGCAGCTGTACGCTGTTAAATCATGTTTCGTAATTTTAAAGACTACCTATGATGCTATCAGTAAGAACTGAGAAAAGGAGAAAGTAGAAAGCGCCACATTCCAGCTGGCACTTGTATCTTTCTAAAAATGAAACTGAGCCTAGTTGACAATTGACAACCCGCTCAGCCTCATATTTTATTGACTGACAATGAATGCTATTTTGGAAGTATCAAGCTTTGATGAGTGAACTTTTAAACTTTGTGTTTCCATCCTACGAAGCCAGATAATGTATGACAAACATCTCTCATTCTTATTTTCCCCTAATCTTATTTACAGATTTCATTATTGTAGCAGCCGAAACGACGATACAAATAAAGTAAAATATTAAGTTATCTAGACGGTTTTATTCACGAAACATTCACAATGATCTCGGAATAATTCAGGAAATTTATTTCCTACGTTAAGAAACTGGAGATAGTATTCACCGCCAGCATTTGACCAGAGGAGGAGAGTTGCGGTGCACAGTTCTGAATCAGAAGGCTCGGGAAGAGAAAAAGGAAAGAGAAGAAAGATAGGCTTTAACTTCCTGACGACAACGACATCCATAGAGGCAAAACAAAAGATCGGTAAGACGAGAGTAGAGAATGCCTTGATCGCTTTACACAATCTAAAGACGACCTGAAATACCATACTGGGATTTAAACCCTGCAAGAACGAGACGAACGACGACTGAAAATAATCGTGGAACGTGACGGAAGTGCAACCCTTCCGCAAATTGCTACAGATTTCAATGCTGGGCAGTCAATAAGTGTCAGTATGTTAACCATTCAATGGAAAATCATCGATTGTTCCTAGTCAGACGAGTCTCGTTTCAAATTATATCGAGCCGATGGACGTGTACGGGTATGCAGATATCCTCATGAATCCAATGACTCTGCATGTCACCACGGAACTGTTCCATCTGATGGCGGCTCTGTAATGGTGTGGGGCGTGTGCAGTTGGAGTGATATGGGACCCCGGTTACGTCTAGATACGACTCTGACAGCATCCTGTATGATCATCTGCATCCATTCATGTCCATTGTGCGTTCCGACGGACTTTGGCAATTCCAGCAGGACAATACGACACTCCACACGTCCTAAAGTGCTACAGAGTGGCTCCAGAAACACTCTTCTGAGTATAAACACTTCCGCTGGCACCAAACTCGCAAGACATGAACATTATTGAGCATATCTGGGATGTATTGCAACGTGCTGTTCTGAAGAGATCTCCACCCCCTCCTAGCCTTAGGGATTTATGAACAGCCCTGCAGGATTCATGGTGTCAGTTCCCTCCAGCACTACTTGAGGCGTTCGTTACTCGAGTCCATGACAGGTTGTGTTGCGGCACTTCTGCGTGATCGCGGGGGCCCTACACGAGATTAGGCATGTGTACGAGTTTCTTTGGCTCTTCAGTGTATCTACAACATGAAATGAATACTTAAAAGAACAAAATTAAAACATTATATTACAGTTGTATGACCAGAATGTTCACATGGACGCGAGTGCCTAATGATGAGCTATAAGCCGGATAGAATAGATGTACTTGAAAGGCGGATTTTTAGAAAAATAATGTTTGCAGTGCAAACTACAGATGGTAGGATGGGGTGAGAAGTAACGAGTACGGAAATGTAAACAAAATATCAGAAGTAATGGCAAAGCGAAGATTTATTTTCTTTGGACACCTCTACCGAAGGCTAATAAAACAAACAGACAAAGAAATCTGGAATAGTATGGATTACAGAAATAAGAAAATAACTAAAAAAAACGTCAAAGAATGGGAAATAGTAGAAATAAAACTTTTTGAAAGTAAAATACTAAAATCAGAATGCTGTCAAGGCAGAAGAAAAAAGAAATCAGAAGAACATGAACAGAGGTAAAAAAAAAAAAAAAGACTTGGGGAGAAGATGAGGGGGTACTGGAAGAACAGGAAACAACAAGGAGAGAAGAAGATTGAAGTTGCTACGTGATCCTCGTTGGTCAGTACGAAAATATAAAGAAAGGACGCTGCCGCCTGGAATGTGTAATGAAAATGTACCTCCTTTGAAGTTTGAAAACGCCTATCTTTTCGGTGCTATTAACATCAAAGAAGGTTGGCTGTAGATAAGCGCTGGGGTTCTTCAAGAGTGAGTGCTCGTGGCAAGTGGAGTTTGAGCACTAGCTCCACAGAGTAATTTAAGAAAAGGATGTGACCTCAGCGGCAGTGTTTCGGCTACCAGTTTATTCTACAACGCCGGAAGTGTTGGCTTCCCAAGTGGGCCAAAATCGCAAAGAAGCGGAGATTAATGGAGCAAGCGGTGTGGCTTACTTGTCCCTACAGTCCAGAGATCTTCCTCAGTATCTTACCCACCACATTGCGCGTGTGGTAAGCGGAGAAAGAAATGAAGCATGAGTGATGCTACAGAGCTAACCACATAACTACAACCACAGATTTCTTTAGGTTCGGAGTAAAAAAGCATTCTATTTACAGTCTGGTAGACTCTTACTTCAACCTATGAGGTTCTTTCGACCAAGACATGATTTTTGCAAGTGTTTTTATAAGCTACAAACAAGTATAGAATGACAAAGTATAGTATGACAACAAATGACAAAAGATTCTTGTATAGACTTGTTCAGTAAGCCGCTCGATGCTGCCATAGCGTTTAGATCACTGTGTTTTCAACGCTATAACGTCCTTGCTGAATGAAGCTGGTATGTACAGATATCACTGGTGATCTTGCAGCTCTCAAACAATGAAATTATAATGAAATCTAGACCTTTAGCTGCTTACAGACGTTGATAAATATGCCTATATGCGTTGATAAATATCAACGGGGACAGTTGAAAAATGTGTGCCCCGACCGGGACTCGAACCCGGGACCTCCTGCTTACATGGCAGACGCTCTATCTCTTTTTTTTTTCTGAAATCTCATTTTGTTCGTTTTCGTTCGTTGCATCTGCTAGGGGCGGACGTCGCAAGACACCCGTTTCAGTTCGTTGTTGATCCATTAACTGATCTTTTTATTACAGAGGGCAGCTAACCCTAAGACCGAACACGCTGAGCTACCGTGTATCCGGCTGAGCTATCGAGGACACAGAGGATAGTGCGACTGCAGGGACTTATCTGTGGCACACTCCCCGTGAGACCCAGATCTCCAACTTGTGTTCTTTTAACATTCAGAAACTGTATTTTCTATAATTTTTCGCAGCCCGCTGTTCCACCTTCTCCAACACGTCCGTTTGCGGAAGGCCGTGACTATTACTACGGAAACCAAGAATTGGTTCTGAGAACTTTTTCCTTCGTCAGCTTACATTCTTCTCATAGTTCTTAAGTGCACCGCCGGCTGCATACGAATGAACTTGATTGTTGTCCAGTAAGATAAAATGTGGCAGTTTGGAAGTTGTCCCTTCCTCTCTGAAGTCAAGCACAACGAGGCCTCATACCCTCTATGGTTACGCTTCCCCATCGCCCTTTCTCTTCGTCTGTGGTAGAAGCTTTTCGGCCTGATGTTCAGTATAGATTTCTAATTACACATACACATGGTCAAACTTATGTGCATCTTCTGGAAACTTGGTTGTCGGCTATAAACGTCTAGTATCCATCTGACCCACCTCCATAGTGAAACCACAGGATTGCATGCGTGACGTGTGTTGGTATCTGGCTATTTCCACCGTCTTCTAAGGTAAAGTGAGGTGTCAGAACAATCTTGCATTCATCAATGAAGAAAGACCCGGTGCCTCTGATACAGGTTTCGTTCCAGATGTTACCTTGCCCAACATCTTTGTACATAACTGTGGCAGGGTGTTTGTGCTGTTGTTCGTAATGGACGCCTAGAGGTCAGCCTGGTCTTGTGGAAGTGGTTCCACATTATCTGGTCGACAGTCCTTCCAGGCAGTATACAATCCTCTTGCATTCTTCTCGGAGTTCCTACGAGCCATAATCTGTACGTAGCAGTCACGACCTGATGTAGCCCACTGCGGACGACTACTCCGAGGCAGTCCCACGATGGCGGCTAAATTTTTGAATAATGATGCCTGCGCGGCCTAAGCTCGAAATGGCTTTTCTAGACACGCTGACGGAGTCTTCAGAGTACACAAGCCGCACAATAACGTTCAAACGTTCACGATCGGAGGGACCGTGCCCTCCACTGGACTGCAGCGAGAATACAGTTTTACGGTTACCATGTTATCAGGAGAAAGAAAACTGGCGTTCTACGGATCGGAGAGTGGAATGTCAGATCCCTTAATCGGGCAGGTAGGTTAGAAAATTTAAAAAGGGAAATCGATAGGTTAAAGTTAGATATAGTGGGAATTAGTGAAGTTCGGTGGCAGGAGGAACAAGACTTTTGGTCAGGTGAATACAGGGTTATAAATACAAAATCAAATAGGGGTAATGCAGGTGTAGGTTTAATAATGAATAAAAAAAAATAGGAGTACGGGTAAGTTACTACAAACAGCATAGTGAACGCATTATTGTGGCCAAGATAGACACGAAGCCCACGCCTACTTGTACTATTGTTAGTACAAGGTTATATGCCAACTAGCCCTGCAGATGACGAAGAAACTGATGAAATGTATGATGAGATAAAAGAAATTATTCAGGTAGTGAAGGGAGACGAAAATTTAATAGTCATGGGTGACTGGAATTCAACAGTAGGAAAAGGGAGAGGAGGAAACATAGCAGGTGAATATGGATTGGGGCTAAGAAATGAAAGAGGAAGCCGCTTGGTAGAATTTTGCGCAGAGCATAACTTAATCATAGCTGACACTTGGTTCAAGAATCATAAAAGAAGGTTATATACATGGAAGAAGCCTGGAGATACTGGAAGGTCTCAGATAGATTATATAATGGTAAAACAGAGATTTAGGAACCAGGTTTTAAATTGTAAGACATTTCCAGGGGCAGATGTGGATTCTGACCACAATCTATTGGTTATGAACTGTAGATTAAAACTGAAGAAACTGCAAAAAGGTGGGAATTTAAGGAGATGGGGCCTGGATAAACTGAAAGAACCAGAGGTTGTACAGAGTTTCATGGATAGCATAAGGGAACAATTGACAGGAATGGGGGAAAGAAATACAGTAGAAGAAGAATGGGTAGCTTTGAGGGATGAAATAGTGAAGGCAGCAGAGGATGAAATAGGTAAAAAGACGAGGGCTAGTAGAAACCCTTGGTTAACAGAAGAAATATTGAATTTAATTGATGAAAGGAGAAATTTTAAAAATACACTAAATGAAGCATGCAAAAATGAATACAAACGTCTCAAAAATGAGATAGACAGGGAAGTGCAAAATGGCTAAGCAGGGATGGCTAGAGGACAAATGTAAGAATGTAGAGGCTTATCTCACTAGGGGTAAGATAGATACTGCCTACAGGAAAATTAAAGAGACCTTTGGAGAAAGGAGAACCACTTGCAAGGAATATCAAGAGCTTTGATGGAAACCCAGTTCTAAGCAAAGAAGGGAAAGCAGAAGGGTGGAAGGAGTATACAGAGGGTCTATACAAGAACGATGTACTTGAGGACAATATTATGGAAATGGAAGAGGATGTAGATGAAGATGAAATGGGAGATATGATACTGCGTGAAGAGTTTGACAGAGCACTCAAAGACCTGAGTCGAAACAAGGCTCCGGGAGTAGACAACATTCCATTAGAACTACTGACAGCCTTGGGAGAGCCAGTCCTGACAAAACTCTACCATCTGGTGAGCAAGATGTATGAGACCGGCGAAATACCCTCAGACTTCAAGAAGAATATAATAATTCCAATCCCAAAGAAAGCAGGTGTTGACAGATGTGAAAATTACCGAACTGTCAGTTTAATAAGTCACAGCTGCAAAATACTAATGCGAATTCTTTACAGAGGAATGGAAAAACTGATAGAAGCGGACCTCGGGGAAGATCAGTTTGGATTCCGTAGAAATGTTGCAACACGTGAGGCAATACTGATCCTACGACTTATCTTAGAAGAAAGATTAAGGAAAGGCAAACCTACGTCTCTAGCATTTGTAGACTTAGAGAAAGCTTTTGACGATGTTGATTGGAATACTCTCTTTCAAATTCTGAAGGTGGCAGGGGTAAAATACAGGGAGCGAAAGGCTATTTAAAGTTTGTACAGAAATCAGATGGTAGTTATGAGTCGAGGGGTACGAAAGGGAAGCAGTGGTTGGGAAGGGAGTGAGACAGGGTTGTAGCCTATCCCCAATGTTATTCAATATGTATATCGAGTATTTGCTATTTGGGGAGCAAAATAACTGATGATGGTCGAAGTAGAGAGGATATAAAATAAAGACTGGCAATGACAAAGAAAGCGTTTCTGAAGAAGAAAAATTTGTTAACAGCGAGTATAGATTTAAATATCAGGAAGTCGTTTCTGAAAGTATTTGTATGGAGTGTAGCCATGTATGGAAGTGAAACGTGGACGATAAATAGTTTAGACAAGAAGAGAATAGAAGCTTTCGAAATGTGGTCCTACAGAAGAATGCTGAAGATTAGATGGGTAGATCACATAATTAATGAGGAGGTATTGAATAGAATTGGGGAGCAGAGGAGCTTGTGGCACAACTTGACTAGAAGAAGGGATCGGTTGGTAGGACATGCTCTGAGACATCGAGGGATCACCAATTTAGTATTGGAGGGCAGCGTGGAGCGTAAAAATCGTAGTGGGAGACCAAGAGATGAATACACCAAGCAAATTCAGAAGGATTGGGCTGCAGTAGGTACTGTGAGATGAAGAGGATTGCACAGGATTGAGTAGCATGGAGAGCTGCATCAAACCAGTCTCAGGACTGAGGAACACAACAACATTATTACACAGGTGGAGTTGTTCAAAAATGGTTCAAATGGCTCTGAGCACTATGGGACTTAACTTCTGAGGTCATCAGTCCCCTAGTACTTAGAACTACTTAAACCTAACTAGTCTACGGACATCACACACATCCATGCCCGAGGCAGGATTCGAACCTGCGCCCGTAGCGGTCGCGCGGTTCCTGACTGTAGCGCCTAGAACCGCTCGGCCACTCCGGCCGGCGGTGGAGTTGTGGTGCAGCGGTTTTTGTGAGAGTGAAGTCTGGCTGGATAGTCCAGTTTATGGCTGGATATTGTTCAAAGAAGCCGTTCTGAAACAAAAGAAAGGAAACTTTCCCCGAGAAGTTCTATGTACTTTTGGCTTGTCGAATCCGAATTTCACGTTTGCTGCCTTGAAGACCGACGGCTTCTCAATGATAACCCAATAAAACACAATTTTTTTTCATTTTTTCTGCTTTTCGCTTGTAGCTCGAAAACTGGTAGGTATTAAAATATGTCTGCTCAATTTAAAATTAAAGTATACAACATTCGCTACAAAATTTAATAGTCATGTTTAATTTTCTGACGAACGGTATCGGCGCTAGAACATGATGAAGAGCAGGATTTTTTGGCCATTCTGGGCAAACGTAAAATGCTCTTTCTCTCATCCTTCAACTAAAAAAATATTCATGTTATATTAACCCCTCCAACGAGCGAAAAACATTAAATTTCATACAAGAGAAGTATGTAACATTCAGTTCTCCCATGAGTGTGGAGAGAGCGAAGTGAAAATTAAGAAAAATACTCGTATCTTTTGAGCCCTACAACAAAACGACCCCTTCCACATGTCTATCTCTAATCGGTGCAATACTTCCTATGTATTACGCTTAAGGCAGGTTGTTTTGTATGAATGGATGGGAAAGTATGTTTGATACTTACATTATCAAATTATATTTGATACGTATTAGGTACATGACATTGAATAAAAAGAAGAAAATGAAACCTGTATGTAGAAACGTACATGTGTCATGAAATGAGTGAATGTCGAGCCTAGGATTGGGTCATCACTTGAAGTAGGTCATCCATCTGTAAAAGAAAGAAGGCATTTAGTGACAGAATACGTTACATAGCGAACTATCGATGTATGAAGATATACCTGTACTGATGCCACGTGCGCAGTTTTTCACTTGTCTCCCTTTGGCTGTTGGTGGCCCAGGGAATGTTTCTTGGGCGATGGAAGGTACTGGGCATTGGAAGGTCCCAGCAACGTCGGCGGCTGCGGAAAGTCCAGGCTGAACAGTGAAGCTGCTGCTGTTCTTCAGCTGAAAAAATTGTAATTGAATGACAGAGAAAACTGATTAGTAAAGAAGCATAATGATGAAAAATATTACATGATTAAACGCCTTCTGTCGCCTTCGCTGCTTCGGATAGTGTACCGCAACGGGCTCGTCCAGGTCGTCTCCACTCGTACATAACAGCTTTGCCTAACTACAGCTACCTTTACAAAAGGGGCCACTGAAATAATCGTGCAAAAAATGGTTCAAATGGCTCTGAGCACTATGGGACTCAACTTCTGAGGTCATCAGCCCCCTAGAACTTAAAACTACTTAAACCTAACTAACCTAAGGACATCACACACAACCATGCCCGGGGCAGGATTCGAACCTGCTACCGTAGCGGTCGCGCGATTCCAGACTGTCACGCGTGGAACCGCTCGGCCACCCCGGCCGGCAATAATCCTGCAACAACACACTCTAGCTCACCTGGTGGTACGACTACATACAATTGTAACGAACACCTTAATCAGCACTTACGAACATACAAAATCTATACTGGCACAAAAAGCTAACATACAATCAACCATAAAGTTACATAGACAGTCAACGAAATCATTAACTCAGACCACACCACGACCTGCCCCATCCAATCAGGTACTACAATATAAAGCACTGTTTCACTCGTAAAGGCTCAATAATAACCTCGCATTACTTTGGCGCTTCAAATCTTGGCCACAATCTCATATCAGCATAAATTCAATGATAAACACTATTATGTCCATTTTCCAATCGTTGTAATAGAAACTTTCTTCTGCAACCACTTCCTGCCTCCCAGCTGCCTTGTCATGTGTACGTACAGAGGTAAAACCGTCTGCTGCTGCTGCCCAACGATGACTTGCGTTACAGCCGTTCACACTCTGTGTTGTTCGTAGTCCTGGAAACGCTCTCAACCTGCTCCACCGCAGCTCTTTTCTGGTGGTGAAAGTGGCTGCACATCTTCCGACTACAAGGAACTGCCCCCACACAGTCAGCTCGCTGGACACGCCGCGCCCGTGCAACCAAGCTCAGCCTGCGCACCCTGGCGCCGTATCAAACAGTGTCTGCCGCACACCACGGCGCAGGCAATGGCTCCCAGTTGCCGCAGATGTGGCTGATTCCGCTCCGGTCTTCAGACTCCACACGCCATCTCAGTTGCTGCTTCTTCCGTAGACGACAGCCACTGGGCCAGCCACGACGGAACATAAGCAAGACTGTACAGCACGCCATAGTGGTCCCGGCAACGAACCACGTCTTGCCCACTGCTGCAAACGGAAACGATCGACCGGTGCTGACACTAACATGATGTTGCCACATCGGCTGGGTGCTTCAGACTCACTTTTACTCTGCCAGCATGCTGATTCACACCTCGCCTTGGTGCTGCTCTTGTCAAAGATTGTGAAGCTTCATTGTAGATGACCACCATCAGGAGACCATTAAGCCGAAGCCTAATGATCAGACAAAACCTATAAAGTGCGCAGGTCACAATATGCTGACAAAATAAAAATTACTGTATTAAATAACGCAGAAATTACTTACATAGCGTAACTAGCTCGTCACTACAACATTTGAAGTAAACAACTTCGATGTAGGTGGAAAACATAGCTTCTGCTACAATAAATCATCTCCAAAAGCCACAGATATGTAGGAAACGCACACAGACTGAAGAAAATTGTAAAAAAAGAAAAGAAAAAAAAAGAAACCAGGAGATATCACAGGGAAACTGCTATGGATCTTGGACGAAGATCGTAAGAGGGTGTTTGCGACTGTAACATCGATACTGTATACATAGTACACGTGCATGTGAGGTCTTTGGGATATTTTGGTGTAAATCTATTTATCTATTTAACAGCGATGTAAACAGTGAAGTGGCTTAACGAAATACGTACTTAACAAACGTTATGAACAAAGGACAATCATAAAAACGCATACAGTGAAGTGACATGTGGTGGAGGAAAGCTTTGCAAAACATGCAATGTCAAATTAATAAAAAGTGAATACGAAAATGTCGAATCACCCTCCTTTAACGTTATGTGTCATACGAAAGTGAATATGAGGGGAACTACTCATTTTTAATCATATCAGTCAAGCGTGGAGTCTCAAACAGTGTCATACTAACGAAAGTACAAGCGTACATAAATTAAGGGATTTTGAATTTTGAACCACATCGATTTTTTAATAATGTAAATAGTCAAGTAGCTTATGGAAAAAGTGTTAACACTGTCAATTTTGTGTTAGCAGAAGAGCCAACACCGTGTTACGAGTGGAGGCCGAAATGCACGCGTTTTAGCTCACGCAGGCTGGCGTGAGGAGGGAAGAACTGTACTGACGTGAGGTCTGGAACATGACAAGGATTGAGAATTCAGACGCGGACGTAATTAGTTTGATACTTAACTTTAATCCATTAATGATGAACGTCGCTCTTGACAGTACATGATTCACAATATTATCTGTTCAGAATACATTCTTGAAGATAGTGATTATAGTAACTGAATAGGGCGCCTTGCTAGGTCGTAGCAAATGACGTAGCTGAAGGCTATGCTAAACTGTCGTCTCGTCAAATGAGAGCGTATGTAGACAGTGAACCATCGCTAACAAAGTCGGCTGTACAACTGGGGCGAGTGTTAGGGAGTCTCTCTAGACTAGACCTGCCATGTGGCGGCGCTCGGTCTGCAATCACTGATAGTGGCGACACGCGGGTCCGACGTATACTAACGGACCGCGGCCGATTTAAAGGCTACCACCTAGCAAGTGTGGTGTCTGGCGGTGACACCACAGTCAAAATAAGAAACTTATAAAGGGATGCATTATATGCAAAAAGTAAAAAAAATACATAATAAAAAAATCGTATAATAACCTATAACGACCTATCTAATAAATAAAACATGAATGTGAGGGGGATAGAGATTATATATGAAGGTTAGAATATAAACTGGACAATTATTTACAAAAAAACTATATACAGCACGAAATGCATATTTAGGAGCAGAAGAAGGGGGCAGAAGCTGTGAATGAAATATTTAATTGTTGGGAATGATTTTATCTATTGTTTTGTTGTCTACCGGATCAAATGCTTTCTTGAAACGGTACATGATACTAATATAGGTTTTCCGATTAACATTCTGTAGCGAAATATTGATTTTAAGCTAAAAATCTCTTCTGTGCAGGACGTCCCTTTCGAAAACCGTCGTGATATTTTTAATTTTTAATATTTTTTATATGGAGCATTGAACATAGCAACGGAACTATAATCTCAAATGCAACAAAGCCCTCATTGCCCCTGCAATGTGCAGTCGTGAACTGTCATGAAGAAGGAAATGCATGACAGTTGTGGTATGGGGGTTGCATGGAATCAGGTGAAACCTCACAGGGGGGCACCCATACTTGGTGGGAGATACTATTGTTCTATGCATCTTACCATGCTCACTGTACGCTCAGAAATGAGAAGAACGTCGTGAAGCGCTCGATAGGCATACTAGAGACACTGCCCAACACCCGAGCTAATGTGGCCCTCCTTCCTTTCCGGGCTGCATACCTTCCCTTTCCGCATCCTTCCCCATCCCCCATCTTCCCCCCCCCCTCACCTCCCCCTCTTTCCTTCCCTTTCTCCCCCTCTGGGAGTATGTTTTGTGCCTACGTCCGGAGACGGACGCTCGAAAATGTAACACATTTTTCGCTTTCTCTGCTTGCAAGTCTTCGTCCTTCCTTTGTCCTTCTCTTTTCCTTACCTCTTCTCTTTCCCCTTTTCTCCGCTGCGGCGTTTGAGACCTCTCTTCTTTCCTTTCCCTTTGTTTTTCCCTTTCTCTTCTTGTCCTCCCTGTGCGTGTCTGAAGGCCGACCCACGCATTTCGCTGATACCTTCCGAAAGTGCTGATTCGTCCCTCCGTCTGTTTCTCGGGAGGTGTAACCTGAGGTGTGAACAATCACCTAAGGCAGGAGTGCCCTCAGAGAGGGCCCCCACAAGGAAGGAGTGCGCCATCGGAGACGCTGGTAATCATGGGGGATACTATCGCAATGGTTTCCTCATCTTCTACCATGTCTGCTCACAAGCGTAAGTTCAATGAGTCTCAGCCACAGACAGTCCTTCCATCGTTGCCACAGTTCCTTGTTGTTTCTCGGTCTGACGAAGGTCACGACTTCTCCACAGTCAACCCTTTCATTATTCAGAAATGTGTTGACGCAATTACAGGTCCTGTAAAGTCATGTTCCAGATTACGAAATGGCACCTTGTTGTTAGAAACAGTCAGTGCCCTCCAGGCACAAAAATTGCTGGGTACTTCACTGCTACACACCTTCCCTGTCCGGGTGGAAGCACACCGCACTTTAAATTCCTCACATGGGGTCGTTTATACACGCTCCCTCGACGGATTGTCCGACGAGGAAATTGAACATTACCTGTCTGACCAGGGCGTAACGGCTGTTTATAGAGTCATGAAAAGGGTTGACACAAACATCATTCCAACCCGTACTGTCTTCTTGACATTTGACAGAGTTCAACTTCCATCGAACATAAAAGCGGGCTATGAGATAATTTCCGTTCGCCATTACATCCCAAACCCTACGCGTTGCTATTGGTATCAGCGGTTCAATCACACCAGCCAGTCCTGTTCCAATCCGGCCAAATGTGTTATGTGTGGCAAGGATGCCCATGAGGGTGCTTGTCCACCTCCATCCCCTCGGTGCATCAACTGTATGGGTGACCACGCTGCTTCCTCTCGAGATTGCCCCATTTTTAAAGACGAAAAGCTCATTCAGGAAATCAGAGTGAAGGAAAAGGTGTCGACCTTTGCTGCTCGAAAATTATTTGCCAGTCGAAAGCCCACTGTGCCTCACATAGGAAAATACAGCACTGTCCTTGCTTCTCCTTGGCCAACAAAGGGGGTGGCCACGCAGACTTGTGATCTCACCTTTAGTTCCACGGTCGTCAGATTGGCCAGCGCAAAGATCGCTCGTTCAACCTCCCCACTTTCGCCTGCTCACTCTGTGGCTCACCCTTCATCGGGTTCTGCTAAATCTCGAGCCCAAAAGTCACACACCAAGACTCGTGAAGATTTTTTACGTACCCCAACTTCACAACCATCGGTTCCTCCTTCATCTCAACATCCTGTTTCCAAGAAGGCTAATAAGAAACCCAGTTCCTCTCCTTCTCCACCACGGCGTGTCTCGTCTACAGCACCACCTGGCGGTAGCCGCTCTCGGTCGTCTTCTGTGTCGCCGAGGCGCACTGCTGGCGGCCGATCAACCGGCCGATCGCTAGTGGCAGGAGCTGCTCCTGAACAACCTATGGATCAGGATCTTCTGCCTTCGGCTGACTGCCGTTCCACGCTGTCGGTCGCAAGCCCTGAGCAGTCGTTGAGTTGACGGCAACCTTGGTCACATTCTTCCATTTTCTGTCCACCCTATGTCCATTATCCACTGGAATACCCGCGGCATTCGAGCCAATCGGGATGAATTGTCGATCCTCTTACGATCCTACTCGCCAGTCATCTTCTGTCTTCAGGAAACAAAGCTGCGTCCCCACGACCGCTTTGTTCTCCCCCATTTTCAGTCAGTCCGATTTGATCACCCCTCTGTTGAAGGCACTCCAGCACATGGAGGACTCATGATTCTTCTCCATGATACTCTCCACTATCACCCAATCCCCTTAAACACTTCCTTCCAAGCTATCGCTGTCCGTCTTTCCCTTTCTGGATACACCTTCTCTCTTTGTACTGTATACATTCCATCATCCACACCAATGGCACGAGCTGATCTCCTTCATCTTCTTGGTCAGCTTCCACCCCCCTATTTGCTGGTTGGGGACTTCAATGCCCACCACTCGCTTTGGGGATCTCCACATCCTTGTTCGCGTGGCTCACTATTGATAGACGCCTTCCACCAAGCGGATCTTGTTTGCCTCAGCACTGAGGACCCTACATTTTTGTCTGCCTCCACGACAAATTTTTCTCATTTGGACCTTCCGGTCGGTACTGTTCCGCTAGCTCGGCGCTTCGAATGGTTCGCCCTTGCTGATACACACTCGAGTGACCACTTTCCATGTGTCCTTAGATTGCAGCCACAACTGCCATATATGCGCCCGCGACGCTGGAAGTTTGCCCAAGCCGATTGGACACTTTTTTCGTCTCTAGCGACATTCGATGACCGTCACTTTCCTAGCGTCGACGATGAGGTCACACATATTACAGACGTTATTCTTACAGCTGCGGAACGTTCAATACCACGCATCTCCGAATTGCCCCGGCGCCCCCCAGTTCCTTGGTGGAACGAAGCATGCCGTGACGCAATACGTGAGCGGCGACGTGCTCTTCGCGTTTTCCGCCACCATCCTACTTTGGCCAACTGTATCCGCTATAAGCAGTTCCGTGCGCGATGCCGTCGCGTCATCCGCGATAGCGAGAAGGCAAGCTGGGACTTCTTTACTAGCTCATTTAACACCTTCACTCCCTCCTCGGAAGTTTGGAGTCGGATTCGACGGTTATCTGGCGCGCCTAGTTTCTCCCCAGTCTCTGGGCTCACTGTCGCGCATGATACGTTAGTGGACCCTGTCGCAATTTCTAACTCATTGGATCAACACTTTGCTGAGATTTCGAGCTCTTCAAATTACCCGCCAGCGTTTCTCCCGAAGAAACGTGCAGCGGAAGTGCAACATTTTGCTTTCTCCTCTCAAAATCGCGAAAGCTATAATACTGTTTTCTCCATGCGGGAACTCCAACATGCACTCTCTTCTTCTCGCTCCTCCGCCCCAGGACCGGATGGTATCCACATCCAAATGTTGCTGCATTTATCATACCATAGTCTGCGTTACCTCCTTCGCCTTTATAATTTGGACCGACAGTACTTTTCCCAGACGATGGCGGGAAGCTATCGTCGTTCCTGTTCCTAAACCTGGAAAGGACAAACATCTCCCCTCTAGCTATCGCCCCATTTCTCTCACGAGTAGTGTATGTAAGGTTTTGGAGCGTATGGTGAATTGCCGTTTAGCTTGGTGGCTGGAGTCCCGCAGTCTTTTAACACCTGCCCAATGCGGTTTCCGAAAGTATTGTTCTGCAGTTAGACCATCTTGTTGCTCTCTCCACTTATATCATGAACAATTTTCTCCGGAAACGCCAAACAGTAGCAATATTTTTTGATCTGGAGACAGCATACGATACCTGTTGGAGGACAGGCATCCTCCGCACACTGTTCTCTTGGGGCTTTCGAGGTCGGCAGCCCCTTTTTCTTCGCGAATTTATGGCAGAGCGCACATTTAGAGTGCGGGTGAACACTGCTCTCTCCCGTACTTTCTCCCAAGAAAACGGGGTACCCCAGGGCTCCGTGCTAAGTGTTGTACTGTTTGCCATTGCCATAAATTCAATTATGGACTGTCTTCTTCCTGATGTCTCGGGCTCCCTCTTTGTGGACGATTTTGCGATCTACTACGGCTCTCAACGGACCAGACTTCTTGAACGACGTATTCAAGGATGTCTCGATCGCCTCCACTCTTGGAGCATCGAAACAGGCTTCCGCTTTTCTCCCAGTAAGACCGTTTGTGTTAAGTTTTGGCGTCGTACGGAGTTTCTTCCACCTTCCCTACATCTAGGACCTGTCACCCTTCCGTTTTCGGACGTCGCTAAATTCTTGGGTCTTATGTTTGACAGAAAACTGTGCTGGTCGTCCCACGTTTCCTATCTTTCGGCTTGCTGTCTGCGATCCCTCAACGCCCTCCGTGTGCTGAATGGTACCTCCTGGGGAGCGGACCGAGTGGTCCTTCTCCGTCTCTATCGCGCCTTAGTGCGCTCGAAATTGGACTATGGAAGCATAGTTTACTCCTCTGCTCGGCCGTCTATTCTTCGGCGTCTCGACTCTATCCACCACCGTGGATTACGTTTAGTGTCTGGAGCTTTTTACACCAGCTCTGTGGAAAGCCTTTATGCTGAGACTACTGAACCTCCGCAGTCCAATCGGCGAGCTGTCCTTCTGAGTCGTTATGCTAGCCATCTGTCTTCCATGCCTGCTAATCCGGCCCATGACTGTTTTTTCGACGCCTCCTTGGATTTAGGATATGCAGGCCGCCCTTCCTCCCTACTACCACCGGGAGTCCGCTTCCGTCAACTGCTCCATTCTCTTTCCTTCCGCTTTCCTAAAACCTTCTTGACAACTTGGGGTACAGCACCGCCTTGACTCCGTCCCCGGACCTGCCTGCTCCGTGACCTTTGTCAGTTTCCCAAGGATGGTACCCCTTCACTTGTTTATCGTCGGGCATTTGCTGCTCTATGTGCACAAATGAAGGAAGCCACATTTATTTACACTGATGGCTCAAAAACATCGTTAGGTGTAGGGAGTGCCTATATTGTTGGCGACACCCCAAATCGATTTCGGCTTCCAGACCAGTGTTCGGTTTATACTGCGGAGCTTTACGCTGTTCTCCAGGCTGTCCAATACATCCGTCGCCATCAGCGGATACAGTATGTTATCTGTTCAGATTCTCTCAGCTCTCTCCTCAGTCTCCAAGCTCTGTACCCTGTCCACCCTCTGGTCCACCGGATACAGAACTGCCTCCACTTGCTCCACTGGGGGGGGGGGGGGGCGTCTCTGTGGACGTTGGTATCTGTGGAAATAAGGCGGCCGATATAGCGGCCAAGGCTGCAGTCTCTCTTATTCAGCCAGTTATTCGCACGATTCCCTTTGCCGATCTACGGAGTGCTTTATGTCGTCGTGTTACTCTTTTATGGCACGCACATTGGTCGACACTTCCCAATAATAAATTGCGGGACGTAAAAGCTCTTACCTGTGCTTGGACCTCTTCCTCCCGAACGCGTCGTCGGGAGGAGGTAATTTTAACTAGACTCCGGATAGGGCACTGTCCTTTCAACCATCGACATCTTTTAAGTGGTGATCCTCCCCCACTCTGGCCCCACTGCTCTCAGCTGTAGACGGTAAGACACCTTTTAATTGAGTGCCCCTATTTTACTCCGCTACGCGCCCGTCTCCAGCTGTCACCTGATATATCTTTCATTTTCGCAGATGACACAAGCTCAGCTGATCGCGTTCTCGAATTTATTAGTGCCAGTGAGATGACGTCAGTCATTTGAAGCTCTTTTTGGGGACAAACAACCCCCTTCTATAGTGGTTTTTTAAGCTTTCCTTCTATTTTTAGTTTCTCCAATTTTTTGAGTTTCGTTCCCATTGCTGCTGTTTTCCAGTTTCGTTTTTTTACCTTTTCCTAAGTCACAGACCGGGCGCTAATGACCGTCGCAGTTTTTCGCCCTAAAACCATAACAAAAAAAAACCTGCCCAACACATCTGTGCAGAGTATCATTGGATTTTTCACTGTTGTTTCCATATCACTACCTATCATACCTTACTTTTTTAAGAGCCCTCGTACAGAACATACTGAATTAAACAAAAGTATTCTAGAATATCTGAAAAGAATTTCGAGAGATATGTTGAAAATTTGATAAGAGAAAAAACTAAAACAATAAAAATATGAATATGACAAAATTGTAACATTAAATTTCATCAGTTAAAGCGGCAGATATCATAGCAACTGACAATGGAGATAAAACTGAATAACTATTCCAAAGTACTTTAAACTTTTTTATATTTCCAGAGATGAATGAGGAACACAGCTCGTTAAGAATGAAAATGATATTTCGGAACCCATTATACGTGAAGTGTATGAAGCCATTTGAAGGCTAAAGAAACGAAAAGATTCTGGAGAGGTGTTTTGATAGAAATATTTACAGCTGGAGAAGTAGTAATACAATAGCAACTTACAAGAAGTATGTTAATGTTACAGCAGAGAATACACGAATGATATTATGTAGCCGTAAAGGTATAATGCCCCTTTAATTATCAACACCACAAAATCTTTCATAGGTAATTCCACTAAAACTGTAGGGTAACGGGCGAGTTGTGGCGCCCTAGGCCCTAGACAACGAAACCAGCCAAAACTTTTAATATTTCAACTCTGAGTCTGAGGGTACATAGTTGAGGGTCACTTCTTTATATATATATATATATATATATATATATATATATATATATATATATATATATGCGCCCGGAATTGGGGGCTCTCCGGGATTTGTGTCCTGCAAAGTGGTAATTCCTTTGCTCTCTGTTATTCAGCATACTGTGCAAAGTGTAAATACCTTTGCAAAACCAGTAGAGATTTCTGTGGAGAGAATCTCTCAACAGAAAAAAAAGTGTGCGGTCTGTTTTTTCTTCCGCCAGTAGGTTTCTGGAAATAGTGAAATTACGCAGTTATTTTCACAACTAACACATGCTATCGATAGAGGTCCTAATCTATTACATTAAAGGCAATTTGCGTGGGGGCTTAGAGTCTAAATACGTTGAGTGGAGGGAGCGGTAGCGGTTAGTGCGTTTAACAGACAGCGGTATCGGAGACGGTTGGAACACGTGGTAACTGGCAGCAGCTGCAGTTACATCAGGCGACTTCTCCAGTGGTGGCCGCAGATCAACAGCAGTACGACGGCAGCGTCTTCGAGTACTCCAGGGCAGTCTTCAATGTTGACTTCCACTACAACTGACGGCATCACCATGGCAGAGGGAACCATCTCAGATCAGATAAGTACCCGTGCAAATAGGGAGATAGTGTTTAACTCTGAAGTTCAAACTCCAATTATAGATCTCATGAACATAAAATTGTCTCCTAGTACGTGTAATTCTGAAAACGGAAGTAAGCCGGTTAGTCCGAAATTAGAGTAAGAAAGTGTAACTTGTGGGAATTAAGGCAAAGGGAATGAATGCGGGGGAGATATGATGTCTCAGCTAATGCAAATGATCCAGGGATTGGGAAATAATATGAATACAATGGCAAATAATATAAGTACAATTCGAACAGGTATGGGTACATTGCGAACAGATATGGGCACACTGCAAACAGTTACGGATCCAAAAACTCCCTGGCAGATTAAAACTGTGTGCTCTACTTGCCCTCGAAAGGCAAAGATCCCGAGTTCGAGTCTCGGTCCGGCACACAGTTTTTTTCATATCAGCGCACGCTCCGCTGCAGAGTGAAAATCTCATTCTGGTTATAGATACAATTCGGACTGATACGGGTATAATGCGAACAGAAGTAGGTTCTGCTATGAGAGATGAAGTTCAAAAAATTATGGGTAACCTTGAAAAAGCAATTGATGATCAATTAAAATGTGTCCGAGTGGATATGGGAAAAATTACAGACGAAGTTGTAATAGTAAAATCTAAAATCGAACCAGTGGAAAAAGATCTTGGGGAAAAATGGATAAGATACAGACAGAGCTTGGGGGCAAGATAAGCGACCGTATAAAAGCGCAAGATGCCCATAAAAGCAATATAAATTTAGCAATCAGTGACCTTGCCAATCGTGTAGGTGAGGAGGAGAGAGAAGTGGCCAAAATTAAAGATAAAATAGAGTCCAGTATTACTAGTGAAAATGAATTTAAAAAACAAATGCAACAGATTAAAAGTGATTTAAATTCGTTAGCCAACCAACAGGCCACGCCCGTTACAAATATCTCTTGGGCAAATACCGGGTCTGTGAAATGTTATACAGATGACGGAAGATATCACCCAGTAAATTTCTTGGCTGCGTGTAAGGACGCTTAAACGGCATTTGGAGGAAGACCCACAGTCTTGGGCAAATGTTCAATGTAGTTCGTGCGAATCATATGATGAGTTCGAAAAGTGTTTTTTGAATAAATTTTGGAGCGAGGCAAAACAGACATGGATCCAAAATGAATTCTTAAACGGGCCGAGTTACAGGTACCGTAATGGGGCGATGCGAGAATTTTGCAAGGGCAAACTTGGCAGGCTGATGCATGTGAAACATCCGTTGGGGGTTTTAACGGAAATCACCACGTTAAAAAGGCGATTACCCGAAAATTTGCAGTGGTATCTTGTCCTTAGTACACGTGTTTCCGTGGACGAATTTCTAGAATCTGTAGAAAAATTAGAGAGAGCTTTGAAGTTCAAACCTCAGAACAAACCGGGTGTATTTATCAAAATGGGAATCCAAATAATCATCACCAAAATAATGATCATGAGAGAAATCAAAGGAATTCTCAGGCAGATAGTAGCTGGAATGTGCAGGATGGTCGGAGAACGAACGTGAGTGATAACTTCAGTGAAGGGGACCCAAGTAAAGAACGGAGATTTGACGGGGGAATTTCGCGCTAAGTGAAGTCGCGTAACAACCGGTCGGGAAACTGATGTTCGCCACATCTCGAGTCTAGAGATGGCTGTCTGAACAGGCGATGAAAAGGACTGGAGACAATGGTGATGGTAGAAATGTCGATAGGTTTGGAGAAAGCCAACAAATAGGTAAAAAGGAATATGTTAAAGAGGAAGGCTAGATAGGTAGGTGGCTCTTCCAATAAAAGCAGGCGCGAACGGCGGAAGCATAGATTTGTAAGAGATTTAAGTAAAAGTAATGGGAATAAATTTTCGGGGAATGATGTAATTTATGAGTGTGTAGTGAATGAGTGAGTGAATGGTGATGAATGGAAAGATTCGGTGTTAAAGAGGAGATGAATGTGAAAGCAAATTGAGTGGAGAGTTCTAAAGAGGTATTAGCAAATAGTATCAATTGCAGTAAAGAAGGTGTTGTAGTAGTAAGGTTCAAATGGCTCTGAGCACTATGGGACTTAACATCTATGGTCATCAGTCCCCTAGAACTTAGAACTACTTAAACCTAACTAACCTAAGGACAGCACACAACACCCAGCCATCACGAGGCAGAGATAATCCCTGACCCCGCCGGGAATCGAAACCGGGAACACGGGCGTGGGAAGCGAGAACGCTACCGCACGACCACGAGATGCGGGCTGTAGTAGTAAGTATTTGTGAGTCGGCGAAAAGTGTCGATGTTAGTGAAGGCGGCGTAGATTTGTTCTCGCCAGCTGCAAGTGAGGGTGATTGTGTTTCGGCGGAAAGCGTCAATGCTACTGAGGGAGGCTTAGCATTGGTCTTGCCAGCAGTTGACGTTAAAATGTATCGGCGGAGGTAGATGGTTTCTGTTTAAAGAAACAGAGTAATGGTAATTTATGTAATGATGTAAAAGCTACTGGTATTGATACTTTGGAGGAAGGCATTTACGCGTTTCTAGTTACGAGTGAAGGCGAAACGAAACTTATTGATGAATGTGTGGATGTAATACATTTGTCAGAGTATGAATGTGAGAATGTAAAGTAGAACTGGGGGTTAATCTGGATGAAAAGTGTGTAGAAATGGCAGTGTGTGCCGATTTTTGTCCGATCACAGCGGAATGTAACAAGTCTGGAAGTCCCAAAACTGTACGACAAGGTAGCAGCAATTTGTGTAATGTAGAGGCGGAGGATAAAGTTGTGTACAATTCACGTAAAGTTTATTTGTCGACGGAGGAGAGTAAGGTTTCTGACGTGAATTTATGTAGTGATTTAAATGGTGTATCGGCAGATAAGATGTCTGAGATGAATATTTATGGTGATGATGGCTTAGACATCGATGTATTATTTCAGGAAGATAAAGTGTCTAACAGTGAATTGATGTGTAATTTTGTTGAAGCTGCAAGTGTCGATATTTTGGAGGGGAAAAACTGTAAAATTGTACATGCTGTGGGTAGTGAATCGGCGAAAATTGTGGACGAACTAAAGGTAAATTTAGAGAGGGCTGAAGTAAATAGTGTAGATGGGGATAGTTTGTGTAATGAAGTTCGTATGAATTGGCATATGAAGGTGGAGTGTGATTTTAGTGTGACTGATTGGCGTTGGTTCGGTAGAACATTATGGTCGTTACTGCCACATATGTGGAACCGAGAGGTTTAAAATTGCTAAAGGTTTAGAAAAGGGAAGGAATGAATTTGGGGCGAAGAAAATATTTAATGAATTATTTTGGAATGAACATGAGATTGAGGGATGGATAGAAGAGCATGTGTGTACGCTAGAATTGAAAGAGAAGTGACGAGACGTAGAAAATTATTTATTAAGGGAGAAATGTTTAGAACGAAAGAAAATGGTAAATGTACAGCCAATTATTGAAATTATAGTTGGCAAAGACGTGGTAGATGCACGTCTAGATTCAGGTAGTAATGTGTCAGCGGTGTCGGAAAGTTTTATGAACATGATCAAAAATAGGAAGCTAGTAATCTTCCCAGTCACTAGCGTTCAGATTAAAACGGCAGTTGGCGGTGAGAGTGAGCCAATAAGACCACAAATACTTTTAGAATTTAAATGTGAAGAAAATAAATTCGAGATAGAATTTTTTGTAGTGAGTAGTCCAGTAAAGGAGGTAATTTTAGGAACTGACTTCCTGGCATATACAATACTTCACTTAATTGTGTAGTGAAATACCTAGAATTTGAATTTCAGAATGAAAAAGGGCAAGTAAAATTTAAAAGACTTTTACCAGGTGAAAATCAGATTGCTCATACCGTAGTTACTGAGGGTTGGAGTGAGGAAGTCGATATGCATAACAGAATTAAGGAAGTGATTGATGCAATCAAGGGTACATCAGAAGGGGAGAAGAAAGAGTTGTGTAGGTTGTTGTACCGCTACGAGGACGTATTCTCGGATCTACCTGGTACAGTTACTTATTTCGAGTGCTCTGTAAAAGTGAAACCTCAGGAACCAATAAAGTGCAAACCATATGTTACACCGATAGCTGATCGGGATGCCGTCAGAGTTCGATTAAAATAAATTTTGGATCGGGGTATAGTCGAACGATGTAGGAGCGATTACTGCAATCCTATCGTTATTGTTAAAAAACGCGATAAATCGGTCAGAATTGTATTAGATGCGAGAAAAATAAATAAAGTAACTGGAAGGGAATTAGACCAGCCAGGCAATATGGAGGAACTGCTGCAGAATTTTAATAAAATCAATTTAATGTCCAGTGTTGATCTGACCTTGGGATTTTGGCTGATCCCGTTGGCAGAGGAAAGCAGACGGTACACTCCTTTTTTAAGGGCGAAGCTACCGGTTTAGGGTAGTACTATTCGGACTTAACAATTTCTGTGGCAGTTCTTGTAAGAGCGTTGAGTCGTGTCCTGGGGGAAAGTCTAATGAGCAAACTCGTAATATACGTTGATCGCCACAAAAACGTGGAATGAGCATTGTCGAGTTTTGGAGGAGGTACTCATGGCTCTGAGACGAGGTGGAATGACTTTAAAGCTCGCAAAATTTGAGTTTGTTCGAGCAGAAATTCAATTCCTGGGGTTTATCCTTACTTTGGAAGGAATTTTACGTAGTTCCGAAAAATTAAAGTCCATTGCCGATTGTAGACCAAAAGTAGGAAACAACTGAAGTCATACTTGGGCTAGTGCGGTTTCTACAGAAAATTCTTGGGGGACAGAGGAATGAATATTCCGAATTTAGGCAAATTGTTGAAGAAAAATGCGGCTTGGAGGTGGACCGAGAAATGTGAAACGGAATTCAGGGATATAAAGGATAAATTGAGCAATAGTAAGATGTTGTACTACCCAGATATGAATCTCCCTTTCTGATTAGCGCCGGACAGTTCGGACTATGGAATATGTTGTGAGCTATTTTAGGAAAAGCTAGTCGATAGAAAAATTGAACACCATAGTGTGGCATTCTCCAGCTGCATGTTAAATAATCATGAACAGGGATACAGCATATCGGAGAAGCAGATGCTCGCGATCGTACATGGATTTAAGAAAATCGCATATATTTAGAGGGCAGAAAAGTGACAGTGTTTTCGGACCACAAGGTGCTGAGTTATCTGCACGACTGCAGGATACTGAACGACCGCTTAATGCGGTGGTGGCCGGCCGAGCTGGCCAAGCGGTTCTAGGCGCTACAGTCTGGAACAGCGCGACCGCTACGGTCGCAGGTTCGAATCCTACCTCAGGCATGGATGTGTGTGGTGTCGTTAGGTTAGTTAGGTTTAAGTAGTTCTAAGTTCTAGGGGACTGATGACCTTAGAAGTTAAGTCCCATAGTGCTCAGAGCCATTTTTTTTAATGCGTTGGGCAATGTTTATGCAGAAATTCGAAATCCGCTACATCAAGAGCACAGAAAATTGTGTTGCCGATACTCTGTCCAGATTACCAGTGGGGGCGGAAGAAGATGGAAGGGAGGAGCCGAACGAATTTAAGCTACTGTATATGAAGGGGGTAGCGGGGCAGAAAGAAATTCGTGCGGTGTGCAAAGATATGCGGAGAGCACAAAACGACGATCCCGAAATGAAACACATTAATGTGAATTTCGACAATAAGGGACACGAGAAAGTACTCAAATATTTTAAGACACAAGGGAGTGTTATTCCAGCGGAAAGATGAAGAGATGGACAAATGGAGTTTGTGATTTCCCAATAGGTATGTGGAACAGTTAATAGACTACATCCATGTATCACGGACATTGCGGGGCCTAAAAGAGCACTGAAATCATCGGGGAATACGCCCACGTAAATAACCTGGCCAGATGGGTCCGCAGGCAACTGGCGGCGTGCGACCATTGCCAACGGGTCAAATACTACACAACCACGCAACAGGGGGAAATGCAAAGCGTTATACCTACTGTGACTGTGGACAGTTTTGGCCCACTACCCACAGGATGCGGCGGCATGAACTACTTCTTTGTTGTGGTGGACGTGTTCTCCAAGTTCATTAAACTGTATACGATATGGAAAGCTAATAAAAAAGTCTGATCGCCAAACTGGAGAAGTATTTCTTCAATAATATTGTAAAACCAGTAAGTCTGTTGTCTGACAACAGATCGAAGTTTACTTCGAACGATTGGAACACGTTCATGAATGATCAGGGTGTGCAACATATCCTTATATCCGTCTACCACCCAGCGAGCAACCCGTGTGAACGGTATACGCGGTAAGTAGGACGTATGCCAGCAATTGTGATTCCAATTGGTTGGAGTATGTGAGCGTATTTGAGGACTTTCTCAACTGCGTAAAAAGTAAGGCTACACAGTACTCACCTTTGGAAGTCATGACCGGGGTGAAACCGAAGTTCCTACTCACAGAAACGGTAGAATTCCCACTGTGAAAAGCTGAATCGGCTGCTGAAAGAGAGCAGGCAGTAACGGCCCGCATGAAAAAGTTAGCCTCTGAAAGGAAAAGGTAACACAAAAAATGGTTCAAATGGCTCTGAGCACTATGGGACTCAACATCTTAGGTCATAAGTCCCCTAGAACTTAGAACTACTTAAACCTAACTAACCTAAGGACATCACACACACCCATGCCCGAGGCAGGATTCGAACCTGCGACCGTAGCAGTCCCGCGGTTCCGGACTGCAGCGCCAGAACCGCTAGACCACCGCGGTCGGCAAAAGGTAACACAATGGGCGATACAAACCGATGAAGTACAAAGTGGGGGACAAAATGCTTGTACATACAAAAGAGCGTTCCAGAGAAGTGGATGGGGAGATTAAGAAATTATTCGAGTTATACTACGGACCATTTGTTGTGGCAGAGCGCCCTCACTCAAAAGCATACCGTTTAAAATACCCTGTCTCAGGAAAAAACTTTGGGTCTAAGAAACATGACGGAGTTGAAGCTGTATAAAGAGAAAGGGAAGAAATGAAAAGCTGTTCTGATTTGTAATTAGTGGTAGTAATTTTGGAGGGATAATCTTATATGTTTTACTTGGGGATTCACTAGTAATTTGTTAGAAAATTGTGGCATTGTACGTGTGCAAGAGGGAGAAGTTTAGGCACTGTGGGTGCGTGGAGGTCAGTAACCTCATGTATTTAAGGAAAATATGTATTGATTAATGCCTTGTATAAGATGGTTCAAATGGCTCTGAGCACTATGGGACTTAACATCTATGGTCATCAGTCCCTAGAACTTAGAACTACTTAAACCTAACTAACCTAAGGACGGCACACAACACCCAGCCATCACGAGGCCGAGAAAATCCCTGACCCCGCCGGGAATCGAACCCGGGAACCCCGGCGTGGGAAGCGAGAACGCTACCGCACGACCACGAGATGCGGGCCCTTGTATAAGAGTGTAGCAAAGAATTTAGTGGTCGACTTGAATGGTATTAAAATTGTAATACTATGTGCACGCATTTTTTGGTGCATGGAGGTAGGAAGGATTTATTAAAGTCAATTAAATAGAACTTGTGGGAATTTGAGCTTATTGTGATTTGGTGATCTGCCTTGTGACTTTGTTCCTAATGTATCGTTTTCTGCTGGAGGCAATCTTTAGCGAGGATCCTGGTTGGGTCTGGGAAATGGTTTGTTGACGGGTTTCTACTTTTGGTTTTCGTTATAGACAGATTTGTCACGATAAACGGTGGAGCTTGGAATTCAGAGGCAGACACGATTTCTTGGTCGAAAGACTGATGTGAGTTGATCAATAATTCGTGCTAAAATCCGTGTTAGCGTGCGTAGTGCGGCGGAAAAATTAGTGCAAGAAGGCGCCTTAGTGCTGAGTGAGTGGCACAAGGAGTGCTTACAAAATCGCACATAAGTGAAAGTGCGTTTAAAAAATTTTATTTTTTGTCCAAAAAATTGTTTATGCATAACTGAAATGCAGGAATTTATTTAATATGCCGCCTCGTTCATAATGTGTGTTTGTTTAAGTTAATTTCGAAAGTCATACTGCTCCCACACCACAACAAAAATTTTGTAAACACTATTGGCCTGGCGTTTTCATTATTTAATTCTGTTCTTTGTAATTTGTTCAATTTAGTACTGGAGGGCAGCGTGGAGGGTAAAAATCGTAGAGGGAGACCAAGAGATGAGTACACTAAGCAGATTCAGAAGGACGTAGGCTGCAGTAGGTACTGGGAGATGAAGAAGCTTGCACAGGATAGAGTAGCACGGAGAGCCGCATCAAACCAGTCTCAGGACTGAAGACCACAACAACAACATACTTGTATGAACGGAAGGGTGCTACTTCTGAACATTCTGGCAAGCCAGAATGTTAATAAGTGGAGGTGTGTGAGATAGCGGGCCAGTTGTGACGTCCTGAAAATATTCTAAGATCGGAGTTGACGTGGCTGCATGGGCCACTCGGCAAGCCGGGGCTCCTCAGCATCCGCGTGGTGCCGAACATTAGCCGGAGCAGGAGGGGTAGCCCTAGTACGTGGTCCAGGCCGACTGTGTGGCTGACAATTCCATGTTGACGCTGTGTTGAGGACTATACTTTATGTCTATGCAGGAGATTTGTATGTCTTGAGGGCCAAAGATGGCGTACTTTGTGAAACCATAATGGCAGACATTTCACCGTTCATGTAGAAATTAGTAATAGCCAGAGGAATCATGATACCTTAAAAAGAAACAT